>NC_081760.1:1442500-1805000 GCF_963082965.1 Carassius carassius
GTAAATAGCCTTGCTGTAAATAACCATCAGCTAAATAACAAATTAACAGCTTTTAGAAACCCCAAATCTAACTAAATTCAACAAGCACAAATAAACTTGCTATTAAACTTGAATAATGTGAATTGCATGTCTTGTCATATGTCAGGCATATATATATATATATTAAACCCTGCTTTAACATATCTCTCTCCAGTAAGGCAAAACAGCCTGAGATTGTGCATTGAGACCTTTGAGATAAACAATTTTGTTGGTTTTTAGCTGTTAACTGGGGATTTAACGATGCAAATCAATGAAAATAGGTGACTATTTAAGTCAGTTGTTAAACAAATTGCAAAACCATTGGTGGGGATTTATATGAATGTATCTCTGAGGGGAACTGATTGTCTTCAGGAAAGTTTAGATTGTTGCGTTTCATCTTGCCTTGTATAATGCATTGTTTATTAGCACAGCACTGATTTGTTTACAGCTGTGCATAATTTCACAAAGCTTAAGTCAGACCATTCTGTTTTTGCTTCAAATGCATTTTATGTACAAGGTTTATTTTCTGCTGGAAAATGTAAACATGCTGATATTTCTTTCTTTTTAAAAGAAAAAAAAGAAAAGAAAATCCAGGCTAGGAAAGAGCACAGGCAAAGCCGTTGTTTGAATGAAGAAATTCATTATCATTGCATTTGTATTAATTGTGTCTATTATTTAATCTGGGATTTATTTTAAAATCCTATTTAGTTTTGTTATTTGACATAAAATATATTCAATTCCATTTCCATTTCAAAAAAAGAAAAATGAATTTTTTTTTCATTTATAATTTGTCTTAAATCTAATTTTGTTAAAAAAAAAAATGAAAAAAGTGAAAAAACACATTGTGAAAAGTTAAGTAAATTGTTTCATCCCTACTGATAACATTAGCCACCCAGATAATAATCATAAATATGTCTTATATATATTTCAAACTCTGCTTTGGGATTCTTTGGAGCTTTGGAAAAAGATAAAATAAGATCCAATGGGCTAGAGATCAGATGACAGAGAAAGCTGAAAAAAGGAGCTTATAATTGTGAATATTGCAGATATTTTTATTCCCAGCTGGATTATACTTTAATCCATGGATATCCACAAGATTATTCTGAGTTCTAAAACTGTCTTTATGGCCCACGCAGCATCAAGTAACAGAAAAAAAAATCCTTGAAATAAAAGAAAATCCCTTGTAAAACCACACATTTCACATTTTATGAAATAACACTTATACAAGCATACACTCAGTATATCTGCCTTATGAGTCTGTTTAAAACGGTTTTACAGTAACTACCTGTGTTCTGAATGCGATTAAGTAACTTTAACAACAATTTCATCCAACACTGCAAGCACAGCAAATCATGGCTGCAATACATTTCTTGTTCTATAGCTTTTGTACTTTAGAAATCCTGTAGATGCATGCGCTCGCCAGCAGATGGCGCAGCAGTGACCTGCCATAATGAACACATTCAATGCAACCATCCCTCTGGAATTAGCTCTTATACATACGGTACACATCAATATTCCTGGTATTGCAATGGTTTAACATCTGTTTCAGAAATAAGAATCTGAGCTTTACTAAAAAAAATCTATTTCAGATCTATTTTTTTCTTGATTTCACACTGCTATTTACTGATTCACTAAATGCAATTCCATAAAACTGTGCGGTTTTTTTTAAATGACAAGTATATGGCAATGTATTTTCATGAAATGATTTATAGTAGCTTGTTAAAAATCTCCTTGGTTGGAGAAGGTGGCTTTTACTGCTGATAAACTCAGGGACACCCACACACAATCATACATGTATTTATGCATACTCACAACTTATACTCTACAAATAATGGTTCTATTCAAATCAGGGTAACCTGTGTCAAGCCACATGAATATTGATTACACACAAAACCCATCTTAAAGGGTCTGTCTGTATAATTTTGCATATGACTACTTCAGGATTTCACAACAGTTATTGATGCATCAAGGTGTGAGTATTAAAATACGAGAAGTAGGATCTCTGCTTTGTTTTGTGTACTCAGTCGTGCACCGATATATCAGACAAAAGATTGCTCAAGTTATTGCTCTGATATGACTTATTAAATTCTCTGTCCAAATCCCACTTGTCTTTTTATTTTCTGTTTACTATCACTTAAAGCCTTTCTTCTTAAATGCAGAAAAGGAGTGGTTAGAGTATCTACAGTAGCTCATTTGCATACCCCAGTAATCTTAAATTAAAAACACACACGAGGGGAACTCTAACGAGACCTTTTAATTGCTGTAGACGTGGTTACCTAGGAGATAAGGCACTGGAGATCAAAAGAACCCATCCAGAGGGAGAATCTGTTTTTATCTCTGAAGATATCAGACAAACAGAAGGGATACTGTATGTCACAGAGAGCGAGCGGGCATAGAAATATGAAGAGACAGAAAGATGGCATTCAAGGTTACAGCATAGTATCTTTTGCTTTGCTCCCATCACTAGTGTACTCAAGCTTTCCTGCAGTGTATTTCTCTCAATGTCTATTTCTTTTTTATCCTCCTGTACCCTTATCTTAGCAGGGCAAATTCCTTTTGTTGTAAATGCTGCATTAATTAATCTATTTTAGTCAAAAAAAAATTGAGTACATGCACGCACAATGAAAAGCTCATCCATATCATCGATATAAAATATAAAAAGATGCAACCTCGCTATCTCTTCCTTGCTGTTTCACCAGTGTTCAGGTACAACGAACCCATGTTTCCCATTAAATGGCAAACAAAATCACATACTAAAATCTTTAAATGCATAAAATTACTTAAAGAATTAGTTCACTTCCAGAATAAAAACGTCCTAATAATTTACTCACCCCCCATGTCATCCAAGATTGGTTTTTAAAGGCAAACATTCCAGGATTTTTCTCCATATATAAAAACCTGGCCAGTTCCAAGAGATGGCATACATTAAATCATTAAGAGCCTGGTGAAATGAGTAAGAGACAAACAATATCAAATGTTAAGTTAGATTGACTTCCCATGGCATGTTGAATTAGAACATCCTAAGTGTCTAAATAATATAAAATACATTATATATCTTTTGTAAACAAGTAATTAACTAGGCTGTTACTTTATTGCCGTTATCAACCAACTTTGCATGTGTGGATGATTGCACAACAGACTACTTTACAAAAATAAACACTTAAGCCAACAAACAAATAAATAAACCTCACCTGGGACTCCACTAAAACATTTCGCTCTTCCAACCCCACAAACCAAAACTACGCCCTTACATATTGCATATATGAACATTTTTAGTAGAGAATTCACTTTAGTTTTTAGAGGGTTATAAAGTAATTTCTGAGCATCTTGTGCTCAACAAAATAGATCTGAGCATTACGTCTTGCAGAAAAACTGAGCTACCACAGCAACACTAACGAGAAAAAGAAAGCAAACCAGTGTTAGATGAATATGTTTAGGTTCTAGTACTTGTACAGAGTTACCTAATTTTATAGACTATACCATTTTTAAAGAAATGTTTACCAAATGTTTGAAGGCTTCCTTCTGATACAGTTCTCCTCACTTGATTTCAGAAATTCTGACCATTTCGTGTCAAAACTCACGGCTGCTGAGAAGACATCCACAAAAGAGCATTTTAAGGACCTATTCTCGCTATTAACTATTTGTTCATTAGCATGCATACAGTATGACTATTTATAAAGACCATATTAAAGCCTTATTCTGCATGACTTTATTCTAGATCCCTTTATCCGACCCCAAACCTAAACGTAACAACTACCTTACTAACTCTTAATAAGCAGCAAATTAGGAGTTTAATTAGTGAATTAGTGTTACCATATCTCCTCTCCTCTTTCTTTGCTGTCAAGGTCAGTTTCTATCACAACAAGATCAGCAACTCTACAGACGCACATGCCTACTATTCACAACATACTTTTCCTCCCATCACCTCTTTCATTGCTGATGACCTTGCCACTTTTTCACTAATAATGTGGAGACTATTAGAAACCGTCAACATTCAGAACACTTTCCTTCTTTTCTCTGCCTTATGGAGACTGAGGCCTTCCTCCTGTCCTCCACATGAAAAAAAAAACTACAGACCAGTTTCTCTCCTACTTTTCATGTCCAAAATACTCCAAAAAGTTGTTCGATCAATTCCATGCTTTTTTCTTACAAAACAACCTTTTCCATAACAACCAATCTGGCTTCAAAAGCAGATGCTTCACAGAGAATGCCTTTTTGTCTGTTGATGAAACGGCTGGCAGGAGTTACTTCCAAATCATCTGTCCTCATCCTTCTGGACTGGTTTCTCCTACCAGTGCTACCAAGATGATGCTTGTCTTTTTGACATCAAGGTCTGGATGCAAAATGTTTTATAAATCCCAGCTCTGATAGAGTCTCATTGTTTAAAATTAAATTTAGTTTGGAAATATCCAACCATATAGTATTCTCTCTCTCACACACACACACCCTCACTTAATCTCTTGTTTGTCCTCTCTCTTTTCCCCTCCTCTTAACTCGAATGTAAAGTATAGTCATGCAGTTAGTCTGTATAATTACAGTCAATTCTATAATATGAGCTTCAACACTTTATCCCTTGCCATTTTTAGTAAAGCATCTAATATGTGGGATTTCCATTCTAATATATTTCTATTGTACATTTTGGTGGTTAATTCGTATAAATCTGCGGTTAGATTAGATAGGCATGTTTTTTCATTGAGTTGGGCTGTGTGTGTTGGTTGTCGCAATCCCATTTTTGGACTATTCACACAGACAGACAGTTTTACACAGACACAATCCTTTCTGACAATAAATGTGCCTGTCAGTGGAACAATGCTGTCCTTACCTCCCCCTCACATAAACACATATAGACCTTTAGCAATGTTAGCTGTGGAGGAGGGGCACGCTTTCCACCAATGCATGAGCTCTTTCCATCAGGGACTCATATGAGCAATTAGAGAATATATATTTAGTTACAGGGAGTCAGCAGTGTGTGTATAGCAACAAGACCTAGCTGAATAAAATAACTTCATGTGTCTGAATCCTTCAAAGTAAGCAAATTTAATGTTAGACCTCCTCAGAGAGACTTCAAAAGCAGAAATGGATGTAGTCATCAGCAAAATACATGTGTGCAATAAATGAATGCACATTATTAAATTCTGCACTGTTAGTTAATGACTGAATACATGCAAGTAGTCATCCTAACAAAGCTGTTACTCAAACAGCAAAGCTCGGAAATTATTAGAGACCAGGAATGTTTATTGCCTTTCCAGTTCAGAACAATCTGTTTAAAATGATCTCAGATTACACTGATGTCTGCATGTCTTCTACACACATGGACATGTTGTATAAAATTTAAACAGGTTGATCAATACTTTCATATGTGACCTGTAATATATTGATCTAAAATGGAGAAGGAGAATAAGAAATCAATTTAATGTGCATCTGAACATTACTGAATTGTAAAACAGATATATTCTCTCTCACACACACACTCACTCACTCTCTCTCTCTCTCTCTCACACTCTCTGTGTGTGTGTGTGTGTGTGTGTCTGTGTGTGTGTGTGTGTGTGTGTGTGTGTGTGTGTGTGTGTGTGTGTGTGTGTGTGTGTGTGTGTGTGTGTGTGTGTGTGTGACAGATGCTCAGCTGGGCATTAACTCCATCTGTTCTCTCTGAGTGCCTTCCTCTTTCTGGACAGTTGGACTTCATATACATTCATTAGAAGTGTGTGTGTGTGTGTGTGTGTGTGTGTGTGTGTGTGTGTGTGTGTGTGTGTGTGTGTGTGTGTGTGTGTGTGTGTGTGTGTGTGTGTGTGTGTGTGTGTGTGTGTGTGTGTCACTTTAGTGAAATGGGGAAGGGGCACACATTGTGTTTGATGTTAACAACCTATTGAAATGTAAAGACAAAAGGACACATGTAGATTTATAATTCATGATTCGCCATAGTTCAATGCGAAATTGTAAATTTTGAATTACGTTTTGGTTGACATAATGCAGTATCTGATTGATTCTCCTGTTTGGTAAAGCTGCATTTCTGTGCCACTCCTGCAGTATTATTGAACAAGCTGCCATTTTAGCACTGAATTGCCATTATTATCAGCTTGTCGTTGATGATTAAACCAACCAAGCTTTTGCATAAGATCTGATAGTTTATGCTCACAATAAGCATATGTGTTTGATGATTATTCCCAGTGAGGTTGATAGGAAGAAAACATGAAACTTTTATTTAATTGTAATAGTTATACGATGTTATTTAACCTGAGTTGACAGGTGCAGGCATGTCAGCTTAATAACCTACATTAAATTAAACACTGGTATTCAAGTACACAACTAGCTACTGTACTCAAAAGAGAACTCATCCAGCGATTCTACGAAATAAATGCGCATACTAAGGTAAGGTTGTTTACATCGCTAAGCCCCGCCCCTTGCTTGTTCTGACACGTGTCAATCAATCGGAACCCTGATAAGGATGACGCGCGGTGACGTCACGCTCAGAGCCGGGGGGAAGGAGGACGGAAAGAATGGCGACCCAGTGCCGGAGCTCCAAATGCACGGTCGAAAGAAAAGGATTCCGGAGGGAACTCGACTCATGGCGGCACAAACTCATCCACTGTGTCGGTGAGATTAAACCACCGCTCCGTAAGCGGACCTATCGCACGGTCCGCTCGAGTTATTTCTCGCCCGAGTCTCCCTCAGCCGCTGTTAGCTTTCGGAGTTGCTAAGCGAGCGTGTGTCAAGTTCAAAAATATCGTTAGTGTAGAACAGTCGTCCGCGCGAAGCTTTTGTGGCTAACGGAAAAAACGGACAAGGGGCGAGCGGGCTCTACCGGATCCATTTTCTTTGTCCCTACTTCTTGATTCCTCGATAACCGAGTTAGCTTTGCACTCACTGACCCTTTCTACACCGAATACCGATGTACGAACGACCGTGTGATTGAATTATAATAACAAGAGCGTCCAGCTTTCTGAGGCTCCTGCGTGAGTTAGTCATGTTTGCGACGATGTCCTAAAGTAGTAACGTTACTGTTTTGATAAGTCATTAGTGATTTTTTTTTAATGTTTGGAAAGCGGGTAACGTTAGTTAAATAGAAACCCGGTTTAATCTTTTAAAATATCCTCTTGGGAACCAGACGAAAAAACAGGTTTATTCAAAAATAAATAAATAGAAATAAAATGTTATGCATAGGCAAAAACAATGTTTTATTTTTTTTCCCTTTAACGATTTGTTTTTAGGTTTCCTGCTATTTTAGCCAAACTTTGTACAAGTTGATACTCAAATGTTGTTGAAATATATCACAGTATGATTTAATATACTGCATTTTATGGAATATTTGTGTAAAATGTCCATAAATTGGTATTCCTATTTAATACCATTGCATCTTATTTGCATATCCGTGTGTTTCTGGGGCAAACCATAATGAGAAAAAGAAGTGTAATAATGGAAGTAAAATTAAAAACTTTGCAACTTTTTAATAAGAATATCTAATTTTATAGAATTATATCTCTAATTTTTGTTGTGTTTCTCCATAACGCCTGGTTAGTGATTAACCCTTTGTCCTGGCGTCCTCTACAGAAGACATGGGTTTCGTAACAAAAAGCCACATACCATGTTTTCTGAGATATTTATTTACGACAAACAATTTGAAAATTAGCCAGATTTCATTGTTAATTACAAAACACATTACACACAATGTTTACTGCATAAACCGTTCACTAAATAGCCTCTGGGTTTACGTGAAACTGTTGACATGCATTTAATACGTTGTTGTAAACGCTACTTTGCATGAATAAGAAAATGCACGTTAATGTTTTGAATAGAAATGCCTATTGGCAATTGTTTCTAACATTACGAGCAAAATGTGGGCACAACTAGGTTGTTAAAATAATTTTTTATTTCAATAGAATAGTGGAATTAATCTGTAGAATCTCAGTTTAATAGATTGTGATTTGTTGTATGGTTTTGAGGGTCGGATGCAGTCGAGAAGGTCAAGGCCTCTGAGGTTTTTAAGCATGAATACAGACAAGTTCATGCAATACCAAAATGCACCGAATTTGCAGAATGTGACATTCTTGGGTGAACTTTTGTTTGTGTTTTTGTAAAGACATAATGTGAATTTAGCTGCAGTGAAGGGCAGTAGCACTGGAAATATGAGTTTTTCTCACTTCTGTATAAAGTATTTCTAAATGATAATATTTACACACATCATGGCATTAGGACCACCTGACATTTGGTTAATTAGGCCTTGTCTTGCAGTTAATGATTTTCTTTTGCTGTTTGGGTATTTGATAGAATAATACATTGCATGTTAAATTGGTTTTTATTAACCAGTATTGTAAACGGGAAACTGTTTTAAATTTATATATGTTCAAATAAACCATCAATCATTTCACAAAACCTGGCCAGCAGGGGTTGTGACCGATTCAAAATATGAATGCATTTAGGATTTCACTCAGATAAGACTCTATTGTATTTGTTTGCAGGGTTTGAAAGTATTCTGGAGGGGATATATGGACCAAGGCTGCTGCAAGATCTCAATATATTTGATGGTGAGTTTTATGTTGTCTTCTGACTGTGCTTCGTCTTTCTCTCTTAATGGTATCAATGCTTCAGCTTACCTGATGGTTTTCATATGATTCTCGCTCAGAGTGTGAACCAGAGGCGGTGGATGATTGGTCCGTGAATGCAAACTGCTCCTTTTGCAACCTGCAGCTAGAGAAACTGAATGTAAGTCAACCCTCAGAAACCACAGAAAAGATGTGCTTATTATGGGGTGTTGGCTGGTAAGACAGAAATTAACTTTTTAACTTAGTGTTTTATACAATACATATCGTTTTCAAAGCAGTGACAAACAGAAAAAGAATGATTCAATGATGCAAACAGAAGTCAATTCTGCTGTAAAGCAGCTCTAAAAAGATCTAAAAAGTACATTATGGGTGATATTTGCTTTACAAACAAATACAAATATAAATTTTAAAAATTGCTTTTAACATTTTTTTTAATTGATTTACAGGGGATTTTTCCCCTAACCTTATCAAATGTGTAATTTTTATGTCAAATGTATGTTAGTTTGTGTATAGAAATATTAAAAGATTAAAATAATTACAGTGATACTTTAAAACTGAATCCACCAGTAGATGGTGACAAGTGAATCATGTTTAGTAAGATTTTACCAATTCTTTTCATATTTAAAAAATCTTTTATAATTCTAACTGCTGTATTTTTGTGTTTGCATGGTTTTTATTTTGTGTTTATGTAACTCTTGTATTATTATTGGACTTGGGTTATACAGGTTCATTAGCTTTGATCAGGTTACTCAGTTGCACGCAGTAATCTTCAGTGTGTTTTATTAAATGCGACTGAATGTTTGCACTGTAGAGCTCTGTTTGTATATAACAAATAGTTGTCGGTGTTTAGCTTCTGTTGTTCTGGGTGTTTTAATCTTTATAATGTATGGTTAAACACATTGTAAGTGCATTCAGCATAATTATAATTGAGCAGAACTCAATGCTGTGAGACTATAATCAGTGCTTGTTTGGGCTGTATGTGATCTTTTGTGACATAGGACCATCCTGCAGTGGCTGTTCCTGGCTCGCCACCCCCTGCTGAAACCCCCCCACCTCAGGGCCCGTCCACCTCTGATAAACTCCAGTGCCAAGCAGACCGATTCCTCAATGCTTTATTTCGTAAGAAGGGTGAGGAGTACATTCTTATTATCCATAGGGAGTGAAGTTTTTATTACAGCTGTTACATGCATTACCAGTGCTACCATCCATTACAACTTCTAACCATTGCATTTCTTTAAAAAATAGAATTTCTTTACTAAGCCTCGCATTTGCAAAGCATTAGAGTTTTCTTAAATTGAATGTCATAAAGTCTTCTAAAACAAATGTCTTAATGATCATTTTACGTTTGATGTTATATTTTAGGGATGTTAATACATAAATCTCGAAACATCCTATTGATTATTAAGCTTTAGAAGGCTGTGATTTCATTAAAAAAAGAACTGCTTCAAAGGGATTCTCAATCAATGAATAGTGCACATTTATACCAAGCGATTGCTTATGATCTCGAGTTGATGAATTATGAAAATGTCTGCTTTGTGGCCTTCATATTATGTGTTTTATACTGTTGCAAGACTGCATATTTTAGCTCTTATCTGAAGGATCAGCCCGCAATACTTAAGAAATTTCAAAATAAGAGTCCCGGTGCATTTCTTTCTTATTGGTATTTTGCTTACACTATAAATTGTATTTAATTTAATTTCAATTTAATTCATAGTAAACTATTGTAGTTTCTGGATACTTCCCCACTGGACGAAAAGTCAAAGAACATTATTTGACACATTATTGAATATATAGATTGTACAAATATTCACTATTTCACCCAGTCACTGAGACACTATGTGACAAAGCAAGGAGAACTATACCATTTAAATGCTGTAATTTACATAATTTACCATGCATAATATGAGTATGTAGTAACATTTTGTAGTAGTAGTAGTAATATAGCAATTAAAATTAATTTAAATAAAAATAATTAAAAATCACACTTATTTGTTTTTTGTCACATGTAGACCGTGGTATGCGTCGTGGTAATTGGAGGATTTTCCATTTCTTGCCTTTTTTTTGTGTGTATTTGACCATTTAAGCCTGCACCTAAAACTAAAAATATACTTTGCATGTTTCTTTATTACTCTAACATGTTAATAACTTTAAAAACTGCTGCCAACTGAAAGATATTTTTACATGTAGACACAAATAGGTCACATTTTGTCACAATCTCTACATTTCTTTTGAAAAATAGATTGTGGATATCATCAAAAATAGTCAGATCGCTCACCCCTAGTATCACATTGTAAACTTTCACTTGATAGAAATTTTGCAGAATCAGGCGTGAACTTATGGACAATTGGACAGAAGCGATTTTAAATATTAGTATTTTTATCAAACAGAAATCTATAGAGCAAGCTTTCAGAATTGTTAACGTTGTTGTCTTATACACAATGCATCCATGGAGCTCAGTTTATCAGCTCCAGATTCTTAAGATCCTTAAAGTCAAATATGTAGTAAAAGTAAAAAATTAGCTTTTACATAAGGAACGTAATGCATGCAATGAGATCTTTAACCAGGTCTGTACTGTTTAATGTCCCAGAATTCCCTCAGAGCTGTGATTCCAGTATACCGTTGGTGGCGCAGGAGTTGATGCGCAAGATGATTCGGAGGTTCGCCTTAGAGTATGCGTGTAAAAGCCAGGCTCACGAAGGCCTGAATGGCCTGAGCGACAGCTCTGAGCTTCTTCCTCATCAACCAGATCCTGACGGGCCTCTGGACCTCACCATCAGCCGAGCTTCTCAGGCCCTGAAAGGTAAGCACCACAAACAAATCCTTTTTCACTTCAGGAGACCAACACACAGTCAGATTCAGGAGTTTGTAGCTCAGTGTCAAAAGTTTCACTTTTTTTCAGAAAATCTAGTCGATTGATTTTCATTAATTATGCTTGTCTCTGAAAGGTACGCAACTCTGAATAAACAGGGTGAATTTACAGAGTGAGCGAATACTTCATTATTTGCAATGATCTTGTGCATTTGCTCTCAGACTTAATATTAATTGCTGTTTTTTTTTTTTTTTTATGGATTGCGTTTCATAGTAGATGGAGCACTTGACCTCTCTAAGAAAAATGCATCATCGGAAAATGAAACTCCTCAACGAAAGGTTTCAGGGTGAGTACTTGTTCTTGTTTACCAAGTTGTGTGCTTGACTGTTGACCGTCATCCTAACGAAGCCAGAGAAAAGCTTGGTATCAAAATGCTAACATTTTGATACAGTAATATCGATCAGAAAAAGTTTTTTTTTTAATCCTATCTGATAATTTTGTGTGAACAAATTCTACTTCTCATACATTTGATGTGTTTTTTATATAATTCAGTGGTTGTTTTGTTGCACTGCCAAAGGGTTGACTCTTTTCTAACTTGTTGGAAGGTAACGTCACATTTGCCAGCAGTCAGGGGCTTTACTTGTTCCTTTGTGCCGCCTGTATTTATTCATCTGTTTATTGATCTATTCGTTGATTCATGCAGTATTACTTTCACATGAGTCTTACAAAATGCATCCGCATTGCAAAGATACTGGAAGTACTTCCATAGACGCTTGTCTTTCTCCACACAATTGACGAGAGACTGTCCTTCCAAGAAGTATCGTTTGCAACCTAAGGCCAAAAACAAAAAGCGTTTATCCCCAAACAACTCAAAGGCTTTGTGTTATACAGACAATTGAGAAGCGAGTGATGTTACCAAAAGACAAGGCAGTAAAGGAGTGGACCCTGAGTGCGTCCTGTCATTGGTCCGCTCACCCCATTCGTTTCTCATCCTCCCACCCACCTCCCCTTAGGAGACCAATCAGAGAGGACTATTTGGATCGCAGCTCTGAGTTTGCAGAAGGTTTGCTCTCGAAAGCTTTGAAAGATATTCGCTCCGGATCACTGGACATTCACAAAGCAGCCATACTATACGGGATACCTCAGAAAACCTTACAGCTCCAGACAGAGGCCTTATCACCAGAGCGGAGGGCAGGGGAGCCACCTGTTTTTGGCACTGAGGCGGTGAGCCCAAGCAACGACTCTCGGCTCGAGCAATCCGAAGTAAGAAAAAGTACATTAGCAGCACCAGAGCACACCGAGCTGAAGTTCCCAGCAACCGTGACCGCCTCATCATACCTTAAACAGTTAACCTTGCAGAGGATGGTCTCGCAGCTTCAGGAGCAGAACAACAGCATCTCGCCAGCCACATCTCCTCAAAGTCCTGCCGCTGGGCAAGCTGTACACATCCGAATCCCTCAGGTACGCTTCAGTGCTCAGCCCAAAGCCCAGCTGGATCTGGCCGGCCTGGTGGATGCTGTGTACCAAGCCAACAAAGCCTCCGACGGCTCCGCTGCTTTCCACAAGCTGAAGACCATTCTCCCTAAACAGGGCTTGATGGAAAGCCACTCGGGCCTCGAGTCACGTCTCCTCCAGGGCGACCTGCCTCCACTGTGTCTGAACGTGAAGAACGGGAGCATCACCGGAAGCATGCTTGACTGTGGAGACAAGCAGCCACGGAAAAAGCGGGGCCGTTATCGCCAGTATGACCACGATATCCTAGAGGAGGCCATAGCCATGGTGATGAGTGGGAAGATGAGCGTGTCGAAAGCTCAGAGCGTCTATGGGATTCCACACAGCACACTTGAGTACAAAGTCAAAGAGCGCACCGGCACGCTCAAGACCCCACCAAAAAAGAAGCTCCGCCTTGCTGAAGCGGCAACCTCAGGCTCCGGAAAGTCAGGGACAACAACCAACGCCTCATCTACTGCCTACAAACAGTCTTAACTCAAAACCAAAACCTCAACATTTTCCTAGAGAGAGAGAGAGAGATGATGGTTTTAACAAAAACATCGCCTAAACTTCAACCAACAAGGATTTTATTTTTGGTTTTGTTTTTAACATGCAGTAAGGACCTCATTCAGACTAGGAAGTTACACTTGAATCCTCAGCCACAGCTTAAATGGTACATTTGATCAAGTTACAAAACATGCCTTCAAAAAAATCTATTCAGGGGTTTCACTGTGGATATCTATATGAATATATATATATTTAAAATATTTTAAAGCACTGTTGATTTCTAAGTTAACTGCTCTTAAAAGGAAGAGAGATAATATTCAGGTTTTGTTCATACATAAGCTAACCTCAGCTTAATGATTGTTCTACGCAGCTTTCACACTAATTAGTCTTTGTAGCGACTGGTCGTTTCATTTGAAGTCTATCAGCAGTATTTTGTGACGGTATGACTGTAACGTCTCTCTTAACTCATCGGTGGGAGATGTCCATCCTTATATGCAATGGGGAGATATGGGTACGAGTTTCCACTCCCGCAAATTTTGGGCTATTGATGCTTATTGGCAGGTAATCAGTTTTATGAAGTACATTAATTAGGACTGTTGTTAGATGATTGGAGTGAAAGCTTGGACCATCTCGGGCTTTTTGTGGATGAGACTTCCCACATTCTGCTCTGATAGTGATTTTATTTTGATTTATTTAATTGCTTTCTTATTTTATGTCCTGCCCTTTGTATCTTTTTTTTTTGCCTGCAAATCTGCTCTGCAAATCATACGGGGTAAGTTGCAACGTAATGCATGTCAGAATGATACACAGAGGGGAAAAAAGTGCTTGACGGTCGTCTCAGCGAATGTCTGTTTTACACTGAATAATAGATTGCTTTTTCAGTAATCAGAACTACTGAAATTCTCATGTTGCAGATTGGAGTTCTACTCTAGATTGTTGTGTTGTTGCTCAAACTAAAAACATCATTGCATTAACTGCCTGCTGAAACGAAACAGTTCAGGGTCATTTTGCCACTCCATTCACACACTCCTTGAGCGAAGCAGTTTAGAGTTGGGTGCTGCTGAACTTTGATCAGAATTTCTCCTGGTCCGTATTTCATGATGCACTTATCATGGGGCAGAACTGCCAATCCTGATCCAAGTGCTGCTCTGAATTGCTTTGTTTTAGGTCCAGGTTTCAACAGTTTTGCTGCTCTTGCTTTGTGGTGTTTTTTTTTCTTTCATGTTAATGATTATTATAGCTTTTAATGAACTATTATACAACTGATTCACTTTCTTTATCAAAATTTTTAAAACAGAGTTAGGGAGGTTGGAATATAAGATTCAGTTGCACTTTACAAAAGATGCACACATACTTGTGATACACGTTATTATTTCAAACTTGCAGTGAGAAAATGCCATATACTGACTTTGAATGGCATCTTTTTAGCATCATTCAGATATCTGATTCACAAGTATACTTGTAGAGCTTTGCAAAGTATAGCTGAAGCATTATGTGAATTTTGTGATTGAAGCTTTGGAAATATGAACATTTCCAAATGCATTGTTAATGTGTTTTATCTTTGTGTTGTGAATGTTCTCTAAATGGTTTACCTCTTATTGTTCCTCAAATGTTAAATTCCCCTCCCCTAAAAGAACTGAGATACTCTTAATTTAATTTAGAAACATTTATCCAACCACCCTGAATGTTCTTCACAGCTCTTAAAATTAACAGCACCATGCCTGCTCTTACAGCTACTGCTCTGTTACTCTGCAGGCCAGTAGCAGTTTTACATAAATCAAAAAAAAAATAGTATTTGTATACTACTAAAATCGGTATTGTGGATTTATATACTGTTACCATAATTACTGTTAAAGTTTAGTTTTTTCTCTCGGGGATAGTTAAGCCACAGTCACAGTTTCACTTTTAATGTAAAGGGTGGTCATGCAGATTTTTTTTTAAATTATTATTACTGAAATCATATACATGTGTTGTCAGCGCTGCAATCTCATATTTTCATTATATGGGATACTTTTAGGCTCCCTGTGGGGAATGTTGATCTCTTATTTCACATTGCTGTTCTTATATATTAATATTAGTGTCCTGTATAATTTCAGTCCAAAACATTATTATTCTCAGGGTAACAACAGTCCTATAAAAACAGAGCATGGTCGAGAAGTTAGAACTGTTCTTTTATATCAAAATAAGGCTCCTTGGGATTCTGTTATGGACCCAAATATGGTTCATCCAAAGCCAGTTTGTTTTCTCCCATTTAATGGGGACAGTTTGTTCAGGAGTAGTTATAGATCAGAGAGGCATACGATTATTAAAATTCGATTTAATGTTTTTCACTTCTGAGAACAGTTTGGCTTAATTTTATAGATGGATCATTAAATGGATTACCAGTGTAGGCCTTTCGAAGTATGTGTAATTTCATATTCATGACAGGTGCAGGATATAAGTCATTTTGCAATCAGTTATTTATGCATATATTTGTTGCACTAAGATTGATTTTGTATTATTCCCTCTAATTTTATCATCTAATTGTATTTGTGTTGTGTTATTTCTTTCGATGTAATCAGAATATGAAGTTTAAATGTGTTAGTTTTCTGTTGAAGCACTTCTGTTCTCTTGCACATTGTTATGTGAAATGCTATACTGCACTTGCATGCCTAAGTGAGTTTCTTGTCCTGTCCATGTTCCTCTACTACATGCCCACCTTTTTTTCTTTTTAATCCTAGACAGGTTAATATATTTAATCTTTTTGATGTTTTTTGTCAACTAAAAGCTAATTGGTCCTTTAAGCATGCATTTGTGTCTGAAATATATTTGATGTGGTCTCTCTTTTTGACATTTCAGGGTAAAAGCTAATCAAAGCTAGAATTGAATTAATTGTAATAAGATGGAATACTGAAGGCATATAATGTTTTAACTAGCCTGCATTTAAAAATGTGATTTTTATATACTTTTTCAAACATTCTCTAATGTTTCCCTTCACTCCTTAACAAATCCGTGTTACCCTTTTGGGGTAGTTATATTTTAATTTTAAAATAGACAACTTATTGCCTGCCAATGTTGTTGGTTTGTAATCGGTTTTGTCAGTTAACACATCAAATCATCAGGAAACAAAATGATTCAGGTTTGATGGAAATAAATATTCTGTATAGTTTTCCTAAGTGTAAGCGTTACTACAATCGCCATCCTTTGCCTTCAAGTTACCAATAAAAAATTGTTCCATGTACTGAGTTTTGTACTTTTTTTTTTTTCTTATTTCTAATCCACGCATAAGCTGACAGAGGTGGAATAATGCTTTATCTGTGGCGTTTACACATTTAATTCAGTTTATACAATCTGTAAGGACACCTTTGCAATGTCATTTGGTGCCTTTAACAAGATGAGCATTGCTCATTTAAATACAGCTGTGCAAACTTTATAATTCTTCAGTATGTCTTTTATAGTAGGATTTTGTAAATCCTTTAATGTATTACAGGTTATAACGGAGTGAAAAAGAAATGAGTGGCGTAGCTCAGCTCACATTCATGAAAAGCTGATTATGCCAGTGATTGAGTAATGACTTAACCCAATTTATTTATGTAGTTCCTTAGGGCCATGCATGGAAGACCAGTCCAGGTCGGAGAAGGAAGATGGCTCTAATGCTCGAGCGGTCTGTAGAGTCACTGTGTTGGAGAAGGTCCTGTCTTCACTTTGTTCTCATCATAGACTGCTGCTCTATCATATTTTAAAGGACGTGCAGGAAGATTATAACACCTCTGTAACTCTGCGGGATGCTCAAAGAAGAGAACTAAAGGCTGGATCCCTCTGTTGTCATACTGATAAAAAAACACTTAATAAGGCCCCAATACTTTCATTAAGTGACTGCTCCGTAAATGTTGGCATTTGTTGCAGAACAGCTTGTAGGCTTCCAACATGTGCATTTTCTCCTCCATGCGTCTGTCTGAGGAACATTCATGGCCATTCCTGCCAAAAAACATCTATGGCGTGTGTTGGCCAAGACATCGGTTCCAACCCCACTGTTTGTTGTACTCACTCAAAACTACCCTCATGCCAGCAGCAGCACAATGGTGATCATACCTACATTTCTCACGTAAGAGAAGCTCTAATCACCCATCAGGGTGATTGTAGATGTAAAGGAAGCCGTAGCCCCTCCCCACCACCACTATCGCCAAAGCCAATGGACCTGGACTGCAAAGTAGCTGTGAAGTCCAGTCTCTTCCACATTCAGGACTGCAAGTCCATGAACATGACACCTCCTTCTCTCCTACCTCACAGAACCGAGGATGAAGATACAGCTTTGTACTCTAACACTCTTCTACGTGTGGCATCTCCTGATGTATGTCGCGAAAAGGTTGTAATGTTGCATGCACAAGCAGAGAATGACCACCAGTGTGGATCTTTTATAGGAGATCTAATGGATAGAGTCACTGAAAAGCTCAGGAGTATCCAACCTTCAGAGACGGAACAAAATCTCACGAACCATGCCAGTCAAATCTCCAAGACACAAGATGACACACATTTGACAGAGATTATAACAACTGTGCTACACAATAGTAGTAACAAAGATTACAACCTTAATGAGCTATTACAACGGCATGTAGCCACAGAGCAGCGATCCCCTCAGACACGATCACGTAAGAGACTGGAAACGTTAGTTGCCATGAGCAAGTCCCCTGACTTTCCATCATCACGAAGACGAAGCTTACAAATCAAAAGAGATCTGGCCAGTTTTAGTTCATCATATTTCAAGAGGAATAGGGGGTTTGAGAGAGAGAGGTCCTTAAAAACGGTTAAACCTGCGCAGCTAACATACTCTCTTGTTGAACAATCTGAATGCATAAAGTTGGACGGAAAATCCAAGACTGTGTACACAGAGCCTGTAAAAAATACCTTAGAAAATCTGAAAACACATGCACAAACTGAGACACTGAAAAATCAAGAGAGCCAAGAAACTAAACCAAATACTGTACGTCTTGAAGAACCACTGCCTCCAGATGAAAGGCCACAATTACAAACAACAGATAGTGACCAGAAGGTAAAAGCGAAAACCCGCAAAAAGAATAATCAGACTGTTCAAGTTGGTAGAGCCAGACGAAATATTGTACCACCTCAGCGTTTCTCTTCCTATGTTACTGAGCCACGAAAAATGTATTTTGCAGCCTGTTTTTCAGAAAGTTTATTCACCAAGCATTCCCCTAAGGACAGCACCTTAACAGCACTTAGCTCTTCAGAAGAAATCTCCTGGCCAAGTCATGTATGTGACAAGCAGCCTTCTCAAACTAAGGATGAACAAGAAGACTGTGATCTGCCACAGAACACAACTTCATCGAAAGATGAGATTCTATCCATAAAAGAGTCACCATGTGAGCTCAAGAGTAATTTTAGGAATCCCGATAAAGGGAGTGCAAGAAAAAGGCCATCCACCTTGCCATCAAAAAGATCTAAACGCCATAGAACCAACAGTCTAAACACTGACCCACACAGTCCTACTGAAACTATGTCTAACTTTACTACCACTGAGAGTGCACAGCAGGCTAAAGCAAGCCTGTCTGGAATGAAATATGAAAGTCCAATAAAGCTCATGTTTGTTTCCTCTGTGACCGGTGAAGATGGTGTAAAATATACTCTCAAAGCAGCTGCCTCTGGCTCAAATTCCCATGGAGAGATGTTTGATCCATGTATGGAATCCTCATGGGCAGGCAGTGCCATAGACAAACATTTCCACAAATCTGTCTTTGAATCTCCTCCACGGAGAACAGGTGAGCGCAGTGGGAACAAGTGCACTTCACCGAAAGTGCTTTCACTCAATGCATTATTGCCCGGTTGTTCAAGCAAAGAAGGTGGAATCCAAGAAACACTACCAAGTGTACATCAAACAACTCCAGGAAAAAGGCGTCCTGGGCGCCCCAAAAAAATAAGACCACATATTGAGAAGTCTGTGAAACGCCCCATTGGCAGACCTCCGAAACCCAAAACAACTGATGTAAGTTCTCCGACTGGTACAAGCGGTTTAAGTGCAGTGAGTCAAAGAACAACAGAAATGTCTTATAAGGATGATGAAAACAAAAATCTAAAAATCACTATAATGTATGGAAGATCAAGAAGGGCAAAAAGAGTCGTTTCTGAAGATTTGAGTAATTTCCCAGCAGAGCAGCATGTTTCTGAAGTATTAAATGGTGGAACGGACAGTAAAACATGCTCTGGAAAGATGAGTAGTTCTGATCAAATTATCAAAGATCTCCATTTTGTTATGCCTATTGAAGAGAGGAAATGCATCTATTCTAGCAGCAACATCAAATGTCAAAGACTGAGTGACACAGCAGTGTCAAGAAAACCAGGAAGACCTCCAAAAGTCAAAATTTCTGGGATCTCTGTCACTGTCACCACAGGGTCGCCAAGGCAAAGAAAGATACATTTAAAAAGGGACACAAAAGATATACAAATTCTTAGAAAGACTCTTTGCAATGAATTTCAACCTTCTAAAGATCAGGAGACAATTGGCATTCCTAATAACATTCACAAGGATACAGGGGCTGCACCAAAAGAACATAACCAGAATACCAGAGGGCAGGTCATACCAGTGAGGCATTCGGTTAGAGAGCGGAAACCCTCCATTCATTTGCTCCACTCTGTAGCTACTGCCAGATCCTGTGCATTGGTTCGCAGGTCACGAAAACTACTGATGAATAAGGTTAGCTGTGAGGCCAGCCAGAATACAAAGAACGCACAAGAGGAGCTCCCAAAAAATGCACTTTCCATAAAGACCAAGTATGTCAGTCGCGCACAAGACATTGTCCATTTTTCTGCTGTTTCGATGGACTCTATTTTTTCACTGAATGAGGACTTCAGGTGGTGGCCCACCTCTGCATCACCTGAAACTTTAAATGAAGAGTTGGCTAGGAGGATCAGGCTAATGTCCAGCACTTGGGTATCAGATGTCCCGGAGGCTAACAAGTCAGGAGAGGTTAAAACTGATCTTAAACCGAAACCTTGTAAGAAGCTCGATGGTTCTGCTGAGAAGCCTGCTTCTGCCATCAAAATGCTTTTTGAGAAAAACTATAATATGGAGAAGCTCTGCACTTGGTTTATGCAGTCCACAGAAACTCAATCCCTTGCGATTGTAAAGAAAGCAACTGCAAGAAATCCCAAAGACGTCTTTCACTACAACCTGAGCAGACCCAATTGCAAAGTGAATATTTGCCCAAGTCCACAAGCAGAAAGACTCAGGAAACATGTCAAGAAATTTGCTAAAGTCGTCCCAAAGAGTCCGTCAATGCTCAAGCAAGCACAAGAAATGCGGTCAAAGTCAACAATGTCACAAGCCAAGAGAAAACCTTTTAACACCTCATCATTAAAGCCAAGGCATGAAGATAGGCAGCACATGTCTAGAAGCACATGGGTTGTCTACAGAACAGCTCTGTTAAAAGCAAGGCTAAAGTTTAAAACCGGGCCTAGGATAAAATTAGGAGGGCACAATTTTTTTCATGACCAGATGAGGACAATGACTTCAGGTGCTAAGACTCTAGAATTATTGAAAGAAATGCCTAATTTGGTAGAAAAGACCAGACCAGTCATGAAAGTTCAAAATGCATTAAAGCTTCTAGCCAAAACTCCTCAGAAAATTATTGCCAATATTTCAAAGCAGAACAGAATCAGCTCCCAAGCTTGGAGTCCCGAGTCCCTAAAGGAGTGCAGGGTGTTTCTGAAAAAGATCAACTCCCCAAACACAAAGTCAATGACAGAGGAATGTAACAATTGCACAGTAAAGCTATATGATGAGGAAGAAGAGAATGAGGATGTTACGTTGGGAGTGACGCCTCAAAGTACAGGTAACTCTCCAGTACAGCTGCCCTCATCCCCAAAAAGCCTGAGCAAGAAAGGTAGAAAAAGAGGCAAACGGAAAAGTGCCAGCACAAGTCCATCCCCTTCGACAAAAATCATCAGACAATCAAGGAGCAGCAGGGGTGTCCTGGGAGCGAGGTGGTGTGACTTTGTGCTCGGTAAGTCATCTTTTAGCATAATTTTTTTGTTATGCCGGAAATATACTCTATGCAAGTACGCAAACATGTTCTAGCTATAAACGCTCTGAGCATGATAGCAGAGCAAGATTAAAGTGAAATTTTCCAAAATATACTTTCATAAACCGCATAATCACCAATCCGGTTTA
This sequence comes from Carassius carassius, assembly GCF_963082965.1. Taxonomy (NCBI): domain Eukaryota; kingdom Metazoa; phylum Chordata; class Actinopteri; order Cypriniformes; family Cyprinidae; genus Carassius; species Carassius carassius. The sequence goes on from NC_081760.1 coordinate 1,464,027, forward strand.
AAGGAACACTGCACTTTTTTTTTATTTTTTTTTAAAGTAGGCTCATTTTCTCCGGGTCTGGTGGTAGCACTTTTAGCTTAGCTTAGCATAGATCATAGAATCTGATTAGACCAATAGCATCTCGCTCAAAATTGACCAAAAGAGTTTCTATATTTTTCCTATTTGAAACTTGACTCTACTGTAGTTAATTTTTGTGTACCAAGACTGACGGAAAATAAGAAGTGATTTTCTAGGCCGGTAATATCACTGCGCCTGCTGCACCCATGATACGGCAGTAAAGTTCCTTGATTATTACAGCTAGAACGGCAGTTCGTAGCCACATCAGCCTAGAAAATCACAACTTTTCATTTTCCATCGGTCTTAGTACACAAAAAGTTACTATATAAGACAAATTTGAATGTAACTCATTCTGACACGTTAGTACTGAGGGTTGTTACTGCCAGACCGATGCAACTGTGCATGTTAAGTATGTTTAACCTGATTGTTGTGTTGACCAATGTACGTTTCTGGCTAAGAATATTTTTATTTGATATTAAATCAAAAAGTTAGGTTTATTTATTTATCAGATAACGATTTAAAAACAGAATATGCCATGTTTTTTAGACCGTACTTTCTTTGAGAACTCAAATTTGTCTCCAATTTGTGGTTTACAGGGTCATTGAAATAACATGGAACCAGTTTTGGGCAAGGCATTTTCTTGAACTCTAACATAAGGTGCCTTTCATAAGGGGTCTGGCTGAGTATCGCAAACATTTTGACACGCGACCTCGGCAAGCGTCATGTAGCAAAAACGGAAAAAAAAGAAAAAAAATACAACTTTAAGATACTTTTTGCACTATTTAAACTTATTTTGTGTTTGTATGTTTTATGTAGCTTATAAAATCTCCCTTAAATTTTACTTTTGTTGTGGAGCAAGAGAAGATCTAGTAGTCACATGAAGGAGTACCAAAGGTCACAAGAGCAGTATATGGTTTGATTTGCCTAACCTGTGACTTTGGAGTCTCAAGAGTTCAAGTGGAAGGCAACTTATATAATTCTGGAAAAGACAAGTTCATTTAACATTTCTTTACATTTTATAATATTTGACGTTGTAAGAGCTCTTTAAATAGGATGTTTTTTTTTATTTTTGGTGAATGTTTTTTTTAAACCATGTCACTCTTTTTAAGTTGGGAATTTGTTTTAAATCAAGTCTTATGTACTGTTAATGTTCCAAACAGAAACTGCCCAGAGTTGAAAAAGTAGTAGCAAAGCATTCTGAAATTTGAAAATGAGTGTAGTGTCCTCCAAAAAAAAAAAAAGTCCTGTATTTATTGAAACTCCTGTGAATTTACTCTTTGCCAAGTTGTTGAAAATCATTTAAGCATTAATTTACATCCAGCTTTATGTTCTCTTTGCACTACCAAACCCAAACTAGCTACCAGTTACATTTTCTCATTTCTGACTTAAACCATTGTTGTAATGTACAGTGTATTTTTTGGTGCAATGTTTTACTCTCACAAAGATGTAAGATTATTTTCTTTCTTTTTTTTATTAAAAGGTTTTAAGATGATCAAGAGGAAAATATGTTTCACATATTGTTTCTTCAATACAAGAACTTTGTTGTGCAAACTTTAATTTCTGATCTATTGCAGTATGTGACGCCTACCTCCTGAAATCTACTGGCAAGGCATGGTCTAAACTGATTAACCCATCGTTGAAACCATGTCATTCATTTAAGCCCCTACCAAAAACATTAAAACTGGTTATACAGCATGCATGTTTAGTTATCTATTTAAATACTGTGATGTTAGCTCTAGTTCCCATCTGATGTGTGTTACCAATCTGTGGCTCTGTCCATGTCATCTTAGTTCATTTAGGTTCTCTGTAACAAGACTGGCTTGCGTCTGTGCAATACAAGTTAAGAACCACCTTAGAGGCATCTTTTTTTGAGAAAGTGTATGTTCATTTCCAACCTAGTTTATTCTATTAGATTTAAACCATTGTGTCTGGGTACTTGTCAGCTAGAGGATTTGTTCTGAAACTGCTAAAAAAAAACTTCAGCTACATCATCTACATACCCAGTGCCAACATAAAGTGGCAAATGTACAGACAAAAATGGTGCATTATATCTTTATACCTATGCCAACCAAAATCCCAAAAGCTTGTTGTGAGAATCATCAGGAGGCCTTCTGTATATTGTCTTGCCATTTTGAAGTTTTGGCCACTGTAACCTTGTTATCTGGTGCTATATGTTGTACATAAACATACAAATTATGTACACGTTGTATTTTCTCTGTTTTTATACTTGCCTTCGAAGAAGCTGTCTCAATCATTAGAACAATAAAAGCTCTTGCAGACATTTTTAAGAGTAACTGTGTTACAGCTTTAAACTTTTATTTAGACTGAAATATGCACACAAAGTATTTTTTTTAACTTTCAAATATTAGCTATTATTGACATAAGCCAACTGATCATACTAGAAATAGCAAAAATAAGGGAACAGTATGTCATACTAGCTCACATGCATTTAAAACAACAGCCTCGAGTAAATAAATAAAAGAATGTTGAAATGGATCCTACCCATTTTAACAAAGACATTCATTTTGATAATCAAGCCCTTAAACCAGGTTGATGCTGTAAATAGTTGAACTAAATAATTAAACTAGATTCTTTGTATCAAAATTCATTAGAACGTAATCTCTCGGATACATTCGAGGGAAGAAAAGGATTTAATAGGCGAAAGTGGACCTTCTTAAGAACCATTGGCCTCCTGGTTCATTAGTGCAGTCAGATCCTGCTTTGTTTTATCTATTGCAGCCATCTTTGCACGGCGACTTGGTCTTACTGATGGAGGCTCTTCAGGAACATTCTCTTCATCACTATAGATTGGGATGCAAGCAAGAGATAAGCAACCTACAAAAGGAAACATTTACATTTGAAATTAAAAACAAATCCATTAGTTAGGATGTGGAACAAGCCAACCTTTCCTCAGAGGACAACTCTGCTTTACTGGCTTTCTTGCCATTCTTTGCAGTGGAAGCTTTTTTCTGGCCTGAAACAACAGTGTGAAAGTTAACAACAACCATATAAGCCTTGTTGCATTTTATTACAATGAATATAACTGTACCTCTTTTTGCACGTTTAGCTTTAATCTCATCTTTGTTCACCTCTGCAAGGATGCACAGATAGGTTTGTTAATGTAACAGATACTTATGTCAAATACTTTCATTGAATCAACTGAGGATAATGAATCCGGACGGTTATCAAAATTATACTTTAAAACTACTTCATCTTGGTAAGACTCCACCAATACTTGCCTCTGAATATACATACTAAACTATACAGATCTTAAAACAACGTTAGATGAATAAATAAAACAATATTAATATACATATGAAGAGTTTGGTTCCAAAAAGCAATAAATCCATTTTGATTAATTGCAGTAAAAATGTTTTCTTGACCAAGAAAGTGGCCGGATGGAAACCACTATTTTCTGTTTCAAACTTTCACATAGCATCTTTAGGTTATAATAACATTAAAATCAAATCTAGGTTCTGATTTTCAAAGATTTATTATAAAAAATGTAATATACATTTTTTCCAAAATGCAATGATGATCCATACATGACAGCCTCTGAACTTGATCAATACTAAACTTATACACAAGCACTGGACTAAAAATACATTCATCAGTTATCGCTTCCAAAATTAATTCAACGGGTCATCTTGTTAATGCTATAAATTAATTCCGCAATAAAATAAAATTTTATTCCAAAATAACATTTCAACTTCCTAAAGTGCATTCATCTTTGCAATGTTTCATTTAGTTGACTAGTGCTACAGCGGCATGCAAAAGTTTGGGAAACCCTTGCAGAATCTGTGAAAATTTGAATAATTTTAACAAAATAATTGAGATCATACTAAATGTTATTGTTATTGAATGTTATTTTTTATTTAGTACTATCCCGAGTAAGATATTGTACATAAAAGATGTTAACATTTAGTCCACAACACAAAAAATTGCTGAAATTATTAAAATAACCCCATTCAAAGGTTTGGGAACCCTTAGTTCTTAATACTGTGTGCTGTTACCTGATGAACCACGACTGTCTTTCTGTTTGTGATGGTTTTGCATGAGTCCCTTGTTTGTTCTGAACAGTTAAACTGAGCAGCGTTCTTCAGAAAAATCTTTAAGGTCGTGCAGATTCTTCAGTTTTCCAGCATCTTTGCATATTTGAACTCTTTCCAGCAGTGACTGTATTATAATAAGATGCATCTTTTCACACTAAGGACAATTGAGGGACTCAGCTATTAAAAAAGGTTCAAACGTTCACTGATGCTCCAGAAGGAAACGAGATGTAAAATATCTTACTCAGGACAGTACTAAATAAAAAAAATAATAACATGCATTTAGTATGATCTCACATTTTTACAGATTCTGCAAGGGGTTCCTAAACTTCCACATGCCACTATATGTGCTGTATTAACAAAAACATAAATGGCATTCATAAAAACACTTAACACTGACAAGCTACGCAATATGGTGTTTGTAATCGAATGCGATTCATCTAATGAATGCAATATAACGTAGTTTATGTTGTGTGTTAAAAGCATCTGAATAATTTCCATCTAAAAGCACGTGGAGATTTTACTGACGAGATGCGCACGACAATCACATGTGATTTATCATGCAGCCCTTGTTTGTTGATCAAAAAGTACAAAGTAGGTGAGGAAAACTGGGATGCCAGGTGTATTTAAAGCACCGACATTACTGTCTAGAGTGTGTGGAATGGGGCGCTGTGATTGGTTGTTACCGTTTACAGTGCATGAAATGGTGCACTGTGATTGGATGAGCGGATATACCGCATTCAGCAAAAAAGAGAGACAGGCATTTGTCGCAGTTTGAAAAAAAAGGGAGAAAACATGACCTAACAACTCTCTACGGACACCTTTGCAATTGAATCGCCATCAGCTATATACATTTTTTTTTGTTTGTTTACTGGCCAGACTTTTCATTTATGTTTGTAAAATGGCACAGTTTTTTTTAAACGTGTGAAAAGTACACTCTTAACATCGGTATTTAATTTAATGATAGAACTTTAGTAATTACAAATAAACTTGATAACCATGTTTGAATGCATATTAGTCATTTTAACTGGACTGATGGTGGTGCCTTTTTGGTAATTCAGTGTTTCTGTATTAAAAAAAATAAAATAAAATAAAAAGATACAGATACAATAATAATAATAATGTTACGCATTCTACTAATAAGATCTATAAAACACACTAAGGATTAATGAATATTAATCAGGTTGAGTGCATTCACTCGAAACAGATTACAAATCAAAATAGAGATGATAATAGGTGAGCGCCAGCCAATGAGATTGCAGTTTGCGTATTAGCTCCACCCACAACCAGAAAAGTTGAAACAGCAGTTTTTAAAGGTGAATAATTACAAAGAAACGCCATTATTTTGAAAGGAAAATACAACGAATATCGTTTACATGTAGCGAGTCAATTATCTCTGTGTGTGTGTGTGAGAAAGCGACAGCGAGTCACACACTTCACACTAGAGTTTATGGTACGTCAAATACGGGTGCATTGCACATCCATTCAGATGAACTGAAAAACAGCACAGATCGCTTGACGAAGAGAGAAACTCTGAAGCGCTCAGTCGGGAGTGTTCGGTGAGTTAAAATATATCTGTGCTAAACTTATACTTAGTCTCAAACTCACACACTGGTGAGAAAAATCTGAGAATTTATTAGCCATTGGCTAATATTAGACATTTAGTCACCAGAGTGAAGATTTACTCGCAATGTAGAGGAGGTTGCCTAATAACTGCGAATATTACATTGTGTAAAATTAAAAATTAACTTTTTAATACCGACCAGACACAATACAGATTTTGGCTCAATTGAAAAAATTAAAAATGTTTTGGAACAAAACTCTTCATATATTATTCACCAAGGGAACAAGTTTTTGATCTTTAACCCTCGATACATTTCTCAGCCTGGTAATTAAGGTTAGTTTATTACTAGCTAGTACCTCCATTGTTGTCATCCAAGTTCTGCAAAGTTGTGTCCTGGTTACCAGCTGATTTGGAACAACGATCTCCATTTAGCTGGTTACAAAGCTTCTCAATAATCCTTATACAGTGCTTATCTTTTACTTCCTGTAACACACACATGCACACACAAGAGCGAAGTCACTTGATCATAATTGCTTACTAATGCTGTTCTAATTTGACAATATTTATTTTCTATTTCTGCTTAATCTGCTGTACTTTGCTGTACTCTCCAACCACAAAAGAGTACCTGTAAAATGTCTTTTAACAGGAGTTGCAATTCACTGTTAGCTGGTCCAGGTTCAGTGTTAATCTCCAGCCAGCTGAGAGTTTTACAGAAGAGACGCACCTCGGGAGCAGAAATGTCCCGCAAGATTTCATTACAGACACGCACTGCCAGAGAGTCATGCACAGACACAGCCTGCAAAAAATTTAATCATTCACAAAATATCGACACTTTAAAGCGCTTTGAACAAAACCCATTCCAGTTTAGTTTTTTTTAAGCATGCATGTGTATTCAAGTGTACCTGTACGGCAGCAGGCTGCACAAGAGTGCTGGGTCGAGTTAGTTCAACAAACAGTTCAGCCACGTTGGATGTGTCTACCTCAGACAACGGAGATGTCACAGGAGCATTGAACAGAGTTTTCATGGTTGGAAGAAAACTCTCCTCCACACACTCTTGATTTGTTCTAGTGTACAACAATTACAGGGACAACTGTTAACATCCGTCTGTCCCATTACTATAGTCATTAATGTAAATGGTAGCATGAACAAACATCTAATTCATTTAAGAGATAGTAGGGATGTAACGATTCACTCAAGTCACAATGTGATACGATTTATGATACTGATTTCATGATAGGATTCTAACTTTTAACAAAATAATTTAAGACCAATGAAAAGGTGCTCATTTATTTTTTCTCAGACATAATGGTGTACATTTCTTAGTGAAAGAAAAATTATTTCTTACTTTTAAATCCAATGGTTAATAAAATGAAACTGCCTCAATGCATAAAACATATGACTGAAATTAAATACTCTATTTCAAAGTTGAATAAAAGTCTTATGAGTCTGGAACAGCATGAGTGTGAGTAAATATCGGTTTTCATTTTTGGGTGCACTTTCCCTTTCATTACACTTGAAGCACTGATATGATTAAGCAAGGGATGTGTACCTGCTGGCGCGGGCATACAGCTGTAAGAACACCCCCAGGCAGTGGCGCAGTCTTTGGTCATCCTCTGTCACAGGATTGTACCACAGCAGCACCAGACGGGACAACAGCTTTGGACTCAGGATTCTCCCACAGTACATCAACTTTGCCAGACCTTCTGCGGTCTCTGTGCGGAGCTCACAGATCTAAGAAATGGAAATTAATGTTTTATTTGGTACAGCATTTGCAGTACATTGAGCACCATTTAGGCACACTGTCGAATACATGACAATCAGCTTCAGTATTAACTGTGATCTCACATAAGGCTGGGAAACACAGTTGTCAAATAGCCAGACAAGTGTGTGTGTGTGTGTGTGTGTGTGTGTGTGTGTGTGTTTATTCCGGTGATGCAAAGCTGAATTTTCAGCATCATTCCTCCAGCCTTCAGTGTCACATGTAACATCAGAAATCATTCTAATATTCTGATTTATTATGAGTGTTGGAAACAGTTCTGCTGTCTAATATATTTGACGAATAAAAGGTTAAAAAGAACTGCATTTATTCAAAATAAAAATTCTAATAATATATATTCAAGTAATATATTTTCTTTACTATCACTTTTTATCAATTTAACACATCCTTGCTGAATAAAAGTATTGATTTTTGATCACAATATTACATTTTTTTCTGTATTTTTGATCAAATAAATGCAGGCTTGATGAGCAGAAGAAACTTCTTTCAAAAACATAAAAAATAGTAATGTTTCCAAACTTTTGGTCTGTACTGAATATATATATATATAGCCGTTCAAGTAACATTTTTCCTAATATTGTGAAATATTACAAATAGAAATATCAGTTTTCTAATTTAAGACACTTTAAAATATAATTTATTCTTGTAATGCCAAGCTGATTTTCAGCATCATTACTCCACTCTTTAGTCTCAAGATCCTTCAGAAATCATTCTGATATGCTGATTTATAATCATTGTTGGAAACAAGTATTGTTGCGCAAAATTTTTTTTTTTTGGAACCAGAGATCTTTTTTCCAGGATTCTTTGATGAACAAAAATCAAAATACTATCACATTCCCAATTTAACAAATCATTGCTGAATAAATTATAAATAAATAATTTATTTAAAAAAAAAAAAACACTGACCCCAAGTTTTTGAACTAGGGCTGTGTATCGGCAAGAATCTGGCGATACGATACATATCGCGATATATTGCGATACACTGCGATACTGTAAGTAAGGCGATATATTGGGATATTACATAATTTAGGAATAGGATATTTTTTCTCAAATAAAGCTGACATTAAGAAAACACCACCATATGCAAACACTAGCAAAAAAATAATAATAAATAATTGTTTAACCAGAACACACTGGCAACTGCATTTGCAATAATCAGTCCCTGTAACATTCAACATTATTGAACCAATTTTTTGTGCAGTACGAGTAAAGGGGGGAAATTCAAGTGCTTGCAGGATTCTTTAGTTAATGTATACATTTATTTTATAAAAAGACCATATATATTTTAAGACCCTGCTTTTAAAGGTTCACAGTTTAAGTTTACAATTGTGACAATGTAACATTTTGATCTGAACAAACAATTACATCTGCTTAATATAAATGAAAAATAAAGTTCTTGCAGGATTCCTATGAAAAAATAAAAATGAAATAAAATAAATACAGATGTTTTAACATTCTCAGAACCTTTCTACTTGGATTTCATAGGTTTTTCAGTTTGTATTTATGTTCCACGTGGAATTAGAGAACGCGACGCGAGCATCGCCCCATCTGCACAAAACGCAAATCACGAGAGAAAGCTGCAAGCCATGCCGTCACACGGGACGCAGACATTGGCACAAAAGCCCCAAGTAAAGATGGCACACTTCAGCTTTGTACACTGAGGCAGGAACTGGAACAATTCTCTCATCCTCCATTACTGGCAGCGAACTAGTGGCGTGCCTTAATGCTAGTATTTCCTGTCACTGTTTAAGTTCAGAGATGAAGACTGCCATCTAGCGGTCTGGATATAAACTCGAAACAAAACAACTGCCTTGAATCTTGTATAATTGTTTTTTTTTTTAATAAATATCAATATTCCATTTTAGAGAATAGATACAGTATCGCCAAACAAAATATCGCGATACTCACGTGTATCGATATTTTCTTACACCCCTATTTTGAACAGTAGTGTGAACTGTTACAAAATACTTATATTTTAATAAATCGGCTGATTAGAATAATTTCTGAAGGATAATGTGACATTGAAGACTGGAGTAACGATGCTGAAAATACAGCTTTGATCACAGAGATAAAGGAAGAAAAGACTGCAACTTTTATATCAGATTCACTTTAAATGGTGCAACTAACCGCTCCAATATAGTATAACCAATAATTTAATGGACATACAGTACCTCACTATCAAGGAAGTCTGAGAGCATCTTCAGGATGCTCTGAATGGTACTCTCCTCCTCAGCTTGATGTTCAGGCTGCTCGTTACTGTCGTCTTGGGAGACAGGAGCAGGCTTGTCTTGCAGGATGTTGAGGCCATTGAGCAGAAGCTGGTCGATGAGAGCTCGGAGAGCATTGATCCTGATTTTAGGCTCGTCTAGCTGTGTGATCTAAACACAGAAATAAAAAAGAAACCTCTGAGCCACCAGGACAAAGTGAATGCATTCATCTTTATAACAAGTGTATAATACCTGCAAGAGCAGCACAAGGTGTGTGTTGGCAAGGTCTTTACTGTGGAGGGCAGCGGTTCCCAAACAGATGACAGCCATGTTGCGAACAGCAGGGTTAGGGTTGGACACACCTGGCAGTATCTAGAATAGAGAGATCACTTTTTGAAGTTGTATTCCCATAACTGCAGCTCTAATGAAGCACTCCACTGATTATGGGTTGAGAATCCAGTAACCAAATTGGCTTGTGATAAAAGTGCTATGCAGACACACACTTAGTAACCTAGAATGCAGAATAGCAGGAAATGGGTACTGATGGAAGTGATTTTATGAATGTGCATTGTACCAGTGACTCAATCAGAGCATTCATTGTAGGGCAGATTCCTCTCTTGATGTTCATTTGCTTGAACAGCTCGGCACACATTGTCAGACATTTCAGCAAGGTTGTTGGATCACTCTGGGGGAAACAAACAGATGACAGAAGACTACATTATGTGGGATTATATTTAAATTCGGCACTTCATGTCTGGCTTGCTGCTGCAAGCGAGTACAGGAACTTGCAACTGCCAATATATAAGCTGATATGAAGCGGTGATTATTTAAGACAAAGCTGCTGCACAAATAGCATATGAAATAACCCATAGCAGATCTATACAGGTGGAGCTGGGAAAGGTGAAGGGTTTCAGAGGAACTCAAAGTGCGCTGCAATGCTTAAGCGAATGCTAATCAGCCATTTAAATATAAAGCAACAAGCGCATTGGCTGCGTATGCAACATGAAACAATTATGGTTCCTGTTGCTGATGTTACCACTCAGAATAACTTTTCTATTTTAGTATTATTGTAAAATGTGATTTATTCCTGTGAGGCACAGCTGTATTTTCAGCATCATTACTCCAGTCTTCAGTGTCACATGATCTTCAGAAATCATTCTAAGATGCTGATTCGCTGCTTAAGAAACATTTCTTACCATTATCAGTTGTGCTGCTTCATATTTTTTTGGAAACTGAAACATTCAATTTTTTTTTTTATTAGAAAGGCCAAGAAACAGTGCAATTAAAATCTTTCGTAACAATGTAGTTTAAATTACCGTATTTTCCGGACTTTAAGTCGCACTTTTTTTTATAGTTTGGCTGGTCCTGCGACTTATTGTCAGGTGCGACTTATCAAAATTAATTTGACATGAACCGAGAGAAATGAACCAAGAGAAAACATTACCATCTACAGCCGCGAGAGGGCGCTCTATGCTGCTCTGTGCTCCTGTAGCCTACCACTGAGCAGCATAGAGCGCCCTCTCGCGGCTGTAGACGGTAATGTTTTCTCTTGGTGCTTGGTTCTAAATAAATGCGACTTATAGTCCAGTGCGACTTATATATGTTTTTCCCTCGTCATGACGTATTTTTGGACTGATGCCACTTATACTCAGGTGCGACTTATAGTCCGAAAAATACAGTTTTTTTAAAGTATTTGAGCGATTGTACGCAAGTGAATTGTACCTTTTCCACACGCTGCTCCTTGATATTGTCAGCAGACTGTGACGCCTCCAGGACGAGCTGGTTCTTCAGCTCCTCGAGCTGAGAGATGGATTCTTTCAGCTCAGCTGCGCGACTGAAGTCCTGACAGCTGATGCATTCTTCTAGAGTCTGCTTCGCCTCCATTATCTGCACTCGAACCTCAGCCAGCTAGAGAAAAGTATTTTAATATTTTATTGAAGCCTGTCTAATGCAAGAGGGTGATGCAACTAAGCACCATTGGTGTATGAAGAGTCACTCACTTTGACTTGTTTTCTACGTTTCTCATTCTCATCCACAGGTTCAGAGATGGGCAAAATGGGCTCTCTCACGTCAGATATTATTTCCGCGATCTGATTAAAATAACCACACGAGCAAAACAATGAAACTGTTGGCTAATTGCTGCAGAGAGATTGGAGCAGATATCTCAAAGACCACAAATCAGCCATTGCAACCACCTTGTAGCATGTGTGAAAAAAAAACACTTGAATTTTTGGGGCGGGCTGTTTGAAATTTGATACATATCTGACCCACAGTCAAAGAAAAGTACATACTCTAATCTGAGAGGACTACATTGGTACAATATCAAGCAGGTTTTTCCAAAAGTATGATGGTCCCACAAAGACTGACCATCTGAATTTTCTGTGCGTCGTCTCGTAGAATTCCAATCAGTTTCTCCACTAGCAGACCAATCAGAGAGCTGGGTGTGTTGGACATCAGAAGAACTTCCCGCAGCACTGCAACCATGCGCTTCCTAGAGCAGTTCATGAGAAGTTTAACATGCCACATTCTCAATGTAAAATAAATGTGCAGTTTAAAAATAAGGGAGTTTTTGTAATAGAGAAACCAGACCCTCAAGAACTAAAGACACTAGTTCTGTAAATCATGTTTGTTCTACACTGATCAGTAAGAGATTAAACTTTTGGATAATCTAACCTGCCGCCTTCTTCAGAAGTGTCCAGACACCCGACTAGAAGAATCAGCTGCTGTCCAATGAACTCTTGGGTCATCACCATCTCAAGCTGTGTTATATCTGCTCTCTGCTCCTCAGACAGCTGAGTGATGCTCTTTAGATAACTGAAACAAAAAGGCTTCCTTATATAACTGGGTTATCATTTGCAAAGGTTTCATGTTAAGGTGAATTCAACCAGGGGAAAAAAATCAGCCATGGAAGAAATTTAATTAGCTCATTTAAAAGGATTAAAAGAAACAGCGCAATCACCTGTACAGGTACTCAGCAAAGATGGCCGTCTCTGGGAGTAACTGCTCCAGTAATTCCTCACCTTCGTTTCCTTTATTCTTGACAAACTCACACAACGCTCTCCAGTACAACACATTTTCACATGTTAGGGAGTCCACGGGGATTAGTTTCCTGTACAGAGAGATATGCACCTTTAAGAAGACCAAAAAGCTAAAAATTGTCACAAGATGGCCATCTGCCAAAAAATTGAAAACAATTATATTAAAAACATAACGTTCTCATTTTCCACTAGATTTTTTTTTAGGGATGGACATTTTTCCAAAATATTGCATTCAAATATTTGAATGTTATTTAAAAAAAACTGAATATTTGTTTATTTAAATTACGCTTAATTAGAAAGACATTATCGTTTTAATCAAACATTATTTTGTCACCATTTCTGAACAATCTTATCAGGCTATAGCCTTTTTACAACCAACTTAATTAAACAGACTATCCTGATTTTTTTTTTCATTTGAAAACATTAGACAACATGTGGAAATGCAAAAAATGGTTATAAAGCACATATCGAGTCGGCTCGATGGTTTATGTTTTTGCGGTTTCAAATGTTCTTGCTGAAAAAAAATATAAAATACATCTAAATGATCGAGTGAAGTAGTCTCCTTATGCTTTGTCCAAAACGTTTTTAGCCAGCTGAAAACCCAAAGCGCTCTTCTGAAAATGCCTTTAGACTCTCAGAGAGCACTTTGGTTGATGTGATACAGAACAGTAGCTGAAGTAATATGGCAGATGCATGCATTATTTTTCATATCAATATTAACCTCTCAGTGTGGTATTTGCCCCTCCCCATCTCCACTCTGATTGGATGGCTGACTAAAAACTGACAGTGATCTTTGTGAAAGTGATTTTGCCCAGAGTTGAACATTTATTAGCGCTTTGTTGTGCTGCTGGCATCTTAAAATACCATTTGAAAACTGTTGAAAACAAAATATTCTAGCCTCAGGAGAAACACTTAGATGGAGATTTGAATTATTGCAGATATAATATATTTGACTATTCATGAACACCCCTAATATTTTCATCTTCATTGATTTTGGCGATGCCGGCTCAACATCATGACATCTGTCAGCCAGTGGCGATGGACGATGGCATCCAATGCAATGCTTAAATTTTTAGCTTAAAGCAAAGAATGATAAATAAACCTCAAAATATTCTTATTTTCACATTCTATTTTAGATTTTCCATTAAACCTTTCTCAACATCCCAAGTGAATACATGAAGGGTATAGATAGTTTGATTTATGCCATATGCGTGTTGCAGTGTTTAGATTCAAGTAACTGACCTCTCATTCAGCCTGACACCGTTCTGCAGGAGGTCATCGGGGCTTGATGCCATGGAGAAGATGGCTTGTAAAGTAGTCATTGCAGTTCCTGCACAATTCTCTACATCCAATCTGTGAAGCAACTGCAAAACATCTCCCTGCTGCATGCGAAGCCAAGCAGGCAGCAAATGGGTCTTGACGACCTCCTTCACTGAGTCTAAAGGAAATACACATGATTTGTTTTATTGACTTGTACTATCCTGACAGCAACAAGGCTATTTCATGACAAGCACAGAGCATTACAAGATATGCAACTTACAAAACTTCACAAGATGACATTTCTAAGATGCATTCAGGTGACACTTTTACAGAAAAAAAGAGATTTTAAAATGAAATAAATATTTAGGCATTTCTCTTATTGGTAAAAACCACATTTAAGTCTTTAAATGATCCAGTTCTCATCTTGTAAATAACTTTGTCTAAAACACTGTTGATGTGAGATTGATATGAACTGTAATACGTGTACAAATGGATTCTTTGACAGTTTGATTAACAAACGCTGAATTGCCTTACCTGCAGAATCACTGAGACCTTCATGCAATAGACTGACTCTCTGAGCAATGCTCAGTGCTCGAATATGCACTTTCTCTGCCAGTACCTGAGCCACAAACATACACACATTATATTTGAACTTATAGCATACACTACCATTCAAAAGACTGGGATTTGTAAACTTTTCTTTTAAAAGAAATTAACACTTCTATTCAGAAAGGATGCAATAAATTGACAGCAACTTTTCTTTTATGCAGTTCCCACAAAAAAAAAAAAAAAAAAAAAAGAAGTACAACTGTTTTCAGCATGTTCATGTTTCATTAGCACAAAATCAGAATATAAAAATGATTTCTGAATACTAGAGGCTATTGAAATTTCAGTTGTCATCACAGGAGCAAATTACATTTGAAAATATATTAAAATAGAAAAATCATCTTTTAAGTTGTAATACATTTCACAAGGTTGCATTTATTGGTGTTTAAATAAATGCAACCTTGCTGAGGATGAGAGAAAAATCACACTAATAACACTGTATGTTTAAACACATCTGGACTAAACCCATTTAAAAAATTTTACCTGATAAGCAAGTTTCCTGACTTTCTCTTTGACGTCCCGGGTGCGCTTGTAGATTTTAGAAAGTGTAGTGGCCGAGGGAGCAATGCAAGACAGCACAGCTCGTCTAACTTCAGGGTTTGAGTCATTTTCCAAAAGGAGCATATAAGCTAAAAACACAGAATAGATCCCTTTTACCTCGTTTTAGTTTATATCCTTGAAAAATCATGGATCAATTACAAACATGTTAACTAGGGACTGTAGCTTAATGTGCTTTAGAATGAAGTTTGAGCATTCTGAGTACCTTTAATAGTGGGGCAGTCCACGTTACTGGGGTCCTGGAGTCTGGACATGGCCAGTGCTGCCTGAATCCTGACATTAGGGTATTTGTCTGTGACTCTGATCAGCATGGCCTCGTGGATCCTATCCCACAGATCGTCATCAATCTGAGCATTCTCACTCAAACTGCCCAGCAGCTTATTCACCAGCTGACAAGAACGAAACCTCACCGCGTGGCTGTTTGCACCATGAGACTGAGAGAGAGAAAAAGACAGTAAAGATTAGAAATCTAATGTAAAGAAGTAATGCTAATGCAGCATTTGAGTGGAATTACCTCTAACAGGAAGTTGAGCAGGACGTTCAAAAACTCATTCTCGCCCTCCTCCTCCTCTTCAGCGTTCTCATTAACAGGAGTTTCGAAACTAGCAGCAAACCTTGTGACAAACTCAATGACGTTCTCCACTGCCGGCTCTCGGGTGTAAATGATCATAGCATACTTCAGGCAGCGGATGAACTCTTCGTGGAATTCGGTCTTATCTTCCAACTACACAGAGAACAGAATTAAAATTGATCTCTTATTCAGATTTTTTTTTTATGCATCAGACAATATCATATGCATCTACAGGTGCGTCTCATTAAATTAGAATGTCATGGAAAAGTTCATTTCAGCAAAAGGAGCCCCTACCAAGTATTGAGTACATGTACAGTAAATGAACATACTTTGCAGAAGGCCAACAATTCACTAAATGATTTTTTTTATTATTGGTTTAAGAAGTATTCTAATTTGTTGAGATCATGAATTGGTGGGTTTTTGTTCAATGTGAGCCTAAATCATCACAATTAAAAGAACTTCAGTCTGTGTGCACTGAATTTATTTAATACCCGGGGTTCACAATTTGAGTTAAATTACTGAAATTAACTTTTCCATGACATTCTAATTTATTGAGATGCACCTGTTAAATTCCATTCAACTGCATCTATTTCACCAAACATAGTAAAACAAATATTGTGAAAAATGTTTTCCATTTAAAATGTTAATTTCAGCAGCCATATTTCCTGGCTTTTGCAATATACAAAGAGGTTATGTTGGGAGATTTCTACATTTCTAAATGACAATGATTGCTTTTACTATATGCTTTTTTTATGCAATTGTTCAAGCATAGTTTTTAGTGTCATATGAACCATAAGAAATCAAATCAAAATGCTGATTTGGGGCTCAAAAAACATTTATTCGTATTATTATTATCAAAGTTGAAAACAGTTGAGCTTTTTGTGCAAACTGATGCATTACATCATGACAAACAGAAGTCATTTATAAACTAAATGCATCTCCCAAAAACACATTTCTGACCCAAAGAGGGTGGTATATCATAATGTGAACTGTTTAATGTACATCTGCTGCTGTACCTTATTATATCTGTTCTTCAAACTGGCAACAAGTTTGGCCTTGTTATTATGAGCTTTCTGTGCTCTATGGAAAGCCTCTTCAATCTCTAGATCACTGTCTCCAGACATGTTGATGTTACTGAAACACACATACAAAACACATGTGTGAATGATATATATACGGTATATATACTGTGCATATATATAAAACCAACACACCCATTCATTTCAGACAGATACCAAATGAAAGACACCTACTTGAACATGTAACGTTATTTAGTCTTTAGCTGTTAATAGCAAACTTGACAGGTTAAAGTTAATTCGACAAACAGAGATACCTCAGAATCGTTACCTGATCTTTCCTCGACCCATCGGACACTTTTAATGATATAAATACAGAGTTATTCATGAAATGACCTAACGTTAGCACAAACTACACAACTACATGACATCCCATACTAAATAACATAAGTAAACAGGTGAAACAGCGGAATAAAATATAATTTTCCCTCTGTGAGAGCGTTTATTTATGTTTAGGAACTGTTAGCATCGACACTTAGCATTAGCATCGATTCAAAAAACACGAAGGACTAGCTCATAATTATAATTTTCAAATACTTAAAGTTTACCAGAACATTCACCCTTGTTAGTTTCTCTGTATAATACTTAATTTCTGATCAACACGTTTCGGGAAAATGGTTTAATCTCAGTCGTACCTGCCGGAAATCGCTTTTGAAACTTCTGTCTTGAAAGATGTTAAAGCGCCACTTTTTCAAACTATCCTCTCGCGAGAGAATTTTAGGACCGCCTTTTCCCGCTTCTGGCTGTCAATCATAGCAAGCTGTAGCCAATAAAACGCTTTCATTCCTTCAACGTTCGTAGTAATCCAATACTATACCTCCAAGGGGCGTTCTGAGCGTTCTGTTTCATATTTTTTGAAGCACCACTGGGCGCCGCCATTGGCTAGCGGACCCCACCTGCTGTTAGCATTCCATTGACTCCCATTCATTTTGGCGTCACTTTAACAGCGAATAACTTTACATCTGAGGCGTATAAAGAGTCCATTTGTCCATTAATTATTTCTAAAGAAACACGAAAATGTATAAAAGGCTCTATTAGCTTGTATCTTACGTTATGGTCCCGTAGAAGCAGTTTTTGTAAAAAATAGGCTAACGATTGCGTCATAACCAGCGACTCTCTGTCGCACAGTAGAGAAATTACCGTATGCACAGGAGGAGAAGCTCGCAGGCAATCTTTTACTGTCTATGAGGCTATCGGGGGGACGTGGAGGCATAAAGTCAAGAGAAATAATTAATCAGAATACTTACCAAAATGTGCTTCTGTTCACGCTCGCCTTCTCTGCAAGATTCGGTGGGTGATTCAGATTTCTTTGGCACAGCGATTAGAAGACTTACAGGTTGCTCACGTGACATCTACGTCACCAAGCTCAGTTTGAGTCTGCGCAGTACGCCCGACCCCCAGGAAGTCCATGCTTGTAATTGACCTCACTTGTCTCCGTTGAATCCAATGGGGTCGCTGTGTACATTTCTTTTACTGTCTATGGTTCTGAGTCTATTAGTAAGAGCCGTGATAAAGTTTTAATTATTTTAACTTTATTAAGTAGTTGGCGTAGAGACTGATATAGAAATATCTTTATAATGATTTAATAAAACTCTTTATCCTGTAATCCCAACCCCTTTAAACGCTGAGAAATAATAGAACAGAATAGCTAGAATAGATACTGATTCCAAATTACATGACAAAAATTGTAGGTAGTATTAAATTAATCAATTTCTGTACACATTTTAGGTAATAGAATCAGATTGCTACTTTAAGATTACTTTTCACATTGATTTGAATAGGATGTACCATGAAAGTATGAAGAGGAAGACAATATTTTCCAATATTTGTCATAAACATCATAAAGTGAATTAAGCATTATATTTCAATGTTTTCCAAACTGGGCTTCATAAAGGAACTGCAGGGGGTTTAATGATAAGTTAATAATTAGCCTAATTAAATCATAAAAAATGTAAAATCAAAATAAATATTTTTTAATACATTTTAATATTTTAGTAAATCATAGCCTAAATCATTTAAAAACAACAATCAAAATAAAATGCTTACAAAAAAAATATATATATATATTTGTTTTTATTTACCTGCATCTCACTTGACCATTAACCACAAATGTGCATTTAACATGCAAATGTGATACTTAATTATTAAAATATTTTTTTTTTAAATCTCAAGTAAGTATATTAGGTGAAAGAGGTTTAGCTGGCAAAAAAAAAGAGTTTGGGAATACAAAATGACATGAATTAGTGTTTGAAAGATGTAAAAGCCTTCCAAAGATGGTTAAAAATCCTTTAATTAAGGCGAGACACTGCAGGTGAATAGGGTAAAAAAAACGTACTTACTAAGTTGATTGATTACATTCATAATTGCAAACATTTTTTGTATTACAAGTTTTCTAAAATGTTATGTTTAAATATGCAAATGAGGCGTTATTTAATGAAATATGTGCTAATTTGCATAAATTTATTGTACAAAAATCTGAACACTGGATGAAGTCAATTTCAAAATTCTTGTTTAATTTTTTTAACACATTAGAGTCAAATGTTTTTACAGAGGGAATTCTGTGTATCTCTTTTTATCACATAATTCAGAAAATACTTTGAACAGCCGGGAAAAAATATATTTTCACAATTTGGGGGGAATAAAATGTTGTATTTAATCAAGAAAATTATATATGAACAAATCCCTCTGTAATAACCTTTGTAATATAGACAGGAATAAATATTTAAACTTTGGTATGTGTATGCTACCGAAGTGAAGATTTATGGCTCAGTTTTGGAGAAAAAACTCATTTTGAGAAAACAGCCTTTACAGATATATATTGTAATTGAAATCTATTGACACAAATAGATAAAGTGCTATAAAATAAATACTTAACAGTGTCTTTTGGATGTTTTCTTTCTATTACTCTGAAAAACACTTTATGAAAAGCCCAAAATCAAAAAATTGACAGGTGCATGAAAAAACAGTTTTTGCCTGCAGTGACCCCCCCCCCCCCCCCCCCCCAATGTGTTCATCAGTAGTTGATGAAGTGTTGAAACACTTCTTAAACCTGAACTGATTTGTGAAGTGGTCTTTTGAGTACAGTATACAGTATACAGCATACAGTATAGTCCACAAAACTAAAAGACTTTCTGAGTATTTGTCAGCAGTAGGCTATTTTAGTAAGGAACATTTAAAATATGAAAAATATTAATTGAAAAGAAAATCAATAAATTATGAATAATTATTGCTATTGTGTGAATAATATGTAATTGTGTAATCAAAAAAACAAGTAACTGGTCTGAGTATTTTAAAATCTCATTTAATATGATTACAAGTATTTAATTTTTGGAATCGGATTACATAATCCAGATTATTACAGGTAATCAATTGGATTATTTGATTATAACTCTTGGTTTAAAACTGCATGTAGAATGGCACGAGTGAGTATGAATATTAACAGTATATCAAAGCCCCATGCATTTTCTGAAAATCAAAATATATATACATCAGTACTACTAGTAACTGGATTACATACATATTCCAAAAGTTAAGTAGGCCTAGTTCTAATCAGATTATATTACGTTTTAAAATGATTATTATCTGATTACAGTTACTTTATTAGCTACATGATTATTCACACAATCACAGTAAACGATTCATGATTTATTGATTCACCCTATTTTTTTTTCTTCTTCTTCTTTTAAAATGTTCCCTTCAAAATGAACCTTTAACGAAATATGGTTCAGATACAAAATGTGAGGGTTTTACTTTCCCCATGCATTTATTTAAAATAGCCTAATGGTTACTCACGTAGCAATCACCTGCCCTTCTTACGTATTGCTGATTCTTTTGAATTGATAACGAAATGATATGAATCGTTAAACATTCACAAATCAGATGTAGTAGGCTAGTATCTGTAAATAAACCGAGTTGTGGAAATTGCGCGTGCTTATGTTTATTGTGCTGCTGGGCGCGCGGGTGTTCCTGTGGGAGGGGTTATGATAATACTGCAGTAATGTAAGACTGTAGTCACACCCCAGGTGAGAGACAGGTGTCCGGGGGCACCGATGGCATTGTCTCGTGAGCTGTGGAGGGTGTTCTCCGGTCGCTGCAGCATGCACGATGTTCTCGGCTGTAGAAAGGACTCTAACGTTATCTTCAGGACCACGCAGAGGCGAGCAGGGTGTTGCGCAGCCCAGCTTGTGATTGATCAGAGTGGTTCCTATGGCTTCAAGTTCCGGGAAGAGCGGTGCATGTAACGGGACCGCTGTTGCGGATATCCCCAAAGTGACTGTAGAGCAGGAACTGTATGATTATCAAATGCACACGAAAATGTGCAAGAAAATAGCTCAGCTGACAAAGGTAAGCGCGTTATTTTACTAGCCTATACTCCCGGTCCCGGTATATATATAAGCCTATATATGTGTGCGTGCGCGCGCGCTAATGACCCTTTTTGCTATTGCGCAAAATATAGGCTGCATCATTCAAATGTAGGCTACTTTAAGGCAGGGTTGAATACAGTGCATAATATAAATCTTTGACACGTATCAGTATATATGCTGTCTGAGCCATTGGTGTTTTTTCATGGAATGCAACAAGGTTTTAATGGACTCAGTGTCGCATCACTGTCTTTCCATTACAGGTGATGCAGGTGATCCAAGACACGATTTCTGTAGATGTGTGTGGTAGCAAATGCGCTTTCGTGGAGTTTATATAGCTAGTTGAGGGAGGGCTAGTGATAGTGAAGTGCACGTTAAAGGGCTCATCTAACATAGTCTGACCCCTGAGTGATCACTGGCAACAGAGATGTGGGTTATTATCATCAGGTTTAGATTGGTGTGGAGAACCACGGTTCATGAGCAAGCAGCATCCAGTTGTTAAGACCAGAAGAAGCTTGTCACCTGGTTGAGGTTATTAAAGTGGCAGACTAGTTCAGCTTGGCAAAATAAACAAATAAATTTATCAGTCCTCTAATACATTTCAGTTTAGTTAAGCCATATTTGATACAGTTTTGTGTTTGTTCCACTAGCAAAAGAGCATCCTTGATTTATGTTTGTTAGGATATAATGTAGACATACTGCAAAAGTTGTATGTTTGAATAGTGCCAAGGAAATAATCAATAGGCTATTGACATTACATGATTCTTGTAATCGTTCAGTACTGAGGTGTATTCTCATGGTTCCTTAGTATTTTTTTCTGATGGCCTTAGTACTTATCATTTCTTATTTATTCATCTTTAGGACTGTAATATAAAAATGTAACTTTACAACTATGGTTCTAGTTAGATAACGATGCATTGGGGAAACATACCAAGATATAATTTTATAAATAAAATGCAACTTCCTAGAAACAAACACTTTCGCACAAAAGTCGCCTTATATTGCCGTCCTCTGGAGTTTCAGTGTGAATGATGCATTTTTTTTATTAAACTGTACCTTTATGTTTTATGATAAAAATCAATAGCCATAATTCTGTCTGACACTTCATGAACAAATGATAACCCTCTTGGTCAACTGTATAAGGTATAATTATGAAAACATGAATGGCTGTATTTTCTGCGCACTATTGATGCCTAATAAATACAGAGTCAATTGGGCCTGTACTTTTTTGAATCCTTAAAAGATTTGGTCATCTTTACTAGAATTACAAAAGGAAAAATGGCTTAAAATAAGGGTTAAAAACTCATAATGTCCCTGAAATATAGAACTTCAATATTTATTTACAATACTATATGTCATTTTGGATTAAAAAAAAAACTGTTAAAATACCAAGTAACCAAACAACCTGCATGCTCTCCACAGCACATGAAATTCAATATACATTTACTTACCAACAATAGTAATAGAAGCAAACACATCAACACACACTTCACTATATACTGGGAGTTTCAGTTTGAATGATGTGTTTTTGGTTAAACTGCACCTTGATGATGTATGATAAAATCAATAACCATATCTGTCGCTGTGTGAAAAATTATTATCCTCTTGGCCAGTTATGAAGTGCAACTATGAAAACATAGAGGTTAAATGCTATAAAATCTATATGGTATTAATGGATAATGTATACACCTTCAGAAGATTGAGAGTGTGTATCAGGTTTTATTAGTATGACCCCTAGTCAGGGAAGATGCATATTTACTGAGAATGAAAACAAGGCTGAGCGATATAAGCCTTTTCATCTGGAATTGATTTCGGAA
The DNA here is from genome assembly GCF_963082965.1 of Carassius carassius. Lineage (NCBI taxonomy): Eukaryota > Metazoa > Chordata > Actinopteri > Cypriniformes > Cyprinidae > Carassius > Carassius carassius. Next base: position 1,486,969 of record NC_081760.1, read on the forward strand.
AGGAGTTATTATTTTCTTTTCTTCAGTTTGATACCCAGGTGCAAGCTATTGAACGGACTGTACGCATGTCCCTCAAAGCCTCGTTTTCATTCTTGTCAAATGAAAAAAAAGGCATCTGCCCTGACTAAGGTCCTCTGGGGTTAGAAACATGGAAAAGCAGCACTGTTCCTAAACAAACTAGGTCAGGGCTTAAATTCAAACCTGTGTGGGTGAGCTTGAATGCCACAGCTGTGTGGAATCCCTCTCTCTTTCATCATTAACATACTCCTAATAGTTATCTTTAGCTGCGTGTGTGTGTGTCTATAAGAACAGATGTGTGAATCATACCCTCTCTACATTCAGCTCAGCTTTGTGACGCTTAGTAATGCTACACACCAAGCCACACTATTTTTACCAAGCAGGAGCATATGAGATTTGATCTACTTCAGTCTCATATTGATATAAGAGCATGATGGGAATGCTATGGGTGGTGTGAAACGAAATGTTAAAAAAGCTCCAATCAGGGGCTTGTTTCCTGTACAACATCGTAACTCACTGCTTAACCGCTGAGAAATTAACTAGTCACAACTCTTTCCCAAAACCACAGTAATTATCATTTAAACCATGATAGCTCACCAATATAGGGCTGTCATTATGCTAGTTAATCAGTTCAAAAAAGCACAATCAATAGCTTGAGCATTTAACAAACTGAATCTTATCATATGTTGGAATGGATGCTAATAAAGTTATGATTATTGGTGCGAACAGGCCTTCACACACACACACACACACACACACACACACACACACACACGCACAGACTCAATAAATTCACTAGCCGTGTCAGAAATGGCTGTTATAAGCAGTTTTGAAATGCAGAATGGAAAGAGAAACAGACGCAGATGCTTCTATCATTTGTTTGTTAAAGAGGAAGAAGTAAGCCAGCGTGTCTCAGTTTTCATTAGCTTGGATCGTAGTGAGGCAAGGTGCCATATTTGCAGAAAATGAAAACAAGGACAAATAGATTGAGAGAGACAGGGATTTCGGCACTTCCCATTTAAAATAATAATTCATGTAAACAAAACAAAAACAGTTCCTTTAATCTGCTCTTCATCCTAATTTTCTCTCTGTCCCAGTCCGTTTATTTGAAGATGCAGTACACATTAATTAGATAACGTTATGCTGTAAGTCACCTATAAGCAATATTTTTTATGCAAACAAAAAGCACATCATGCTGCTAATTTTATTTGTTGCTTGTTGGTTTTGAGATAAATCTTGGTGAAATCATTTCGGTGTGTGTATCAGTACTTTTTATTAATTTCCAGCACATTTTAACAATACCATGGAAAATCATTTTTTTTCTTTCAATAACGGATTTATTAATTATTGATTTATCTCCTCCTTGAACTGCCACCTTAACGTGGTGGAGGGGTTTGAGTACCCGAATGACCCTAGGAGCTATGTTGTCCAGGGCTATATGTCCCTGGTAGGGTCTCCCAAGGCAAACAGGTCCTAGGCGACGGGTCAGACTAAGAGCGCTTCAGAACCCCCTTATGAGAAGACTAAATCAAAGGACCATGACGTCGCCCGGTATTGCGCAGCCGGGGCCCCACTCTGGAGCCAGGCCCGGGGTTGGGGCTCGTATGGGAGCGCCTGGTGGCCGGGCCTCCCCCCACGGGGTCCGGCCGGGCTCAGCCCGAAGGAGCGACGCGGGGCCGCCTTCCCGTGGGCTCACCACCTACAGGAGGGACCGTAAGGGGCCGGTGCTTAGACAATCGGGCGGCAGTCGAAGGCGGGGGCCTCGACAGCCCGATCCCTGGACACGGAAACTAGCTCTAGGGACGTGGAACGTCACCTCACTGGCGGGGAAGGAGCCCGAGATTGTGCGTGAGGTTGAGAGGTTCCGACTAGCGATAGTCGGGCTCACCTCTACGCACAGCTTGGGCTCTGGAACCACACTCCTCGAGAGAGGATGGACTCTTCACCACTCTGGAGTTGCCCATGGTAAGAGGCGGCGGGCTGGTGTGGGTTTGCTTATAGCCCCCCAGCTCAGCTGCCATGTGTTGGAGTTTACCCTGGTGAACGAGAGGGTCGCTTCCCTGCGCCTTCGGGTCGGGGATAGGTCTCTCACTGTCGTTTGTGCCTACGGGCCGAATGGCAGTGCAGAGTACCCAGCCTTCTTGGAGTCTCTGGGAGGGGTGCTGGAAAGTGCTCCGACTGGGGACTCCGTCGTTTTACTGGGGGACTTCAACGCCCACGTGGGCAACGACAGTGACACCTGGAGGGGCGTGATTGTGAGGAACGGCCCCCCTGATCTGAACCCGAGCGGTGTTCAGTTATTGGACTTCTGTGCTAGTTACAGCTTGTCCATAACGAACACCATGTTCAAGCACAAGGGTGTCCATCAGTACACGTGGCACCAGGACACCCTAGGCCGTAGGTCGATGATCAACTTTGTGGTCGTTTCATCCGACCTCCGGCCGTATGTCTTGGACACTCAGGTGAAGAGAGGGGCGAAGCTGTCAACCGATCACCACCTGGTGGTGAGTTGGATCCGATGGCGGGGGAGGAAGCTGGACAGACTCGGCAGACCCAAACGTACTGTGAGGGTCTGCTGGGAACGTTTGGCCGAGTCTCCTGTCAGAGAGATCTTCAACTCCCACCTCCGGCAGAGCTGGAGATATTGAGTCTGAGTGGACCATGTTCTCCACCTCCATTGTCGAAGAAGGAGTCCTATCGGGCCTGGTTGGCTTGTGGGACTCCTGAGGCAGCTGACAGGTACCGGCAGGCCAAGCGGACTACAGCCCGGGTGGTTGTGGAGGCAAAAACTCGGGCCTGGGAGGAGTTCGGTGAGGCCATGGAGAAGGACTATCGATCAGCCTCGAAGAGATTCTGGCAAACCGTCCGGCGCCTCAGGAGAAGGAAGCAGTGCCCTACCAACGCTGTTTACAGTAGAGGTGGGGAGCTGTTGACCTCAACTGGGGATGTCATTGGACGGTGGAAGGAATATTTAGAGGATCTCCTCAATCCCGCTGTCACGTCTTCCATTGAGGAAGCAGAGGCTGAGGGCTCAGATGTGGACTCGTCCATCACCCAAGCTGAAGTCACCGAGGTAGTCAAGAAACTCCTCGGTGGCAAGGCACCGGGGGTGGATGAGATCCGCCTCTGAATGTTGTGGGGCTGTCTTGGCTGACACGCCTCTGCAGCATCGCGTGGCAGTCGGGGACGGTGCCTCTGGGATGGCAGACCGGGGTGGCGGTCCCTCTTTTTAAGAAGGGGGACCGGAGGGTGTGTTCCAACTACAGGGGTATCACACTTCTCAGCCTCCCTGGGAAAGTCTATGCCAGGGTACTGGAGAGGAGAATCCGGCCGATAGTAGAACCTCGGATTCAGGAGGAACAGTGTGGTTTTCGTCCAGGCCGTGGAACACTGGACCAGCTCTATACCCTCTACAGGGTGCTGGAGGGTTCATGGGAGTTTGCCCAACCAGTCCACATGTGCTTTGTGGATTTGGAGAAGGCATTCGACTGTGTCCCTCGCGGCGGCCTGTGGAGGGTGCTGCGGGAGTATGGGGTCCGGGGCCCTTTGCTAAGGGCTATCAGGTCCCTGTACGACCGGAGCAGGAGCTTGGTTCGTATTGCCAGCAGTAAGTCAGACTTGTTCCCGGTACGTGTTGGACTCCGGCAGGGCTGCCCTTTGTCGCCGGTTCCGTTCATGATTTTTATGGACAGAATTTCTAGGCGCAGCCAGGGGCCGGAGGGGGTCAGGTTTGGTGACAACACGATTTCGTCTCTGCTCTTTGCGGATGATGTTGTCGTGTTGGCCTCATCAAGCCAGGACCTTCAGCATGCACTGGGACGGTTTGCAGCCGAGTGTGAAGCGGCTGGGATGAGAATCAGCACCTCCAAATCCGAGGCCATGGTCCTCAGTCGGAAAAGGGTGGCTTGCCCACTTCAGGTTGGTGGAGAGTTCCTGCCTCAAGTGGAGGAGTTTAAGTATCTTGGGGTCTTGTTCACGAGTGAGGGAAGGATGGAACGGGAGATTGACAGACGGATCGGTGCAGCTTCTGCAGTAATGCGGTCGAAGTACCGGTCTGTAGTGGTGAAGAAAGAGCTGAGCCGCAAGGCGAAGCTCTCGATTTACCGGTCAATCTACGTTCCTACTCTCACCTATGGTCATGAGCTTTGAGTCATGACCGAAAGGACAAGATCCCGGATACAGGCGGCCGAAATGAGCTTTCTCCGCAGGGTGGCTGGGCGATCCCTTAGATATAGGGTGAGAAGCTCAGTCACCCGGGAGGAGCTCAGAGTAGAGCCGCTGCTCCTCCACATCGAGAGGGGTCAGCTGAGGTGGCTCGGGCATCTGTTCCGGATGCCTCCTGGACGCCTTCCCGGGAAGGTGTTCCGGGCGCGTCCCACTGGGAGGAGACCCCGGGGATGACCTAGGACACGCTGGAGAGACTATGTCTCCCGGCTGGCCTGGGAACGCCTCGGTGTCCCCCCAGAAGAGCTGGAGGAAGTGTCTAGGGAGAGGGAAGTCTGGGGTTCTCTGCTTAGACTGCTGCCCCCGCGACCCGGCCCCGGATAAGCGGAAGAAGATGAATAACGGATTGAATAAATTTCACTTCAAGAATGCAGTCATCATCACACTGTATTTGTAAGACTTTTGTAAACAATTACATTATATATTTCCAAAAGGGTTCAATTAATCCTTAGCTGTCAATTAATTATTTCTTAGGAACTTTTTTTGTAATGGAGAATAAATCTAGATAGATAACGGATAACAGGGTTGTGGCGGGACATGGGAACACGTTTCTTATTTCAGTGTCTTAAATATAATTTCAACAGATTATGTCAAAGTTTTTCCCCTGAAGGGGGACAGACCTTAAACCCTTATTTTAGTGGTGATATAGAAATACAAAGTGTCCATCCATCCACTTTCCTGCACATATTCGGGACCGGGAGTTTAAAACGTATGACATGTTCATATGAATAGTTTATCGAAAACATTCAAACAACAGAAACTTGGGATTAGTGCCTCTAATGCATGAAACTGGACACTGATCTGAAAGTGCCAAACACAGTCGCACAGCTGTGCACAAGAAATCCCACACACTCACAGAAGGTTAAAACAGACATCTGTAGAACTCACACACACACACACACACACACACACACACACACACACACACGTACTAGATAAACTGCAGCTCAATTACTGCAGACTGTGGGTGTGACTGATTCGATCAGAGAGGTGATATGCCTGGAATGACAATGAAATAAAGCTTCCAAAAGGGGGTTTTGCAGTAATGCAATAGAAGAACCATTTATGGTTCCCAAAGAACATTTTTTTAAAGAATCTATATCTATAGAACCTGTTTTCACTATAAATAACCTTTTTTGTTGTGCATTAAAAAGGTTCATGTATGATCATGGTTCTTCATGCAACCATAGATGCCAGTAAAGATTCTTCATTTTTAAGAGTGAGGCGTTAACATACACACCTTTACTTCAATCCACAGTGCAGATAAATAATTTGACTGTTTTGTCTTGCTATTATAACTGTGTTTTATATATATATGTGTGTGTGTGTGTTTGTGTTTTATGCATAGGTGATATATTCCTTAAACACTAAGAATGAGGAGCAAGAGGAAGCAGGTCAGGATGAGGAAGAGGAGGAGTCAGCATCTATTCTGAGGACACGCCTTCTAGAGCTGCAGGCCACTGTAGAGGAAGTAAAACCCATAAGTGCTCACACATACACGTGTTCATTAAAAGCATATTAGATGGATAGAATCACTTCTTAGGATGTGTGGATGTGTGTCCGTTTCAGGTGGAGGAGCGTGGACAGAGGGCTGAAGTAGAGTATGTGGAGCGGATAGCTGTGTTAAACCAAGAGACGACAGATCTGCGCAGAGACTACCAGAATCTGCAGACGGAGAGAGACAAGCAACACAAGCTACTCAAACAAACACTGGAAGAAAACCAGCGCTTAGAGAGCGAGTGCCAAGAGCTACGCAGAGCCAGAGATGAAGAGAGAAAGCGAGAGGAAGAGGAGAAGATTCACAGAGTGGAGGAGGAGAGGAAGAGAGAGATGGAGGAGAGAAAAAGACTAGAGGAGGAGTGTGAAGAAAGGCTGAAAGGTATGAGAAAGGAGCTTCAGGCTTTCAGGGAGGAGAAGGAGAGAGCGGAGAAGGAATGGAAGAGAGATGTGGAGGAGTGGAAGAGGAGAATGAAGGAGATGGAGGAAGAGAAGAGGAAGGAGCAAAAGGCAGCTGAGAAGACACTACAAAAGAGCCTCAATGAACACATCAACCAGTGGCACCAGAGAGAGCAAGAAAACCGCAAGTCCCAGAATGCAACACTTCAGCAGAGGCTGAGAAAAGCGGAGACTGACTTGAAGGTTCAGGAACAGAGGCTGAATGAGAGCAACAGACGCTACAGCAAACTTCAGGAGACGGTAGAGGTAATTAACTCCAAAATGAACTTTTTGACACTTCTGCTCATTCCAGGTGAATCCTGACAATATAACATCCTTAAATAGTTATTCCATGAGACACTATTGTGTATGTTTCCTCTCTACTTTAATAAACATATATAAATATTGATATAATATTGGTGGTGCGGGGGATACAGATATTTTCTCTACAGACAGATTTAACAATTATTTTTGTTGTTTTTTCTTTAGGAAAGATCAGTAGCAGTCATGGCCCGGTTATTATATTTTCAGATTTTTACTTAATTTTAATTAATTCTGACCAATTTCGTTTTTGGTCAGGTGTCAATTTATGACCGATTGTTTTAGTGTAGTTATCCGTGTATAATTTAGTGCATAATTCTTTTAAATAAATATCTGTACAATATTGGACATAGTTTTTTAGTTTTATGGCATAAAACATACAGAAAATATGATCAGCTGTGGAGCCGATGTTAATGAGAGTAATTAGGTTTATTATTAGGCTGTAAATTGCTCTCACTATATAGTGACATCTTCTTGTTTAATTAAATATAAATAATAGATAAACTGAATTAAAAAAATAAATAACCTTTTTAAATTTTAAACACAAGCTCGCCTTATCATCATATGTTCCCATGATCATGAAAAACTGGAAATTGTAATTCATGGAGATTTATTTAGGCATTTATATTAAAAAAAATCATTGTGTACACATAAACCAGAAGTGTACCTGATCTTTCAGTGGGGTGTTCATCTCAGTGTCAGGGGGCAGTAATCACTGCTGTGACTGACACTTCTGTATCTCACTGAGACAGCGATTAGAGGGATCAGAAAAACACCCACAATTACCATCACTCAGACACACAGCTGTGTGGAAACAGATGGCACACCCGAATCACTAAACCATCTGTGACAACACCCCACAGATCTGTAATCAGGTTTTCAACAGCAAAATCTGCACAGAACTTGCAGAAAATAAAAATAACATAGGCTTTTCTAAGTGGGACACAAAAGTAAGTCGTTACACTTAGTATTTAGATCAGGATAAAACCAAGCGATTAGATCAGTAAGAGTTGCTAGGCATGCAGCATTGACTCCTCTGTCTCTGATGCAGCTTTTCACATAATGTGCTTTAAATGTCCCTAAAGATGAGTAACACCCTCCCTTCTTTAGCTCGTCATACTTCACAGAAAATTAATCAGATCTGCAAACTCAGAGCAGCTGCTGTGCTCAAAGTGTTCATGAGTCGGTCAGAATTAAATGATTAAAGTCATCCTGGGCATCTTCAATCATTCAATTCTGATTGAAGATCATCCAATATGAGGATAATATGTACGACTACACTTTTTTTTGTTTCTTAAAGAGATGTGAGTGGTGCCAGGTTTGGTTGTGCGGTGAGAAACATTTCAAGAGATAAATTCGTAAGAGCTTTTAAGAATTCATAATATTTTCTTAAAGGGGCAGTACACCCTTAAATTAAAATGTGCTGTGAATGTACTCAGCCTCAGACCATCCGAGATGTAGGTGACTTTTTTTCTTCAGCAGAACAGTACAGAAAATTTTTTAGCTGAAACCCGGTGTGATTCATATAATGCAAGTCAGCGGATGCATGTTTTTGACAGAACAAGATACAATGCAAGGGAAATTTCAAGGGGAGTAATCGTAGTCTTATGCCATTCCATTCATCACTTATTCCTATGTATGCCGATCTGTCATGTAATGTGCAGTGTGAAAGGGACAGCATTATAAGTAATTGTAATAGTTATGCTTATTGATGTTTTTCCTTTCTCCAGGAGCTGGAGGAACAGTTGGAGGACGGGCGTCACCGGGTGGTCGAGGCTGAGGATGTGGCGAAGAAGGCAGATGAGGAGTTAGCTGTAGCCAAAGAGCGATTATTACTGCAAAAAAATGAGCTGCAGAGCAAGTCAGGTACACACACACACACACACACACACACACACACACACACACGCACACTCACACACACTCTCACACACACACACACACGGTAAAGATCAGTGAAAAGGTGGTCTCAGAGCACAGATCCCTCTCCTCACACACACCTGGAGCCTCCGAGCCTGACACACACACACACACACACACACACACTCACACGCACACGCTCACACACACGCACACGCTCACGCACACGCACACGCACACGCACACGCTCACGCTCACGCACACGCACACACACTCACACGCACACACACTCACACACGCGCGCGCGCGCACACGCACACTCACACGCGCACACGCTCACGCACACACACACACACTCTCACACACACGCAAACGCACATGCACACACTCACACACACACTCACGCACACACACACACAGTACAGATCAGTGAAAAGCTTGTTGTGTACTTGAAATAGGGTCTAATAAATAATTAAACAGACAAAATAAAAAGTCAATTTAGAAAGAAATATGTCTGTGGGTGTGTTTTATTCTCACTGAGAAGATGCCCATATTCACCACACAAGAAGCATTTTCAGTGTTTTGTCAGTACTGTTTTTATAATTGTTGGTCTATATCTATGATGGACATCTATGCGTTTTGCATCACACCTCTTTGTTCAGTCTCCCTGCATAAGTGCCCTGTTTTCGCTGTCAGACAGTTTGAAAAATGTGTCTCGAGATCTAAGCATTCTGTTCCATTGCATTGCACCGCATCTGTCTGCATCTCAGGAAACAAAGCTGAAGCGTAATTGTGGTACTTGAACCTTAGAAAGTAGGCAAAATCGCTTTTTACAGAGTCTTTTTAATCTAATTAATTGCCCTAATGTAACGTTACATAAAAAATGACTGTGTAATTTCAGTGGTAAATAAGTTTAAAGTCAGCTATCATCATTTATAGTCCGTTTGATATTAATTATTTCATTTCTGTTGAAATGTTACAGTATTTGGCTTCCTTTGATCTAATCATCATCTTCCTCATTGCTGCAGAGGAGTTAATGAGTCAGAGTTCGTCTCAGGTGAGGGTCTCTGCTGAAGTAGAAGAGCTGAGGTCTCAACTCAGTCGTCTCAACATTAGAAACAAAGAGCTGGAGCTTCAGAACAGCAGCCGATCCAATGATTACGCACGCATGCTCAAACAGGCAAGTCACAGATGAAGGATTGTGTTTATGAGTTACCACACTGCAATGTCATAATTACAAGCGGAAAACTCAGGGTTTTATGTTAGTTATGAGTTTTCTGAGTGTCAGCAGTGCTAATAGTGTTCATTAAAATGATTAAAAATTGTTTTCGGTAATTGTAAAAAAGCTGAATGAAAAATAAAAAGGTAAATAGAAATCTTAAAACTAACAAAAATGACAAAGCCACATATACAAAGTAAACGTAAACCTTTTTAGTTTTCATTAAAAAAAAAATCAAAAGCTAATTCAAAATATGTTGAATTGCCTGTTTAAAACTATACTTGTTTGTTTAAACAAAAAATTCATTTCATGAATTTAGGCATCACATATATATAATAATTCAGTATAAAATTCCATTCAATAGTCTTATTCAATTATTGTTGTTTTCTAGATTAAAGAAGATATGTGAGTATTATCTGAGAGCAAAAGTAATCTTAAAGTAAAATTATTAAAAATGAGCATGCACAAGTAAATATTCAACATTGCCCAAATACTGATAAAAGAATTTCTAATATTGTCCGATAACTGAATGAAAATTTGTCGGCGATGGAAAAATTGTGACGAGAACTGTACGACGTGCTTTTAAACACCTCTTCTATTCTCTACAGCATCTGACATAAACCGAATGGTGAAATCACATCCCAGATGAAAGCCATCTAAACACCCACACACACACAAATGAGTAAAGCACACTATAAATGTTCTTTTAACGATCAACCATGCCCTTAAAACATCACGGCGGACACATCAGAGGCTTAAAAGGCATTGTGTCATTCTTTCAGAACTACAACATTACAGGTTTATATCATTAAGAGTCGTGTGTGTGTGTGTGTGTGTGTTTTAGCATGCAGATGCTCTATCCTCTATGCGTCTGGAGCTGCAGCGTGCTCACACTGAGGAGATCAGGCGCCTTCAACAGGAAGTGGACAACGAAAGAGAGAATGACAGACAGGAGCTGGAAGAAGAGAAGAAACAGGTGCAGCAGAAGATGGAAGAAGAGAAACTCAGGCTGAAAGAACAGCTTCGGAAAGCACTGGAAGAAGTGATATGCAAACACGCCAGTGAGCTGCGGTGTACGCACGCAATGCTGGACGCAGAGAAGAAGACGACGCAGCAGGTACCATGACAAGTTACAGCTGCGCTTCTCATGCAAACTTTTGCCCTTTTGCCCTTTTTTTGGCTAATAATTTCATAACTTCTCATTTGCTCCTGTTACTACTAGGGCTGGTTATGGGCACTGACGGTCTGATTTGATTTCTCTCTCAATTTGATCTTGATATTGCTTCATTTGGGAAGTTTTAAGTTTAAGAGATTCAAAAGACCCATCTATACTAATATGGCTTTACTGTTACAGCTGCATAGACATACAATACATCATTATTCACAATGCAGTGCTCCAACCCAAGTCCATTCAGACCAATTATGGAAACTAAGCTGCAAAAATGGGTCATTTTGAAATCAGAGCAACATTAACATATGATGAATATTCTGCATTTAGAAACTTGGCTCAACTTTATGAACATGCAGAGATTAGCCATTAGCTCTAGAAAAACTCTTAAAGCTACATGAGCTAAAAACCCAAAGATAAAACTTCTTCCTCATGTCATTCCCCTATGACTTTTCTGATTTCCATGAAAATGTTCAGCCTTTTTCATGCAATGAATGAGAACCAGAGGGTTTCACGCTCCCAAAAGAACAAAGTAGCACAATAAAAACATCAGAAATGTGGTTCATACAACACATGTTCTATATTTGAAGTATTCTAAAGACTTTTTGCTAAAAAACATTATGCTCAGAATGTTTTCTTACGCATTCCGCCAAATGAAGAAGGTTCAGAATGACATTTTTGTATAGAATTTTGTTAGAACTATACGAGAGACACATGACAAGAACAGCCAATGACAGAGTAGAGCTGAAAAAAATGAACCAATCAGAATTTAGAACTAAAAAAGACCATGTGACAAGACAATGAACCAATGAAAACATGACACTTGGGAAAACAGGGAATCACATGACAATGACGAGAACTATGACAGGAGAATAAAGTATAAAAAAACATGAAACAAAACCCAAAAGTGTTCTGTAGCTCAAAGAGTATGTTTGGTTTCAATTGCCTGGAAATGAAAGAACAATATATAACTTAAATCCAATATAAATAATTTTGGATGAAAGTTTACATGGTAATTGACTATAGGGAAGGGGAAAAAAGCAGCCGCAAAGATGTGGACCCTCTTTAAAACAGGTTAAGCAATAGCAAAAGCAGGATTATGAGTAATATAATCTGATATTCTTGTTGAAATATTGAAATTAACTTGCATAAGAAGCTGAAAAATGACTGGTATTTGCTGTTTGACTCTTGACACATCCAGGATTGTATAAAGCGCTGTCCAAATAATGGTGACTTGACATTATAATGTTGGTTTGTCTACAGGTTGAGGAGCAGATGAAAACCAGAGAAGAAGAGAGAAAGGCTTTAGAGAACGAGAGAGAAGAGCTACACAACCAACTACAGCTGTCCCACAGAGAGGTAAAGAATACCAGACAAAAGAAGAAGAAAAACACACCTGTCCTTTGCTTTTCCTCTTAAAAACCTGAACAATCTTGAATATGTTTGCATAGGATTGTTGAGCTACTACTGAATCAGGTCACCACAAATAACCTGAGCTATATACATACAACTCTTTCTAATTGGTTAAAGACTCAGGCGATGTATGATAGTGTTTCTTTACAGATTTGCAAAATAATGCAGATGGGTAACATAGCACCTGCAAAGTGATTTAGGAATCCTGAAAGACATTTCAGAAACGGTAACTGTGTGAGGAAATGAACAGGGCTGAAAGGCAGGTTATCTAATTCACAGCGTGACAGTGCTGCTGAATTGCTGAGATTAAAATATCCTCACGAGCAATTGTTTTATTTAAAGCTATATTTAGAATAGAAAGCATAAGTGAACTTACACTGCACAGTGCACATCTCTCAGTTCATGTCCTCATATTTCAATCACTTCAGCATTGCTGTAATTAACTGGCAGCGCAACCAATAGTTCATGACCAAACCTATGAGAACCTCCTTTAAATATCAGGACACAGATGACGCAGTTTCCTATTTTAAGTGCATTAAAATTTAGTTGTTATTTATAAACAACATCTTCGAACATGCCACCAGGCTTCTTTGTTGTAGATGTTACAAAGTAACAAAATACAGAGTTACAAAGCTATTATGAATTGTGTGCCTGCATTTACCATAATGACATTTAGACATAAATGCACAATTTAATATTATAACTTTCACAACTCACTTTAATTGTTGATTGCTATCGGGACATGAAGCGATTTTCAACCAGTATAACAAAAAGATGTTAGCTTTAAATATTGTGTGCACTTCTAATTCAAATATCTAAACATGCTTAAATCAAGATACATTCACCTGTGAAAGAAAATGAAGATGTGAATTTCTGTCAGTCTGGCATATATTTGTTCTCATAAACTCACTTCATTTTGATTTACACAATTTCTCATGTGTCATTTTGCATCTCCAGTAAATGGATCTTGATTGAAGTCTCTAGATATTTGCACCAGAAAACAAGACGGAAATACTGAGAAAGAACATCATCTTCATTTTCATCATTTTTATTTTTTGCTATTTGATTAAGAGGTTCAATAACAGTTCTTTCCATATTCTAGTGGTTGAGAGTAGAGCTATTCAAGTTTGACGTATTGTGTTCCCCTCAATTTATTCCTAAAAGTTTATTGCTCTAAAAATTTTCACTTTTGACAAGATTACGTTCGTAATAAGCAACTACTTTACTCCTGAACTAAAGAATAGATTGAGACCCATTGTATCTCCATGAAAAAGAACCTTAACCTCTGGTTGCTTTAAATTAAGATTCTGTAGATTTTCTTTATATGACCCTCATAAATAGAAACCCTGAGCGGTTAGCAGGTTTTTGCTGATCTGAGTCTTCTTGGCTTGCAGATGTCCAAATTGAAGGAGATGATTCAGACACTGGAGAAAGAACGAGAAGAGGAGAAGGAAAGAGCAAAAGAGAGAGAGCAGGAGGTGAAGCGACAGACAACATGCGGCCCGGAGTGTGATCGAGTGAGAGAAGAACTGGAAAACACACGCAGCAGCATGCAGCAAACACAGGTCAGTCCTGTTTCAGTCCCTATGCATTACTGCACAGCTCTATCACACAAGCACACAGCAGATCTGTGCCACCGATCGCCTTTTTCTTCCTTAATCCATGCATCTTTCCTTCCATCCATCCTTGTCCTCCTTTCTTTTTTTAATGTCTCCCACAGGAGGAGTTCACTGCAAAGAATGAAGTGTTACAGGCAGAGATTTCTGCTGTACAGCAAGAGCGAGACCTTCTACAACAGTCCAATCACAGCATCGAGGAGAGGATCCGGTGCGCCAGACAGAGAGAAACTGGCTCACATTGCATGTTTCATTTTGAGCCATTTTAAATATGTGATACATTAATGCATTTTAGGATTTTTTAAAAAATTTTAATTTATCTTATGCTCACCAAAATTGCATTTATTAGGTCAAAAATCAACTTCTTTTAAGTGCAAATAATGTTTGACCATTTTTTTCCATTTTAATAAAATGATAATAATAAAATTTTTGTGATTGTAAAGCATCGTTACTCCAGTATTCAATGTCAAATGATCTTCAGAAATCATTTTAATATGCTGATTTGAGGCTCAAGAAGCATTTCTGATTATTATCAATGCTGAAAACAGTTTGTGCTGCTTCATATTTTTATGAAAACCTTAATTTTGTTTTTAGAATTATTTGATGAATAGAAAGTTCTAAAGAACAGTGTTTCTTTGAAACATAAATATTTTTAAAAATGTACCAATTTAATGTATTTATCTAATGCATTTATCAATTTACCAAATTTAGTTAGCAATTAAATGCATTTTTGCTGAATAAAATATTAATTTCCTTCAACAACAAAAAAAAACATCTTACTGGCCACAAACATTTGAACGGTAGTGAATATTGTTTGCCCAAAACGGATGGATGTAGTTTTTGTGTATTTCTGCAACAGCACACAATGCTTTTACCTAACAAGTATGCAACTTAACAAAGCGGTAATGTTAAAATAATTTACGCAGTCTTTAAACACACGTTGGTCAATTAAACTGAGAACCAGAACTCAAGCGTAAAACATGTCCGATGCAATAATGTGCTAACTTTGACTTTGAAGTGTAAAATGGGTATAAAGTGCAATTTTATTCATTAAAAAAAATGCATGTGTGTGTGTGTGTGTAGGCTACAGTTTGAGAAGCAGTTCTCTGATCAGATCGTGGAACTGAAGAGAGAAAGAGAGGAAGAGATCAGAAAGATGAACCAACAGTGGCAACACAGACACAGGTAACACACACACACACACACACTGAGTCTCCTCAGACCCATCACACACACACATCTGTGTGTGTAGTTGGAGGAGAGGAGAGCGCTCTCAGAGAAGATGGAAGGAGAGAGAGAGAGACGTTATGGTGATGGAGAGATGGAGCGAATGAAGCAGGAGATCCAGAAGACGAGAGATATGAACAGCTCGCTCAGATTTCAGCTTCACTCCATCATTCAGGAGAAAGAGAGACTGATGAGGCAGCAGCTACAGGTGAGTGTTATTCCTGGTGTGCATCAGTATGATGATACTGAGCTAATAACAACAGTTTGACTAAAACAGTTAGCAGAAGTGAGTCATCCAGAACTTCAGAAGTGTATGCTGGATGATAATTGTTTTTTGTGTGTTATGACTTAAATGTTCCAGAAAGCACTAGAATATCAGAGAAGCTCCTAGAATGTTCCAGTCCTTGCAAAAGCAAAATATCTTTTAAAAAAAGAAAGTACAAATGTGTAAATTATAAATGTTTCATAATTAATGATAAAAAATTACCTGACCTAAATATTAACCAAAATATTGATGCTATGTGAAAATAAATTTAACACATTTTTGTTATATGACCAGTCATAAGGTTAATATTTGTCTGAAATACAACTATTTGAAAATCTGGAATCTGAGGGTGCAAAAAAATCTAAATATTGAGAAAATCATCTTTAAAGTTGTCCAGATGAAATTCTTAGCAATGCATATTACTAATCAAAAATTAAGTTTTTATATGAGTATGGTAGGAAATTTACTAAATATCTTCATGGAACATGATCTTAATTTCCTAATGATTTTTGAAATAAATAAAAAAAATCTATAATTTTGACCCATACAATGTTTTTTGGCTATTGCTACAAATATACCCCAGAGACTCAAGGCTGCTTTTGTGCCGTTAAAGGGATAAACAACATTCTGTCAAGTCATTCCAAACCTGTGTATTTCTTCATTCATTTGGAATACAAAAGAAGTTATTTAGAAAAATGATGTGTTGGACCCCATTTACTTTCACCGTGTTGACAGAAACAGTTCAGATGATGACGGAGCACAAACAAGAACTCTGTGTGTTAGTGATTTGGTGTTGTCCTGTAGGTGGTTAAAGAGGAAGATGAAGACGAGGAGGACAGAAGTGTGTTGCGTAAGGAAAGGTTAAATCACCAGCGTGCTCTTCAGGTCCTCGAAGCACAAGCCCATGAGGAACTTCAGTCAGAAAGACAGCGCTTGCTCACACAGCACAAACTGCAGCTGGGTAACCATCACGCCTCACACAGAATGTTTGTGCAAGCTTCAAAGCTGCATGTTTTCTATAATACTTACTTATAGAGCAAGCAATCTTCCCTAGCCATATCTCCCTACTACTAAGGGGGCTGCAAAAAAAGGTTTGTAATAGTTGGAGATACACACAGCTCATATGAACAAAATAATAACTTAGTCAAACTGAATATCGTGCACTATAAATCATTATAGCTAATCAGAAACAAATTGAAATAAAAATTATCATTTTGACCCATGGCAATTCATTTAAACATTGTAATAATTTCCTATTTTTTTATACAGACACACATAAATCAAAAGAACTCTGCCAAACTCTGCTATATTTTCCAATTCATCCTCTAGTTTCGTCTTCTACGATTAGGGATATGAATGAGAATGAATGTTAATTAAAAGCAGAGCGTAAGAAATGCCAAACGCAGAAAAAAAGAGAATAGCTGGATGTCTTTGTATATTAAAAGGTTTATTCATAACATGCTGATTACTGTATTTGCACATATATTCCGATAGGCTATACCAGAATATGGATGCTGTTATGTCATAATGTGCATTGCATTTTGCACAAATGCATCATCTAGTGCCACCGACTAAAGCAGAGCAAGAGCAGGATTGAAGATGTCAACCTTTGTAAGCATGTCTGATCTAATGTGTGTGTGTGTGTGTGTGTGTGTGTGTGTGTGTGTGCAGACAAGCAGAAGGCAGAGCTGACCCAGCAGCACACGGAGTGGGTGAGACAGGTCACCCAGAGACACATGCAGCAGATCGAAGACCTTCAGAACGAAATACACACACACACACAAATGATGGCTTTGCAGCAGGTACACATACAAGCCACACGGGGACACACACACACATTACACAAGGGTTCATTACCCCACATCTATGTCTCTCTCTCATCTCCTTCTCAGGATCTGAAGCAGCAAAACCGCTTACAGTCACTAGAGAGACAGCTGGATGAGAAGAGCAGCGAGGTCCAGGAGCTATGGAGAGAGAACGGAGATCTGAAAGATCGCATGAGTGCAAAAAGCACACAGAGAAAACAACCAGATGACCACAAACATAAACACAAGAGGTCAGTATTAATTGACCTCAGACACACACACAGACAGGAGGTCAATAACAAAATGACCCCCCACACACACACACACACACTCATTGGCATACTATGCTGCTTATTCTGGTCAAGAACTGCTTATTTATTCCCATTCAAATCCGTTTCAGCTATAGAAAATCAGCCCCTTAAAGGAACACAACTGAGCATATCTTCTAATACGTAGAAAATTTTATATCATGCAATTCTGATCAAATTCAGAACATGAGACATACAACTAAAAGATCTCAAAATTATGAGATAAAAAGTCTCAATTAGCTTTTTATTCAGTGGTAGAAACGGGCTTTCACATTAATGTGCAGATTTGTAAGTAAATCTGATATCTGCTATATATACATATCTGAGACTGATTTATTTGTATCTGATGTGCAGTTTCTCGGAGGAACCAGATGAGTGTGAGTGTGTGAAGAGAGAGAACAGAATGGAGATCCAGACCATAATATCAGACTTCAGCACCGCCCAAACACGACTACAGGCCCACATAGTTGCCTTGGAAACAGAGTACCTACTCCTCCCACATCAATAATGCCAAACGCAAACCAAATTCCACACATCTCGACACATTGCATGCATATAATAGCTAATTTGACAATAACTGTAGCTATAAAAATGCAGTACATAACATTCTATTTAACTGTATTTTACTACCACTTTGCATTTTATTGCATCATATAACAGACTCCCTTATTGCTAATGTGAAACCAGCGGTACTAGAATTTACTTATTATTGTATATATTAGAAAATCATGTTATACAAGTCTTAATCTAAAGTTTGACAGTATTTTAATGCAAATCTAAAATAAGATTTCAAGAATCAAGTTAAAACAATTTTTTGTAAATAAAGTTGTAATATATATATATATATATATATATATATATATATATATATATATATATATATAAGAATAAAGACATAGTATTGCATAAAGTAAAGATAATGCTATACCTTTATTTGGCAGAGATACAACTATTTGAAAATCTGAGGGTGCAATAAAATCTAAATATTGAATAATCATCTTTAAAGTTGTCCAAATGAAGTTCTTGGCAATGCATATTACTAATCAAAAATTAAGGTTTGATATATTTACAGTAGGAAATTTACTTAATATCTTCATGGAACACGATCTTTACTTAATATCCTAATGATTTTTGGCATAAAAGAAAAATATAATTTTGAACCATACAATGTATTTTTGGCTATTGCTACAAATATACCCCTGAGACTCAAGACTGCTTTATATAACATATTTACACACACACACACATAATATTAAACTGAATTATTTTTTCTTTCTATAATTATATCTTTTTTAAGTTATATTAGGTATACATTTAATTTCTTAAAGTTGCATTTAATTAATATTTGTATGTCTGCTTTGTGTGCTTGATTCTTATGTTTTCAGGTTGAGAGAAAGGGAAGAAAGGGGAAAGAGGAGAGTAGAAGACTTACACAACATTGCTAAACTACAGGACAAGCTGAGCGAGAGAGACCAACTCATCAGAAGTCTAGTGGTTAGAGACACACACACACACACACACACACACACACAGAATGCTCAGCTCATCACATTTCTCTTTCTATTTCAGGAGGACCTCCACCAGCTGTCCCAGCATCCTCCTCTGTGCAGCGACGAAATATTGAAGCCTTATGACTCTAGGACACAAGCAGGGACCCTCACGCCTACTATGAAGGTAGCATACACACTTTACAGAATGCAACATCACGTCTGAATTCGATTCATCCAGGATCATATTCACTGAAGCTCAGAATGATTCTGTCTTCTGTATATAGAAGAAGAGGGTTGATGAAACTAGCATCCTGAACCTATGCTCATACGCTGGGGGGTCACCCGAGGCCAAATGCTCAGCAGTTATGGAGCGTGGATTATCCAGTCTGGAACAGGGTGGGCGAGACACCACCCTAACAAGGACACACACACCCACTAATGCTGAACACAGGGCCTCCATCAGACACAAAGAGGTGCGACATCAGCCCCAGCTTCAGATCAACTACAGCCAGCACATCAGGTAATCGCCCAATGCATTGACCGGTCTTCATATTGAGAATTAATAATACATCTATGCATTTTTTTATTAAACGGATGCTTTATCCAAAGCAACTTGAAGATTCTATGTATGTGGTGCTGTTTCTGTTCTGAGAAAAACTCATCTCATACTGTACGTAAAACACAGATTGAAATTGCTCAGAAAAGGATTTTTAAATGTAGGTCGAGGTTTCTAGACCTGTGTGACAAATGACATCTCAATACCTATTTAAAACCAGTGTAGTTGTTTAAAAAACGTAAAATTGATATTTATCTGAAAAATGGCTGAAAAAAATGCATATTTAAATTTAAATGAAAACAAAAGATGAATATTTAAATTAAAATGAAAACATGCAAATACAATACTATGATAGTATTTAAAAAAAAAACATAAAATAACCATTCATAACTACTCCAAATAGTCTAATAAAGATCTTATTTAGAGTCCCTATTATTTTATTTCTACACCTTTTTGTTTAATGCAAGTAGCAGCACTGAATATTTGCAAAAGGGGGTGGGGGGAGAGAGAGAGAAAAAAAAAAGTTCCAGACTGTAAGAAAAAAAAAAAAAATAGATGACCAACTATATTTGTCAAAATGTGCAGTAACAGCACACACTATAACATATGAAGCAGATGACACCTGAAGCCTTGCATATGCAAGCTGAAAATTACATCAAAAATTAGGTGCATACATACATTCTAACCATGATATATACCTATTCAAATACTTTTTATGCGAACAATAACCCCCCTTTTCCTTTCAGTTTTTTTTTTAAGTCTGTTTCTTAACTCCTTTTCTCCCAAGATGTCATATCTACATTTCCTGTTCTCACTTGCCGTGCTCTTGTGTGTTGTTTCAGGACTCCTGCTGAGCAGAGGCTGATTGAAACAGGCTCTGATGGACAAGAGCCTCAAAAACAGGAGTGGTTCACCAAATACTTCTCTTTCTGAGGTCCTCCGGCCCCAACACTTTGAGAACAAGCTCACCAAAGTCTCCTTTTTCTGCATTATTACACTCAACTACAAGCTAACACCAAATAAGCTTTTCTACAGAATGCATCTCAATTTTATTCTGTTGAACGAGCGGCAGCACACAGACCCAGTGTCTTCAAATGTCATGAGATTATGCATTAAACCACGAAGAAAGGATGACGAGTGGCTGAGCATGGAAGTGACTTCATGTGGTGTGAAATGCTAAGACCTTTCTTAAAAAAAAAAAAAAAATTAATGCAAGAAAAGCTGGTTTTGCCATGCAATGCCGAACCTGTAACTATCTCAAGATAATTAACCTATGTCAATAAACTAAAAAAAATTTATTTTATTTTTTTTAAATGGCATGATTTTATTTATTTATTTTTTACAAAACTTTAGAATATCGATCCTTGCCCTGGACTGGTAATTCTAAATATATTGGTCTATCTTTTGTGTTAATAATAATAATTTTAAAAAAACATTCTTTCACTGAAAGATCCTGCAGTTCAGAAGAGCTTCTGTAGCCGACGGAAAACTAAGAATCTCCGACTGGAAAGATTTGAGGGCACTCTTCAGCGTCTTCTGCTGGCTGGTCTGGCCTTTGTTCTTGTATTTCAAGCTTAACAGCTTCTCAGCTAGATAGTGTAGCCACAACACGTTGGAATGAGGATTATACGTGGACCAGCAGTTACTAAGAGAGAGAGAGCGAGAGAGATGAGAATCAATGATTTAGAATGAAAGACTTTTAAATAACATTTTGTCTGAGGCTGAAGGACATACTTGTTTTCTTTCTTCATTAGACGGTAGATTTCAAACTGATAATCTCCCTGACCCATAAACAGCTCCTCATCATTAGAGATATCACATGACACCGTCAGTCCATCTGAGAGAGAGACAGAGACAAAAAAAAAAAGGTTTCAAACATTCTGAAAATTATCCTATTCATTTGTATCAGTGGGATTGTTCATAGACGTAAATAAAAGTAACATTAATTAGAACAAATAATGGAAACAAGGTTGCAAATTTAACCTAAAATAAACTTTTAAAAGGACAACTGTCAATTTTTAACATATGTAAACTTGAAGGGAAAACAAAAGTACACAATGTTCATTGTAACAATAGAAAAGCTGGTTGAAAATGAGTGAGCTTAGCTAGTTTGGGACCAAATATTGCTAAGTAGTTTTTTTTCCTTACATAGTCAAGCTTCACAAATGCAAATCAACAACTTTTGTAAGAAATTCAAGAAATTAAAGTTTGCAATAATAAATTCTACAGACTGTCAGTACTGTAATGTTGTATGGTTTCGCAGACAAGGCTTAAGCCTGGTCTCAGACTAAAATGCAAGTCTGAGCTCTTTCAATCTGAAAGAAACTTGCACTGATTGATCTTAAATTACATCAGTGCCTTTGTTTTGGCTCAAGATGCACACCAGTGATGTGTTTTCTAAGGCATGTTTAAGAAAAGCTACTTCAAGGATGGTCTAATCCTGGCTTAGTCAAAGCCCTGTCTGTGAAACCAGGACTCACGTTGTTAGATCTCAATTGAGAAAGTCAAGGAAGGACCTGAAAATAATCTCTAATAATTATTAAACGTGGGATTTGCAAAACAACAGGGACAACAACCTAGTTGCACCACAAAGAGTTGGAATTTGCTCTGAAACTGACCGATCTCCAGGCGTGAGAGCGAGTAGTCGATAATGTTGACGTGAACCCCCCGTGTCTCGATGGAATGGACCGTTCCATTCAGAATGAACTCATTGTGCTTGTGCTTGACGTCCTTCACCAGGATGTTTCCCCAGTGAAGATCTCTGAAACCCCAGCACACAACGCTAACATCAGCTTACACTGACAGACAGAGAGGTTTTACACACGAGGTATTTACAACACGTTACCTGTGTTCAAAGCACAGCGCTTGCTCGGCTACAGCCAAAGCGGCAGTGACCTGATGAAGAACGCTCTTGGCCTGGACCAGGGAAGACAGCTGCGATGGTACACACACACACATAAAATCTTTTAACACTAGAGCTCAAAGTATAAGAAAACCCCACTTCTAATAAACAGTGACTTCTAAAGGAATGGTTCACCTAAAACAAAAAAAAAAAAAAGACATTTCTGTCCAGATTCACAGAAATGACTAAAAGAGTCCAAACGGTTTACAAAGGAAAAGTGCGCTCGAGGTACCTTTCCGTTCATGTTCTCTAGATCACTCCCTCCAAACTCAAACTCCAGGATTAAAAACAGCTGCTCGTCATCAAAGAAATCTGTGCCATAGATTGAGTACACTTATAGACATTAAATATCATAATACAGTTAAAATGCATTTCAATTCTTATTCATATAGTTTTTACCAGGTCTGTCATTCTCAGATCCCTTCTGACGGTCAAACTTGTCCCAGGCTTTGAGCAGAGCATCTGGATAACATCCACGAACACAATGAAGACTAAAAGATAAAGGAATAGTTCACTCACAAAAGAAAAATCCTGTGCATTCTTATAACTCTAACCCACACAAATCACCTCATTTCACATTCAAGTTAGCAGAGAAGTAAAGAAGGCATACTTGTTGAGCCCAATGAAACCGTCTGTCTTGTTGATCTCCTTCATGTTAAGACAGCTCAACTCTCTGTAGAAACATTTAAAGATGCGTTTGAATATCTACACACCATTACATTCAGATTTTCCTAAACTATGCAAAAAATCCTACTTAGAAATGATGATTTCATGGAGGATTTCGCCGAAGGTTTTCTGTTGTTCACCATTGACCTGCTGACTGCCCTCTACTGGGATGATCTATAGATATACAGGTAAATACTACATGTGTTTGCAGTAAGTCTCTGGGATGTGTCAGACAGCAGTTAACACGTGCACATACTTTGAGAGCAACGGTCTTGTTGGAGTCGTTGATGGTGGAGAAGACCTCTCCAAACGTCCCTTCTCCGATCTTGCTGCAGAGCTTCATGCGAGCCGGAGGGATGCAGTCACTGAAGGAAAGTGGGCCGCTCTGATGGCATTCCTGATACACTTTTTCTGCATCACTGATATCTTCATCATATGAAGCCTAGACCACAGACAAGGGAGGACGATCAAAAAAAAAAGGAGATTAGAGACAAAGAGAAATCATGGAGATGATCTGTAATGAAATCTGGAACAAAGAGACAGGAATTATCTCAGTGAGTACATTAACACTGGAAAATGTTTTTAAAAACAAATTTCTGTTATATGTATTACCACATATGACCCTTGACCTTTAAATCGAGATGTATACATCATCTGAAAGCTGAATAAATAATCTTTCCATTGATGTATGGTTTGTTCGGAGGACAATATTTGGCTGAGATACAACTATTTGAAAATCTGGAATCTGAGGGAGCAAACAAAATAAAAGTTGTTCAAATGAAGTTCTTAGCAATGCATATTACTAATCAAAAATTTAATTTTGATATATAAACAGTAGGAAATTTATAAACTATCTTTTTGGAAAATGATCTTTACTTAATATCCTAATGATTTTTGTCATAAAAGAATGGGTCGATAATTTTGACCAATATAATGTATTTTGGCTATTGCTACAAATATACCCCAGAGACGCAAGACTGCTTTTGTGCTCCAGGGACACATATTACAATAAAATTTTATTGTAGACATTATATTAATTTAAAAAGAACAGTATTTATATAAAATAGAAATCTTTTGTAACAATATAAACTACCTTTCAAACTTTTGGGGTCAGCACTTTTTTTTTTAAGAAATATTTTTATTCAGCAAAGATGTGTTAAATTTATTTATTTATTTTTTAAAGTAATAGTGCAGACTTATATTGTTACAAAATATTTATATTCTGAGTAAATGCTGTTCTTTTTAATTTTTAATTTATAGAAGAATCCTGAAAAAAGCATCAAAGGTTCCAAAAGCATGTCCGTATGTATATTAAGCAGCACAACTGTTTCCAACACTGATAATAAATCAGAATGATTTCTGAAGATCATGTGACACAAGACAGAAATAAATTATATTTTAAAGTGCATTAAAATAGAAAAACTATATTTTAAATTGTAATAATATTTTCACAATATTACTGTTTTTTCTGTATTTTTTTTTTTTCTGATTTGATGACCATAAGAGAGAGAAAAAAACATTATAAATCTTACTGATCCCAAACCTCCTTGAGTTAAACTAGACCTTTACCAAAAAAACCTGTTTATTAGTGTTGAGTGTTGTCTTTACCATGGGGGTGTTCATGGTGGACCCGAGCAAGCGTGAAGCTGTGAATCTGGACGGTGTACAGAAAGGGGAAGCAAACAGGTCTAGACTGTGGTCAGGTGGAAATACAGCACCTGGGGACTTCAGATGAGCCTGAACCAAGCGGCGAGGAGTGGCAAATGCTGTGGGACACACACACATTCAGGTGTTTATACATAACAAGAGCTTTTAGGAAAAGTGACAAGCACTTAAGACCATTTTACATGCTTTTAAGTTGTCAGAAGGAGAGCGGTATCAAAACAAAGGTGGCACTAAATGCTCGCCGGCTGTCATTTAACATGTCAAATTAACATGCCGCTTTAGCTCTTAGATATGCAAACTATGAGTAGTTTGGTGTATGAATCGTAGACTACTGGCTTTATCTGGTCTGCTGCAGACACATACCAGTCTTCTTCTTATGCAGGGACAGTGCTGCCTTTAGTCGGCCCCAGGTGTGTGTCGTGAGTGTGTCCGGAGTAAAGTTGGTCAGTATGGAAGACAGATTCATTTGCTCCATCCTGAGAGGCGTTACAGCCAGACCGATCCCACTGGTGCCCTGCAGCCAGCCACATGCTGAGTCCTGCATGAACGCACAGAGGAAACAAGCAAGCAGATTAACCTGTTAACTGCCAAACAGCCCCTTGGTGGGCCGCCTACATTTACTGCACTATATTACAATTAAATCCTAATCTAATTATGACAAACTATATATCGTTGGAAAGGTCTAAGACTCCTAAATAGATATTTTACCCATCTTGTTTGTTAAAAATTATGTAGGAAAAGTAATAGATTAATTTATTGGCAAGAGTGCACCTCAAAAACCCTTCGTCAAAAAAAGTCGTCTTTGTTGCCTTTTTCTCTGTTAGAAATCATTACAAATGATATATCACTTGAAAACTTCAAATCTCAAAATTCATCCTTAGAAACCCATTTTAAATTCAAACATTGCATTACCATGAAAATGGTACATCAATATCATGTTACAAAACATTTTCAGTCATGAATTATAACAATTTAGGTTTGGATCATGCACTTTCGAAGTCTATGTTCAAAAATGTGAGTGAAAGTTAAGGGGTTAAACATTCAATCCTTCAATTTAACTCAAATTCAATCAGTTACAACAACTAAGTGGCATTTTTCTTTTCTCTGCAAATAATTTTTTTTTTAAGGTTAAATATAGTTAAGTAAACAAAAATACAGTATGTAACAATATATTACCCGCTTAACTAAGAAAAAATGTGCCTTGACCCATGCATACATTTCGTAACAGAGATCTGAAATGTGCAAATCCCAAAAAAAGTAACAAATTAAAAAAAAACTGTAAAATGTAAAAACCATATATAAATGTAAAAAAAAAAACTTCATCTACTTGTCAAAGAGTGTAAGCGACTATTAGCTATAGTAAAATGATCACAGGAGTGTATGCTTGACAATGATAACTGACCCCTGCAGAAGACATGCTGCCCCAGTCTCCTGACACCGTCTTTATCCGTCCGTCCTTTTTCCTCCGCTTTTCATTGAATTCTCCAGCACCCCTCTTTGACCAGCGGCTGACATTAAGTCCACTCACACAAACTTTGCGGCCGGTGCCAGTACCAGACCCTGTGCGTTCTTTAGGCACAGCAGGAGGACGTGTTTTGCTATAAGCTGCAGAGGCAGACGGAGAGACCGGAGGTGGTCGGGATGATGCAGACGAGTGTTGAACATCTCCTTCAGGGTTTCTGGGAGTCGTCTGATTTATCGAGCTGGTCGGGATGACGTTCCCCGTCTCTTTGAGAGGTGGAGAGGATGCACTGTCCCTGTGGCAGGTGTTTGGGGAGGTGGGGCAGGGCGATTTTGCTGCCCTCTGGTGGACAGAAGGATACACATCCAAGTCCAGACGTGGAACGCTGACAGCAAGGGAAGATAACAGACATTCAGCCTTAAGACGCCCAATAAGAGACTGCTTTGAACAAACAGCTCCAGCAAAAGGGGAAGTGGACGGAGACTTTGAGGAGAGATAGAGTGATGGTTTGGATAGAGAGGAGCAGCTGGATGATACAGTTATATAGGTTTGGCTGTTTGCTGCCACAGACGACTCCAAGAAATCAGAGGAGATTTTCTCTTCTCGTTCCCTGACGCAGCTTTGCACCAACAGATGATCCGAGACGTCTATTTTTTTTAGCATTACGGCTAGATCCACTGTGCGACACCTATATATCAGACAAAACAACGGGAACTTATTTACATATTCATTATCTTTAAATATTTTAAAGAGCAACTGTAATTTATTAATATGCAAGAAGAGTTCTCATCAGAGTCAGAGAGTGCGTTCTGACCTTCTGACCTGAAATCATGGAAAATCATGAAAAATCTTTATTCATTTTCATGGAGAGTGTTCAAAAGATAACATCCATTCTATTTTTTGAGAAAAAGGGTCTAAAAGTGTTTTGAATATATAGAAAAAACAATAGATTATCCTTTTTTAATGCATTAAGAACTATAAGTCCAGGGTTCCCGTAGCATGTCTTTTATGTGTTTTTTGAGGTCTACTTTATAAATATTGAGAAAAGTATTTAAAAACATGTTTCGGGTCACTTAAACCATTCATGCAAATGAAGGCGCCCTTAAATGGTCACTAATGGGGTTGGATGCTCATCTAGTGGAGAACCTTGGTACTGCGCCCAAACAAAATCTCACCGAAAGCCCATTTTTTGAGATATCAACCTCAAATTTGGAACATAATTTGTTCAGAATTTAGATTTTCTAGCAGTTTTAGAGTAAAACATGTTTTGTTAAATATATATTTTATATAAAATATATATATTTAAATAATTATATTTTATATATTTTCATAAACGTAAACTTCCATAAGTTTTTAATAACTTTTTCACTTCTTCAATTACCTGCCAAGCGTCTGCTTTGAAAAAAGACCAACCTTAAGTCTGTGGCACTGTTTATAACCGTTCAAGTTGGAAATGTCATTTTCACGTCTATGCTCAAAAAGTGGAACCGACAGGTTTTCACACAAAGGTTTCCAAACTTTTGACTGGTCATGTAAACGTTTGCGGCCAAAAAAAATCTCTCTAATAATAATAAAAAAAATTATAATCATAAATCACAAGTGTAAGATTTTTCTCTTTGTGAATTAAGAGGCATTACTCACCTCTTCTTTAACTCGTCTGCTAAAGATTCTAGACGTGACTGTCGTGAAACGCATCCAGGATTTCCTTTTTCATCCCTCTCTCCATCCCCAGCTCTCTCTTCCACAATTGCATCCCGTTCTCCTTCCCTCTGCTCCATCACTCTCTCTCCGGAGGAGATGCCTGGGTTTGTGAGCTGGTGACTTGTGTGGTCACACACTTTCATATTCTTCAGATTATGAAGGCTGTTGTTGTTTTCTGCAGGCTGGTGAAGTTCATCAAAGCTGAGGGAGGAGATCTCACTGATGGAGGGCTCTGGTAAGGTTTGGAGCCGTCTGCAGACCACAGAAGGTGTGCTCGACAGCAGAGGACGTTTATTTGGGAGCTGCTGGTCATCACTATCATTGAACGAGACCTCGGCCAGAGCCACACGGTTCTTGAGAGCAGCATGATTATTTGAGTCAATGTAAAGCGGCTTCTGCTTGTTTTGGGAGAATGGAGGAAGGAAGTCATCTAAGGAATCATCAACAGACTAGAGGGAAAGAAAAAAACTGTTTTAATGACAATCCAATAGAATTTTAATTCTTATAAACCAAGAACCCCCCTAGCAGACTGTTACTTACGATCGGCTTAGTTTGGATGGGTACCGGTGGTCTTCTGCGATGTGTGACGAACTTAGGCAAACATTGAGCGCCGAACACTTTCTCAGCACTACAGAGATACAAAACAATATTTCACTCATGCGAAGTCAAGTAGCAGTGATTTTTTTTTTTACTAAATGTATAACAAGCCTCACCCAGCACATTCACCAGCAGACGTTTTCAGACGAATTCTATTCTTTATCATACAGGAGTCATCCTCATTTTCACTGCTGCTGAGAATTATCGGTTTATTTATTCTTGTCGTTCGAGTCTTCCTCACAGCTGTAGTCCTTACTGATGGTTTTGCATTTGTCTTCTTTCTGCAGAAACAAAGCCATACGGTACAGGGAAGGTAAACACTGTTAACTAACTGTCATCTATGACTTTAGACTCAAACTCCTAATTACTGCTTATTTATAGTTAGTTAGGTAGTTGTTAAATTTAGGTATGGAATGGATTAAAGGATCTAAAATATGCTCATGCAGAATAAGCCACTAATACATGGCCAATATGCAAGCAAGTTTAATGTATTCTCTGTGGATATTTCATCTGTTCTGCACAATGTTAGTGAACTGTGTTCTAGTGTGTTGTTTTTGCCACAGTCCAGACCTGAACAATGAGGACGGTGCGTAGTTTTCCTCGTTCTCCTTTATAGCAGTCATGCCTTTGCTCTTGGCAGGACGGGAGGCTCTTTCTCTTATTCTCCTATTCACAGACAAAGGAACGGTCATTGATAATATCAGCTTCCCTATAGAAAATTTAAACCACAGTTAAGGAGTAAATGCATGCATGTGTGTTTTACCGTTTCTTGGGTTGTGTGGTCTCAGTTATGGACTGATCTGATGAAAGAGTGCTTGAAAACGAGAAAGCTGCTTTCTTCAGGTCAGGAGAGAACCACGGCTCCACCTTTCGCATTCTTTTACTGTACGTCTTGATAAACAACGGCCCATTTCTTCCTCTTGCATTCATCTCGGAGCTTTACTACAGAGTAGAATTAAACAACTCTTAATTAAAATTAGTGCATATAAACTTAAAGCCAAGATTATGTTTTCAACTCTTCAAATGTGGAAAAAAAAGGACCTTCAAAATGCAATGTTGTGAAATTTAAATATAATTTCTTTGTTTTATTAGTAACAGGTCATTCCTAATGTTAGTTACACTTTACAACAAGGTTTCATTTTTAAACCGTTAGCACATACTAATAACGAACAATACTTCAGATCATGTTAATTTCAATATTTACTAATACTTAAAGATCAGTTAAGAATAATCAGTGCACTGTAAACTAATATAAACATGAAAAGTTTTATTAAACAAAGGCTGTAAAACTAATGTTAACAAATTAAACCTTATTGCACATGGCATATTGACAGAAATGTTTATTAATATGCATTGTCCATGTAATAAATAAATAAAAGAGATGATCTAAAAATCTCTTCATGTAAACAAAAATGAAAGTGGCATTATTTAACTGACTTGCCTGAATGTTTTAGGCTTATTTGTAATATTAATCTTCTAGATAAGTGTAGCTGAATGTGATCATTAATTCACGATCCCCTTTAAAAGTTTGTATGTTAATACCAAAACAAACAACCTAACCCTAACCCCCGGCGCTAAAAATCAACACGAGCTAACGATGAACTTGAACTAAACACCAAACGGTTTAAAATATACACATTTGGAGAACAAACTGTTTTCGGTTACTGAAAATAGCAAAGTAAATTAAATTAAAAAATGTTTGTAAAATTAAAAAAGTCGAAATGATAACTTCATTATCGAGAGAAAACGCTAAAAGCTAAAGCTAACAGCTAACTTTTGTAACGTTACAGGAAACATCTGCACTACGATGCGCATGTTTTAAAAAATGAAAAGCGTTAATATGATGCCAACTGATTGTACCTCTACAGCGTGTTATTGACATGCAGATCCCTTCTCGAGATTATTAATAACTGTATGAATGTCAAATATGAACAGAACTGATCACCATTATAACAAACCGCTTCGCGTCATAGACGTTCAAACTGAGAAGAGTCGCTCGCTGATTGGAGATTCTTCTTCTTCGTGTTTAACGGCCGCTCACAACTTTGGGTCATTACCGCCACCTACTGAACACGAGCAACTCTTCCACTGTTGGGTCGTAGTGACATCTACTCTTTTTATTTCTGTCGTAATTTAGTAACTGTAGGAACTGTAATTCCTTCAAAACAATCAGTCGATTTAACTGTTGTTTCAGCCTATTTAAAGAGTAATGCATTGCAGTAACAGTACAGCAAACATGCATTTTTTGAGAAAAACCCATAATGTTTTAAAATCTTATGCAGTATGAAATATCAGCTATTAATGAAACATGCAATAAATTAATTTAACATCAAAGGCAGACCTATTGTATTGTAATTATAACTACACAACCTAACCCTAACCATACCCCTTCAATAAAAATAAAAATTACTGTAAAGATACATACAAAAATAAAATAAAATAAAACTGGGGAAAACCAACAACAGGGCTTGACACTTACTTTTTTTCCCCAAAGAGTACATGTGCTCATAAAAGCGCATAAAAAAAAAAAAACTTTGGGGGCACAATGCAGATTTTTCAGATAATGTGTTTTGAATGTGTTATTAATGCAGCATAGCCATTAAGAATCCTTCTGACCTGATGGCGCATGTGCTCTCTCTCAGGCTAAGATAATGCAAAACTTTATTTACATTTGGCCTAATGGAGAAGGCATCAGCTCTCAGAGCTGGGGATTGTGGGTTCAAATCTTTAGTGATTTATCTTTAAGATCACTTTGAAAGAAATTCCAGGATGATTCTTTCAAAGCAGCATAGGCCTAGCCATAGGTACAGAAAGGTAGAATTACCAAATTTCTTGCACTAATCTCCCCACATATGTGGCCCAGTGGCCTAATGGATAAGGCTTCAGCCTCCGGAGCTGGGGATTGTGGGTTCAAGTCCCACCTGGGTCGTCTTTGGTGATTTACCTTTAAGATGGCTGTGATAGAAATCCTAGGATGCTTCTATCAATGCAGAATATCAATGGCAACTTGTAACTGAATTTTGTGTAGCTCTGGCAGTTTTGTGTGCGTCACACTATCAGAGAACACCTCTGGTCTGCCCTTTGAGGCTGTGAAAACACAACAAACAAGTGGCCCAGTGGCCTAATGGATAAGGCATCAGCCTCCGGAGCTGGGGATTGTGGGTTCAAGTCCCATCTGGGTCATCTGCAGTGGGCTACTTTTAAGTTAGCTGTGCAAGAAATTCCAGAATGCTTTTTCAAAGCAGCAGCTCACAGCTATTGCAAGTGGAGATATAGTCTGTGCATGTACTCAGGCTGAGAATATATACAAAGCACAAACTGTTATTGAAATGCACTAGTATTTTATATTTTACATCATTTATCTTCCAATAAAATAACAATGAAATGAAAACATGACAAAGTCACTGGATTTCTCATGCCATATTAAATATATATTCATAGAGGCAACTGAAAATCCTTTTTTTTTTTTGGCAATAACATGCCTTCATTTACTTAATTGAATATAACTTAAATTGAACCTGGACTGACACATTGTAGTACCTGATACCAGATGAGATACTTTGTAATGGGTATGCCTGTTTTTGAACATTTCTATTTATTTATTTATTGCAGGTTTTCTTGGAGCACCAGTTGAAATGATCAAGAACTTACCTGCACGTGCATTTATTCCAATCCTATCTACACCAACTTTTCTGCTTTTGTATCGATAGCTGACTACTACCATGCTCAGAGTATATTGGCCACAAAAAAAAAAAAATTATATAAAACTTACATCACAACTTGCTAAAATTGTAAATGGTTTGTCATTGCCGGGCTGCACTGACTGTGCAAGAAATTCCAGGGTGATTATTTTTAAATCAATGCCTCGTTCATGAAAAATGCAAATATAAATATAGATAATATATAAACAATCTTTAGATCAATAAATGAATATTCTAAAATGTTTGTCAAGCAAACAATTAACAGTAATATACACTCAAAGTGTGCTGTAATATTATACAGAAATTATAACATTTCAATAACATAACAAATCTAACATTTATCTCCACACTGCAA
Source organism: Carassius carassius (assembly GCF_963082965.1). Lineage (NCBI taxonomy): Eukaryota > Metazoa > Chordata > Actinopteri > Cypriniformes > Cyprinidae > Carassius > Carassius carassius. The sequence goes on from NC_081760.1 coordinate 1,519,443, forward strand.
TCTCAGATGACAAGACATTGATTCATTATTTAGGATTTGTTCAAATATTGGTATCTGGGATGCTGTTAGTCTGGAGACTACATACACTGTGAGTTTAGATCAATGTGTGATTAGAATAAATAAAGTGCTCATAAATGGCTTTTGAGATACTCTCAGTTGAAACGAGTATGTCTTTGACCCAGAAAAACTATTTTCCTTATGTTGCACCTATTTAAGTCTTTGCATCAATCTAGATTTTAGCTGTTCGTTTTCATGCAAGGCTTGGTTTAAGTACTTACCCAGGTGAATTAACTGATATGTCTCCATATAATCAGGTTTTAGTAGGCAGTCTGAGGTGACAGTGTTTATTTTTACTCACTCTCTTTTCATTCTCATTCCATTCTCCTTTTATGATCAGTTGTTCTAAGATTCTGTATTTTTTTCTATTGGTGTAGCATTGTAAAAGAAAGTTTTAAGCAGAGAATGAGAAATGAGCACAGCACAGCAAAGAAATTAGTTAACACAAGAAAATATATTTCTCTGATGAGATAATATGTTAGCACTGGTCAAGTTTTGCACTGTATTTATGTGTGGTCGACATTCTAGACTGGTCTATTTATACATTTTTAATGCGCATTAGTGTGGATGTCTGTCCATGTGCATGTGCAGGGTTAATTGTGCATTATTAATGTGTGTCCGTACCAGACAAAGATTGTGTTACTCTACACATACACATGTGGGAACAAGTCTACACCTGAAATATTAATGCCATTTATTTAACTGTTACAACCAGAGAATTTTCTTCAGTGGAAAGAACAAATTATACAATGAAGAAAGTGAGAGAGTCGTGCAGTAACTGTAAACCACATATTAAGCTGAATGTAGAACATGAGCCAATTTGCCAACAAATACAGGATTATAGGAATTACTGTTTGAAAAAATATGTAAGAATCAGTAACTAACTGTTCTTTTGACACATATAGTGTTACCAAATATATAATCGATTGCTTCTTTAACTCTTTCCCCACCATTGATGGAATGTTCTGGCTTGCCATGTTTTCACTGTTATACAGTAGGAGGCGCTATTACGCATCTTCTGAAAGAGTACTGAATCCCTGAATCAAAACATGGTGAAGAAGAACCAGAAACAAGCGATTTGCATATGTAAAAAACATGATCATCAATCATTAAACGGCATTTAAATCAAAACTGCCCAACATTACCGAATTAAATGTTAATCTAGGAAGTGTTTCACGGCTGTGAAGCTTTGGTTGTGTGTTGATGGAATTGTTCTGCTCCATCTATGTTTTAATCATCTATCTGAATTCCATACAGACGTAGTCTGACAAAAAAAATAAAGAAATAAAAAATAATTATCAGCTTTTTGTTAAAATTTTTTAGCTTTTTGATGAAAGGTGCTGCAAAAAAGAATGCATAAAGCTATAATTAAACTTTTTTTTGCTTGTTCAAAGCAAAGGCTCTATTCTTTCTTTTGACATTTTGCATGTTCAGATATTCAAACAATAAAATATTCTGGGGGCCATGACATTTTTGCAAAAATGATCAAAATTGATTGGGGTGCCTGACAACTTAAAAAAAAAAAAAGCTGGTGGGGAAAGAGTTAAGGTGTAAACGGCTCTAGGTTGCCTTGGCCATGACAAGGATACTCATGAGGAAGACCATGATGAAAAACACCCACATGAAGAATCTGTCCATCACCTTGGCTACCTTCTTCCACTCGGCCCCTTTGGCCTGGTGTCCCCTCTGCTCTCTGAAACAGTTAGCTATGTACTCAATGTTTCGCACCACTTTCTGATGTTGGCCACAGGCACATACAGATCCTGGGCCACTGGTGGTCTTATTGTAACTATCTGATCCAAAGGGTTTGCCGTAGCCATTATCATGTTGATAGGCGACTCCACTGAGATAGCCATTGCCGGGATCATAGGTGTATCCGTTAAGTTTTTCCGGAATAGAGATTTCGCTATCTTTGAGTTTCTCCTGGCTTGTTAGCGGGAGCTTTTCGCTTCCATCTCGACCAATGTAGTGTGTGTATTTTGGATGTCGGACAGGGGAATTTGAAGATGAGCGGGTCTTCCTTTGCTGGTCATGCCTATGATGCCGATAGGCACTGTTGTTTTGACGGTACCCATTCCCATGCCGGTGATCTCTGTGGCTGTAGCCATTAAACTGCCTTTGGTTGCTCTCATCATGGTGACAGTCTCTATAAAATCCTTTGTCTAAATACCCATCTCTCTCCAAGCTAGCCAGTGGGTCTTCAGGGAACAACGGGCCTTGGTCGCTTTCAGATGTAGTGCAGTTCTCTCCTACCTCATACACAAAGAAGATCTTTGACATGTAGTCTATTATCAGGACTTTGGCCCAATGGGGCACAGGTTTGGCTTCCGCTCCACAGAAGTGTATATTCATGATAAAGATAGTCAAAGAGGTAGAGGCTGTTATCATGGTCATAGTTGCAATGTAGTATTTTCCTATAGGAAAGACACAAAGAAGGGATAAATAATAAAGAGGCTATACAATCACACAATCAGTGTTTGGGCCTGACAACCATATGCACTCGAAAAGTACTGTCTGTCCACTTTTCAATGACAATATAGCTTTTTTTTTTTGCATGATTATATATATAAATATATATAAAGATAATCATACAATCAATTCCCAATGGAGAGTCATATTAAGTCACATTGACAGTGCTGGGTAGATTACTTACAAGTTGTAGTCCATTACTGATTACCAAATTACATGAAACATTTTCTTTTGTTACTTATTACACTACACATTTTAGGTAATATAATCCGATTACTTTTAGATTACTTTTGACCTAACTTGCTTATAACCAGTGTTGGGGAGTAACTAGTTACATGTAACGGCGTTACGTAATTTAATTACAAAATAAATGTAACAGTAATCAGTTACAGTTACTAAGAAAAAATGAGTAATTAAATTACAGTTACTTATGAAAATTGTAACGATTACAAAGAGGATTACATTTGAATATTTACACACATCCAAATACAGTTTATTTCTTTCCCAAATTGCACTAAGACATATGGCCCATAATCTCCGAGACGCGGAAAACACATTAGTAGAATCCAGTCATAAAAATGGATTATAACGCGGACGAAATATGCCACATTTTGGACGAATAAATCAAAAGTAGGTCAGTACACTTGAATCAAAACCCGATATGGACTGATGTCTGTGAATATTAAGCCGCAAAAAGACTGAATATGAATCCTGCACATTCTGCGTGTCTGTGGAAATCAGGCGCTGACTGGACATCGGGAGAACCGGGACTATTCCCGGTGGCCTGGCAGACGATTTGGCCCTCTACTTTAATATTGTTATTGTATAATTGCAGGCCGAATATACTAAAGCGATTATTTCCGAATCCGCCATTCGATAATTAAATCTCTAATAAATCATGAATCGGTTAGTCGTGACTGGCAATGGTTGGGCTCGCGCGCTCTCCGCGCCTCCGCCGAACGGTTTGGATCAGACTCCGAGTAATCAATGCGAGAGAGAGAGACCGGAGTGAACTGTGTAAGCGCACAGCTGGAGCAGAGAAGCGACACTTCTGTTCAGGGTTTCAGGTGCAGGTCAGTTTCATCTGTAAATATGCTAATGTAGTTTTGTCTTTGTTTACTTAGTCAAGCAGCAGCAGCACATTGCTCGCAATCACTCAAAATACTGTATAAACGACGTCATTATTATCTTTTGTAATGTTACAGTAGTAAGTTAGCAGACAAATCATCATATTTTATCATAGGTTTAGGGGGAGCTAGTGCATACAAAAACACAACCTTTAGGAAAATTAATGCCTATGGTATGGCACTAACCGTGGTTTAACTATGGAATTTGTAGTAAAAATAAATACAAGTGGTAATTAATTTGCCAAAAAAACTAAATTGCACTTACAAAACATGGTAAAAGTCAAATAAAAATCTTCAGTATTAAAGTCATGAGAGAGATGGGTGGATAATGGAAGTGAAGGTGCAGTTCAGGAGAGAACTCTTAATTACGTTGCATGTCCCCCAACCTAAGGATTCAAATCTTTTTCATGTCAGGTCCATACACAAAATAGGGTTGTCCATGTAACAGAATGGGTTGTGGGTGTATGAGTGTGAGATTTCCCAGCCTATTTTTTTTCCCAGTCCGCCCCTCATGGAAATTAATCTCTAGAACAGTCACTTCATGAGCATTTTTTACTTATTTTAAGAAACTATCATCATATCATATACAAAGAGACAGCAGTGTTTCAAAAAGACACCAATGTTTCAGGAGTTTAGTACACAAAATAGGACACATGCTTATTAGATAACCGTATTTGAGTTGATGTATATGCTTTTATTTTTTTATTAACTATTTTTCCCCAAACCATTGTTAGATGCCGTTAGATGCCTGTAGTTATGCAAAGATTTGGTTTCAAAAACAGTATCTATAAACTATTTCTTTTGATTTTAAATCTGCTTTGAACTTCAGATCAATCTCTAAGTAAAAGGCAGTACTAAAGTCTGATTGTGTGGTGGATGTGTTCAAATGTGATCATCTTAATTCAGCTGATGAAGAATGATGAAAGTCTGACAGTATTGAGCACTACTGTTAAGGTTAAACCTGCATGGTGTAAAATGGTTGAAGATGATTAACAGTTGCAAATTAACATTCATTAGAAATTTATAAAAGTAATCAAAATGTACTCAAAAGTAATTAGTTACATTACTTTATTAAAGTAATTAAAAAAGTTACACTACTATTACATTTTAAATAGGGTAACTTGTAATCTGTAACCTATTACATTTCCAAAGTAACCTTCCCAACACTGCTTATAACATTGTTTTAAATAGGATAATATTGTACCATATTGATAAAAAAAAAGTGAAATAGAAAAAGAATATATTCTGTTCATTGTTATTAACAACATTAAGTGCATTAAACATTACATTAAGGTTTCCCAAACTGGGGTTCATGAAGGTTTTTTTTTTTAAAGAAATAGTTATAAATCAAATCATAACAATGTAAAAATTAATCAACATTTAGAAATAACGTGAATTTGAGCAGTTTAATGTGTTTGTAATGTAATGCAATTGTAATATGTAATACAAAGTAACTGTAGTTGCATTGTGAGTGTTTTAAAATGTAATATGATCTAATCACAAGTACTTTTTTTTGGAATCTGATTACGTAATCCAGATTACATGTTATTAGTTGCTACCTAGCACTTACTAAATACTCTTGTTTCACTTGATAGTTATTGCAACTTCCACTAGAGGGCCAACAGAGCCACTATAGTGACATATGGTTATCACTTTTGTTGATAGCCAAACTGTGGGAACCACAGTATTCTACAGCCAGAGAGAAATTAAAATGAACTGTCCTGCTCTACTGTAAACTCACCAATTAGAGGAACGCTTTCTGAAGGCGGCATACTCTCAGCCACCATCAGCTGAAATACAGTCAGAGCCAGCAGCACCGTCACCCCCAGTGAGACCTTCTCCCCAGAATCAGCTGGCAGGTAAAAGCCCAGCGGAGCCAGGAAAGAGATGAGGAAACACGGCAGGAGGAGGTTGAAGATGTAGAAGGAAGAACGCCGCTTGAGCAGGACTGTGTATGTTATGTCAGGGTATGGGTCTGAGCAGCAGCCGTACATTATAACGTTCTTAACGGCCGGCATGCCATGACACTCCCATTCCACATTTTCCACAAAGTCTGAAAGGTCTCCACCCTCCATGCCCATAGCGATGTCCACCTGGGGTTATAGTGGACATGATGGGACTTTAAGTACGGGACAACTCTCTCTTTTAAATGCAAATATTTTTTTCTTCTTTAAAGGTTCAATTTCTTTTTATGCTTTTTATGAGCAGTTGAAATGAGGTTCCCATGCATGAAATCAATGCACAGGTCATTTTATACAATTGTTAATATTCTTCCTTGCTATGTGTTTGTATACGTATATTCTGATTTCACTTCATAATCTGTTGATGTTGAGTTTCTGTAGTTCACCCACAAATTACATTTCTGCCATTAGTAATTCATCCTTATGGAAGCCGTTTCAACCACAGAATAAAAATTGTTTAATTGTGACTTTTTTTCTCACAATTCAGACTTTTATTTCTCAGAATTGCGTGATATAAACTCTCAGTTGTGAGAAAATGTCAGAATTGAGTGATTGAAGTCACATTTCTGACATTTTTCTGGCACGTGCAAGTTCATATCTCATATTTGACTTCTTTTCTTAGAATTTTGAGATATGAACTTGCAAGTTATGAATCCAATTCTGAAAGGAAAGATAGTTTTTTATGTGTTTATAAGTGAGTTCATGTCTCACAATTCTGAGAAAAAAGTCAGTTGTGAGAAAAATAGTCAAGACTTGTTAAGGGGAAAAGTCGCTATTTTATTTTTTATTCTGTGTCTGAAATAGAATTCCATGCATAATTTTTTTTTTTACCAACATCCTTCAAAATATCTAAAGATAGCGTTCAACAGCTGAAAGATATTCATCCATGTTTTTTTTCTAATAATGACAGATATTTCATTTTTGGGTGAACAACAGTTGACTAATTGAATTAAAGTGTGTTACAAATGCACCTGTTCATAAGTACAGATTGTGAGTTACATTAATAGATTGTGACATAACAGTGTGTGTACATTTTACATGTATTCAGATATAAAAAGCTATTATTTAGGCAAAACAAGAATGCATATAGTTGCAGTACACCTGTCCAGTGCATATACCTGGTTGCCATTGTAAGTCCAGGAGCCAAAGGTAAGGTTGCACTCCTGACTATCAAAGGGGAAATAAGAGACGTCCACCCTACAGGAACTCTTAGTGATGGCAGGGGAGTCCCAAGTGATCTCACCATTATACCTCAACACCACATTTGTGTCTGGGGGTCCCGAGGAGTCCTCCTCATCCGCACTGAGCAAAAAATTAACATAGAGATCAATAATTCAGTCTTCTTTGTGTCTATCAATCAAATCTGAGCATGCTGTCTAGATGAGACATGTTTAAATTCCACATTATGTACTGTTGTATTTTTTCCTGTTTTATGCATGGTATTGTATGTATATGTATTCACTTGTTATACAGAACGATGTCCGGTCTCCAAACAAGGTTGCCGGGTATTCGGATGACCTCAAGCCCATCATACTCATCTTTATCCCAGCTCAGATAAGCATCATGCCAGATCTGACGCACCCATAAGTATGTGGTCAGCACCTGGTTCCTTTCATCCTGGCACAAAGAGTCAAGCACAAAAAGCAAAAGTCAAAAGTCATTTACAGACCCACACCAGCCAAATCATACGAAACTATAAAATCTAAGAATTTATGTTGTTTATGTGTCACCATTTTGTATCTGGGCTCTAACATCAGTTTTGTGATTTGTGAGTGAAGAATCTCCCAAGTCCATTTCTCATCACAGAAGATTTATGGACTGAGGATTACTTTTGCGCCACCTTTATGCCCTTTTTGGAGTTTGAAACCTCATGTGCTTACTGCGAACATGTTCAAATGTCTACTTTTCTTTGAGGTAACAGTATGGTTTGTTAAGAACCAGTATTCAGTCGCACAGGGTCTTGCTCTGTTGTTGTTGTACATGAAACACTTTCTCACAACAATGAAGAATGAAAGCGAAGAAAGTCTGAACCCTTAGGTTGCACTTAATGCCTTCTACATATCACATCTCATTGGTTAAAAGTACTCCTCGGGTTCAGTAAATTAATATTTGATTGGGTTTGATCAGGGTGGAAATCTTTCTGGAACGCAGATAAACAATGTCTTATATAACCATCATCCACAGACAGAGCACAAAGACACTGGACATAACCACACGAGTGCAATGACAGCAGTTAAACAGATATATTCTCATGTCACTGCAAAATGTCTTTCTTTTTCTCTTTTGTGGAACAATGAAATATAAAGATCAAGTGGTCCAACATTTCTAAATAAATAAAGAACTTCCGCAGAAGAAGGACTGTTATGAGAGTGAGAAAGTGATGACAGAATTTTCAGTTTTGGATAAACCAAAACACAACACTACAATTATAAAAATATCAAATCTCAATGTTTTGATCTACTCTGTTGTTTTCTTACAGTAAGTATTACAATAGTGCATAAAAGTGAATGTGTGTCTGAAACCTTACTGAAAATCTTCTGGAAATAAACAAATATTTTAAGAGTTTGAAAATGTAAAGCAAATAAATGGTATGGCATAAAATGAAAAAGATTCTGCATTAATTTTAGACAAATAGTCAAATAATCTAACTTGTGACATTGTGTGTAAAGTCAAATGTTATTGAGTTAAAATTAGCTAAACCAGTGTTTTACTTAAATTTCTACACTATGCACACACACACACACACACACACACTTCATCACACATGCACTGAATAAACACTTTGAAGGGAGGATAAACATGATCAGCAGTGGCACACTTTGTAGATAGTGTTATACATTAGTCACACTATACATACACACATATAATGTTTACAGTGTCACAGGATACAGAGGGTTAATGAGAAGAGGATCCACACTAAACATTTGAGAAGTACTGACACCTGCAGTTATCCATTTTAACTGCAATGGATAACTGATGCATTCTTCAAAGTGGCTGTGTATTCAATTTGATTAATGAATTGTTTATGTAAACAACAGAAAATGTCCAATGTAAAATCTGTGCTAAAGCAAACACATGTAATGCATGCTTCACCAGTGAGATCATGCTTTTTTTAAGGCTAGGCACCATTAGCAAATGCTTCCAATACATTCATTAGTACTTCACCGTTGCTAGTTAAGCACTCTGAATGAGTGTGAATTTAAACAAGGCATGATTAAAAGTTTGGGGCAATTGTGCAATGCGGTTTCAGCATTAAGTCGCCCGAAGTATGATCAGAACATACATGTGCAATGCCACATCAAGGCCAGTCGGACAGTGTGTGGGTGTATTGCTGGTGAGATATACTGTATGCCCAACCAACAGAAGTGATCTCAAACCCACTGTTTCTGCAGTAGCTCTGATGCATGTAGCTGTAACCTCATTCTGTTATCATTCAGTGAAAGCATGAGGTCAAATAGGTGTTTGTTTAGCGCTCACCATGTCTTTGATCTGTGAGAGTGTGATCTGTAGAGTGACGTTAAGGGTCTTGTCTGTGTCCTCCACAGGCCGTAAAGCGTTAGAATAGTTCTCCATCAGGTCGTTCAGCAGTTTTTGAGCAAAACGACCCTGAGCAGAGAAAACAACTACAGAGGAAAATATTATTATGTAGTTGTTTAAAATAAAATAATAGAGATACAGCTTTAAAATAATGCATATGTAGAAATACCAACAATAATCCTTATAATGTAGTGTATATATATATATATATATATATATATATATATATATATATATATATATGTATATATATATATACTGTATATATATATATATATATATATATTGTATATATATACTGTATGTATATGTGCTGTACATATATGTGTGTATAAACAAAATACATTTAAATCAGATGTAATTATAAAAGTATTTCTTAATCAGATTTTCATGTGGTTTATGAGAATTAGAGTTTTTCCAGAATATATATATATATATATATATATATATATATATATATATATATATATTCTGCATGTATCTTCTGCATGTATGTTTATAGTTAGTTCAAGATATATTCTCTGAAAATCTCTTATCTGACACAATTTTGCTTTAATTTAAAAATTGTTTAGTTATTTTACAGAAAAACTAGGCAAAATTCAGATTACGTAAATTATTTTAGCATCAACATTAAAAGGAGCATGGACTTACCATTTAGCAACATGCTAATGTGAATCACAAGATATATGATCTTCATTTTTTAGAAAAATGGCAAAAAATCTAATAAAATCTGCCAGTTATTGTGTGCTGTTGCTGCTCATTTGTGGTCCATAGTCATAAGAGACTTGCTGCAGAGGAGGAAAGAGAAGTTGTTAGGAGTCCCATAGCGAGGTGAATGTTGAGAGCAGTGTGTCAGGTACAACACCGAAGGCCTGAATGTCATTCTGACTGTTTCTCTGGAACAAGAGCTGAGGTATCACATAACACACACACACACACACACACACACACACACACACACACACACACACACACACACACACACACACACACACACACTTCTTGAAACTGTGGAAATATTCATCTATATGCAAGAAGAAAGTGTGTGTTTTAATATTGGGGTTCTTCTGTTCTTTCAAAAGCAGAGACTTGTTATGTGTTATCTTCTGCATGCTGGTTATGGATTGTTTGTTGTGACTGTGTGTGATTGAATGTGTTTGTCCTGTCCGTCACAGAGAGAGCGATCTGAACTGCAGACAGGTCATGTGGGTTGAATGTGACACACAATGCATTTTAAAGAAAGAAAGGTCTGTCGCTGACACAAGAACATAATGAATATCAAGACGACAGAGAAATTAACATGAGGTATAAAATCCAACACAAATACATTTTGTAGGCATGGAAATGAAACATGCTTTTTAACACTCTTTAAAGAGTGAGAACGAGTAATAATGTTCCTGTATTAGTTTACTAGAGAGCTTTTTTCAGTGGCACAGGAATTAAAATTATATAAACTAATACGTGACACATTTATTCAGACTACATTTGTGAAAGTAGTGCACTATTTGCTGATATTTTACATTAGATTATGTACCAAGGAATTATTTTAGCTAAACCAGTTGAACAAATCCACTTGTATTTTGTCAAACAAATATATAATACAAAATATATTCTCTGAAAACCTCTTTTGCTTATCAAACATATGAATCTTGTTTTAAAAGATTTTACCAAAAAACAAGACAGAATACAAAGACAAGACGAAATAATACAAGACAAAACAAAATTAATGCAGCATATTTGTTACATATTGACACAATAGCATTCCAGTTGTGCTGAAAAATCATATTTTGCAATCTTTAAAGCAGTCCTGGTGTTGGAAGATACCAATATTACTTATTAAAAATGCATTTGTGTGACAAAGCTGAATCAACATATTGTGAACATTTTATAAATGCCTAAAAATTTCTCTCTCTCTATGTATTTATTTGAAAAGTCAATTTGGCACGTAGATGTTTAATAGCATGCCAAATTATAGGATTTTGTCCCATGCGTAAAGAATCAGTATATATAATGTATATTTTAAGTAACAGATTTCTATTCACCTATGGATGTTTCTAACGAATTTCTTTAGATTGTGTCAGACAGCCCCCTCATATTTCCCAGCGCCTACGCAGGAATACAAGCACACACACACACACACACAAAGACTGTAGGGTCTGAAATGACGATAGATGAGAGGAATAAGACAGGAAGTGGTCCTTCTCGAGGCGTCTGTCTATATCTTTCTCTTTCTTTCTCAAGCGTAGGAGCGTTTCATATCCTGTAGTGCACTTTGACATATTACGCTGCAGAACTACAATACCCATAATGCTCCAGTCAAGACAAACATTCTCAGGGATGACTATATTGGCTAGATGTTGATTCAAAAGGAAGCCGTTTTAGATAATTGTCATTTCTTCTTCCATTTTTCTGTTCATGTTACACTGTGGCAGAGCAGGTAACTATCTTTAGAGATAAAACGACACAATCAAATGACTCAAAATGACTCAGGTTGGGTATTCTCTTTGTATTTTCTGAAATTAAGGTGATTCTTTCAGTATCATTTTCAGAGGTATCTTCCCTGTCCCACACAATCCTTCCTCTCTGACTCACTGTTGGGCAGATGACACAAAGTGTGGAAAAATCCTAGAGGTTCAAGTGATGATTTCTTTTACACCTCTGCTTATTTTTGCCAATGTTTTTTGCTCATCTCAGCATCCTGAGGTGCTTAAATGCACATGTCGCTTATCTGATGAAGCACAATCTCTTAAGTTTTGGCTTAACTGTCATAAATAGGTGATTGTGCAAGGCTTTGATGCTTTAAGGGAGGATTGTGTGTGTATGTGTATCAGAGCGCTCGTGTGGTAAGAGAACAGTGCAGGTGTTTCCTGTTGTAAAAAAGAGAACATGTGGTAGGGTCGCATACGACGAATGTGTATATGCATGCATGTATTGATTTTGTGTGTTGTGCAGACCACAGCACTCTGTAAATTGGCCAAATTTGGACTAAGGCATATTTATAATATATATATATATATATATAGCAGTCTCTTGTTCACACATTACAGTTTAAAGCCTTGTTCTTTAAAGGGAGAGTTCACCCGAAAATGACAATTCTGTCATCATTTCCATGTCATTTCAAAAGTGGACTATTAAAGAATAAGTTAAAGACTATTAAAGAAGTTTTTGTCTGTACAGTTTAAGTAATTGAAGTCCCAAAGTAACACTGGACCTCTTTGTTTTTTATTGCATGGACAAAAAACACTGAAATGTTTTTCAACAACAACAACAAAAAAAATCATTAATGCACCATTAAGCATGTTTGCTTCACTTGCACATTCAGTGTATTAAAATAGAGTAGTAAATAAAATAATTCTTTCACTTCCTCTTTTGTGGTTTATACATATTGCAGTTTGAGTACAGTCCTGTTGACTATATTACCTACTCAAAACCTTTATTTGATTAAAACTAAATGTATAAATGTAGTTTCATTCTTCCCATGACTTCTAGAATCAGTACAACATATTTTTGTATAGCACAGAAATTCCTTAGTTTGTGAAACATTTATTTCAAGATTCTCACAGTATTTCACAACGCAGATACAGCGCTTTTCTGTGGAGCCATGAAGCACAGTGAATTCAGAGAGAGAGAGACGTTCTCCTGTTGGGATGTGGTTTCGGGGTCTGAACTCTTTAGTTCTCCTAAAGCACGGCCTACATCACCCCATCTCCATAAACCACATAACATATACTCCCTCTTTCTGTTGCTCCGCCGTCTTCTTCTCCTCTTCCTTTCATATAAGGTGAGTAGTAGAGCACATCTCCTTTGTTTTTACATCTCGCCTGAGTGTTCGTTTGAGAACAATTTTATAAATACATTCAGCGTTTAGCACAAAGGCTCAAAATGCCAGAGGCTGCATGTTAGGGATATTAGAAATAACTCTATTCTGTGCATTTCCCTCTGATGTCTTCTATGCATCAAGCCTTAGCCACATGACTTTTATATTATGTCCAAACCTGCACAGCGTAGTCAGTTTCCCGGACAAGCAAATTGTCAGGCTGCTGTGCAATGTGATAGAACATATCTGAGGTGTACTATATAATCACTGTCAACAGGGTCTGTACATTATTGTACAGTACTGAAGAAGTGAATAGCTCAAGCAAGGTGAACTCTTTTTCTGTTGTCTACATAATCATCACACGTACACTGACAACCAAACCTGCAACCTCAGAATAAAGTGTTTCAGAATGGCTTTATATAACATTCTCGCTTCACATCCTGCACTTATGTACTGTCATAATAAAGACATCATGTATCATGTGTTACATATTATCTGAGGCTTATAGAATTTTCAAAATAGTTTGTCATTTTGTAATATCTATACTTTCCTAAATCTACATATCTGAAACCGCTGGTACACCTGTGGCTGACTATCTCAGATAGCAGATGCAGTTCTTTGCATATCGACAGAAGAGATTATGCACATATATTATCATGATTTTGTATTTAAACAGAATGTTTGAGGTAAGAAACAGCTCGGTTCTCTCTGTATTTTTTCTGTGCAGTTAATGTTAAGGATTTTCCAGTGTATAAGGTATCTTCAAAAATGGATTGTTTGTCAAAGACTTTGTTTTTGCTACCGAACATATACAAGGCGTATTCAAATTGAGGTCTGGGGACCCCCAGGGGGCCTCCAGAAGGGCCCACACTGTCCGTAGGAAATTTCAGCAGTTAAAAAAAGAAAAGAAAGAAAGAACAGAATTGTTTTGGAACAGAATTTATTGTAAAAAATGTTATAGTAGTAATAAATTTAGCTCATCAATATACATCTTGAATAATAATATGTATAATCTAATGTTTCTTTAGGCTTTAGTAACACAGTAAATACGAGTCTTAAAATAAATAGTTAACTTTATTATATGAAGGAGGTCTTTCTCAAGGGGATTGTCATATTTATTCTTAGCATCAATACGTCTGAAAATCACTTTTTTAAAAAAAAGAAAAAGTAATTCTTATTTTTAATAACACGTTTTTTGTTGATTAAGTCAGAACGTATTTAAACACATTTTCAAATGGTTCGCTGTGCACACAGAGCTTAACTCTTTTTTCATTTTTATTTAAACAACTACTTTTTTTAAGTGACCTCGTGAAGATTATCAATCTTTTAAGAATAAGAACTTCACAACAACAACAAAACACAGACAAAAAGCATTGTCAGCAAATCAGAAATTCATAACCAATTTAATCGGCATCTAAAATTAAGATTACAGATTACAAATTAAAATGGCAGATTGAGAGGCTCCGTTTCAATTCACAAGAATGAAATATGAACCAGAACTTGAAGAGCCACAATCTACAGTAGCAATAAAAGATGCACATGTCTTTTAAAATGTTATACTCAACAAGGACACATCTTTGTAATGAATAAATATCTGTAATGTGTCTAATGTATAGTCAGATTTCAGAGCCTCGCTAGAGGACACAAAATCAATCAGTCTTTTTAGTAAACATTATCAAGATATCAGTGTTAAGAAGTTAAGGAATAGTTGGTGTTGTGTGCGAGAAACAATTGTGTCTTAGTGATGCATGAGAAGCAAGCGACATCGCTCTCTTAAAAGCATCAGGACACTTTACAGGGGTTAAGGTCCATCAGTCTCCGTCGTGTCCGTCTTCGTGCACGATTAACAGCCGTCCGAACAGCACACTCAAAAACCTGTTGCACGCCACGATTGCTGAGAGCCGAGCATTCCAGGTATCCCTTGGCACGGATCTCCTGTGCCACCTGTTTGCCCTCCGAGGCCGCAGTGCAGTTGGCACGATATGGGCCCATCTCACGATGGTCCGTCTGTGTGGCAACAACCAGCACAGGAACCTTCGGGAGATGTTCCCTCACTTCAGCGATCCACTTGTGCCGCAAATTATTTAACGAATTTGCATTTGCCACAGAATAGCAGAGCAAAACCACATCCGCCTGCTGATAGGACATGGGCCGGATTTGTCGGAATGTCTCATGGCCCGCTGTATCCCACAATCCCAAGCTGATCTGGACTCCATCCATGAATACATCAACACCAGTGTTTTCATAGACAGTAGGTCTGTAGCTGTCTGGGAACGTTTCAGACGTGAATCGTACAAGAAGTGCTGTTTTACCCACCGCACAGTCCCCGACCAGGACGCATTTCACCGAGGTCTCTTCCATCCTTCTGTCGTAGTTATTGATAATAATGAGTGTGAAAAAAATATCAGTGGTGTCCAACAGACGATGAAGACATCCTTCTAATCGCAAGAAATGTGAGCACTAAGAATAAAAACACTGCAAGCTACACAGCATTCTGAAGTCTCGTGGAGTTACTCCTCGGTTCTGTAATCCAGGAAAGGTTTAGGAGTTCATTATGGACCATTAGAGATATTCAAGACAGAAGTCGCCCAGCTGTATCTTTACTCTGACCGCTTCATTAAAAGATACAAAGAAACACAATTACTATCATGCAAGCACGAAACACCTTTAATCCAAAAACACTGATTTATATGCCATATATTTAAAGAAAGACATTAAATCATTTCTTTACTCACTCACTTGCAAACCTGTAAACCTGACTTTTTTCTCTTTCATTTTTATTTTGGTCCATACAGTATTAGTCTATGGAGTCAGATGTTGTTTGGACACCAATGTTCTTTCTAAAAACATTCCTTTGTGTTAATTGGAATAAAGAATTCCGTATTTTTCTCATCCTGATTTTTTTGTTAATTGTATCTTTAAAATACCAAAGCAATACTACAACGCCATTCTAAGGTGTGAAATCAACACAATATCCTGCTATGCAACAGAGCACAGGCCTCAGACATCGCTTTTCCGTTTGACAACATCCCTGTTATCAGCTAAAGTCGAATTAACACATTTTTGGCCATAGCATTGTAAAAAAAATGCACAAAACACAAAAGCGATAGCTCATTTGTTTCTGTGTTTTATAACTCTACGGGCCAATGCTGCAAAGAGCGTTTTTGACAAAACACAACCTCAAAGATGGATCTCCAAATAGCAACATGGCTGTCATGAGAGGAAAGTACACTGATGATTCAAACAGCTGCTCCAGTTAATACCACAAAACACCAAATGGTAGTGATATACAGTCAGAAGACACTTTTCGGTACAAAAAAATTAAAATACTGGAAACATTGTCAGACAGAACATTCTTGAGAAGCAGGCCTATAGTATTTAATACCCTATTTCTTTCCTAATATAGAAAATGAGGGATTATGAACAATTACTGTATATCCTTATTGACAGCTGAAAGACATCAGGATTTGTGATGTGTGTCTTGTGTGTTTCATTAAAGAAATACTATTTATATTAGAAAACATAATCTAAATTTAGAGGACGATGGAGAAAACTCCCTTCACACACACACACACACACACACGCTGTTCACAGACTCTGAAGCATTGCAAAGTATAATAAAAATACAGATTTTTGTTCATCAAAATGTCAACAAAAAGTATCAAACAATTTATTGAAGTCATTGTTAACCACATTATATTAATCCGAAACAAGAATATTATGAGTTTATTTTTTTAAAGACGTGAAAACTAAAACTTACAATTTACAAAATAATTAATTTAGATTTAAGCTGGTTAAGAACCTTACAGATAATGAACACTATACACATCAGGTTCGGATTGGTGATCAATGTAGTTTTAAAATTGATGCGCAGTATAATTAATAGATGTTTTACAAAGAAGAAAACAACTCACCTATTTTAACTCTTCAACCGTGAGATTCACGTGCATAGAGTTCTGCTCTTTTAATTTAATGAAACATCAGAAAGAGATCAGAGCTCAGTCCAATGCTGCTGATTTTTCTCCAAACTTCAACTGTTAAACTCAGGAAACTCGAGCACCTTTGAGCACAGAGAGATAATACATGCCTTCACAGACAGAGCATACGTTGCATCCTCTAGCAGAGGGAAGTGAAGTGCGAGGCTAGGCTCTTTTCTCTGTAAAATCATACATCAAATTCCTTCAAAGCTTCCGCTGTGACGTTCTCAACATCTACAGTATGCAGTCAAGAACTCATTATGCATGAAACGGTCTAATGCAGCAAAACAAGAAAGATTAAGCCCTTTGCTCTTTGTTTGAGGTCCCTGAGACCGCATTTTAATCACTTTGAAAGGAATCCTTATATCCAGTTTAAATGATTTGTTCATAAATTAGACGCACCTTTTAGAAAGGTCTCTAAAACAGCCTTGGGCTGAAGTTAGAGTTCAAGTGAAATAGAATAACTACCAGACTGAAGTTATGAAAGGGCATGTAATTAAAGCATGATAGTTTTGTCTTGTGGTTACATTGCTGTTTTTAGATCAGCTGAAGGAAGCAATTCAAAGCATCCAAACTTTAGTGCATGTGCTATAGCATCAAACATTTAATAAAACCAGAAATTCATTGAGCGCGTCGCCCTCTGATGGCGAGGAAGTGCACTGCATTCACATCCACAGCTGCCACTTTCATCATGGAGGAATCTGACCTTTACTCATTAAAAGAAACGTCAGCTTCTGAGCGTTCAACAAGCTGAGTTATATTTTCCCCCGCCAACGGTTTCTACTGATTCAAGGGGAAATGCAGAGAAAGAGAAACGAGGATGTAGAAAACGTTCAGCTGTGTTTTTGAGCTCCAAGCACACGCTACACGAAGCCCTGTAGAGCTGTGCTGATTAAACTCCATTATAATTTCACCCCCCCCAAAAAATCTAAGCTTTCACATTTTAAGACTTTATTCTTCAATTCATTTTTTTTCCCCAATAACAAAATGATACATATAAAATCTTTGAGGTTCCAAATATACAATTTCACAAAAACATTTTTCAAGAATAAATTCTGACACATAAGAATTGTGATTTGCATAGCAGCGTTAAGATGTCTATAAAAATACTTGTGGCATCAACATTTTAAACTGGAAATATAAAAACCAAAGCGAAGCTAAAACTCCAGCACTCACAGCAACATAAAATCTACCATTCTGATCTAGGATCAGTCCAAACTGCTCACAAACAAACTAAAATGCAAAGCTGACTGAGGATCAGCATTTATATTTCCAGAAACGCTATTAAATATATTTGATTTAATATACCAACACAATGTGACGTCCCCATTTGCCACTAAACCTCTGAAAACCACATCCTAGACATTGCATTGCATTTACAAGCAAAAAGCATGGACTGAAATAATGTACAAAATCAAACAAGTACCTGAATAACAATCCACTTTTTCCTCTATATGGTCTGATTCAGAAAAATGTGCGGCCACTATCTATTGTGTCTAGTGACCTTGGAAGGGAACATCAACATACAGCATTCAAGAAAGTATAATCTGTATATACAGCTCAATGCATTAAAAAAACACTGTAAATATGAGATTTTTGTGACTTTGGTGCACTCTTACAGAAAGACGTGAAAATAAGCATGTGGTAAAAAGATAAAAGAAGTGTAAATACTGGCACTTTTAGTCCTCAGAGAAAAGACTGAGGCAGTGGAAAGAGAGAAACTGAAGGATAAAAGCTTCATTAAAGCAGCTCTTTGTGAAACGTGACCAGCACCAATCCGGTCTTAGGCTCGGTGTAACTGTGAGAAAGACAGACAGAAATGAAGAAATCACAAAATGCACATTTCAAAGACAACTGGTTCTGCAAAATACAATAACAAAATGTCAAAATATGTCAAGTCCCTATAATGCTGCTGGCTTCCTAGCATTCACTTATAACTCATCTGTTTAGCTGTGCATTTATTGAATGAGCGCTGTGCAATGTCTGAACTGATTGCACTGTATTTTACGCATTCACTGTATTTTAAGTCAAATCATTTTATATTTTTAAATGTTTTAAATTTGATTTTAAATAAGTAATTTTTTAAAATAATTTTCAAAGTTTTTAAATTGCTTGTTTTTATTTTTGTGATTATTTTTCTTCATGATTATTTTACTTTCTTTTATGTAAAGCACCATTGTGTACGAAATGTGCTATATAAATATACTTGCCTGGCCTTGCACAATTTTAATTGTTTTAAAATGCATATAAATAAATTAAGATTTCAAAAAAAGGATTTTTAAATTAACTTTAAATCTATGTGTATGTGTATCAAGTTTGGATTGCTGATCAATTTATGCTGATGAAATATCCTCATTTAGAAAAACAGACCCACTGAGAATATTATGAATTTTTGTTAATATTTTGAATAAAAGATCAAAACTGTGGGGACCAATTCTCATTGCTTATTAGCATGCATTTTACTAACACATTGGCTGTTTATAAAGCACATATTAATGCCTCATTCGGCATGAGCATATTTTAGATATCCTAAACTTAACAACTACTTTCCTAACCATCAATAAGCTGCTATTTAGGAGTTTACGAAGGTAAAATTCACAGTTAGTAGTTAGATAATAGTGAGAATTGTTTCTAAACCATACCCTGCTAAATACACAAGCACGTTTAGATTTTTGTGTGTGACTTAAGAGCGTTTCCAGATATTCTTAATACTTGGCAGGACCTATAATGTGTTTCATTTCATTTTCATGCGATGGCATGACTGTTGCATGTAGTGAATCAATGCAGCATTCAGAAAGAGAGCGCTGGAAGCAGTCAGTAAACCTGTAGTGGTGCTTTTGGAGGTAGTCCAGTACAGCAGGCCGGATGCGTGCCACTCCTCCTTGGCTGCGATTGCCTCTTCCAGTGATGACTGACAGCTGAGGCTGACACAAACCCTGACTGAACTCTACAAAAGACACATGCATTAAAGAGAACACCAGAGTCTGACATCAAAACCCATACAAATCCATGTGATGCATACACTACAAAAACTGTTTGTGGATCACATACCTAAATTTTTGTCGGCGAGAACCTGACTAAGATGATGAAGGGCCTCATCCACATGCAGTCCGTGGAGATCTAGAATATTCTGAGGCAGGAGTGAAGCATTCACTCGCTGGAATATCTGCATGGCTGCTCGGTGGTTCGCTTCACGCATCTTCTCCCCGTGCATGCGGCCCTAAGCATTTACACAAAATTTGTGCATAGAATCTTTATAAATAAGAGCTCTGATCCAAGAGCAGCACTGCACTGCGCATGCATTTTTAAAAAGCATCTGCTAATAGATATAGAAAATAATGCTCAACATGTGGGGATCCTGACACAAACACTGATTTAACTACATTATTTACACTGCTTCACAGAATGAATAGCTCATTTAGGAGAACGTTTAAAATCCCCAGAATGGTCCAGAGGAAACTAGAAATCAGGAGAAACATAGGAGAAGGAGAAATCCTTATTTCTTGTAAATTGAACATAAGAAATGATATTATCTGTGTGTCACGTGGCGCAGCAATTGTTCAGTGTGGACAGACATATAGCAACACTTGATTCAGCACACATTATAATTTTCATCTCTTTAACCTGGTGTGTGTAGAAACTAGCTACATCCTTGCGTCCCTGATGATGGGCTTCAGCCGCCTTGTTAAAACACTCGATCTGCTGATGTCTCTGCAGTGTTGCCTCTGTGCGGAAGTCCTCATATTCTGGATCCTCCGAATCCTGGAAGTGAGCAGCTTCCTCCTCTCCATCTCTCGGCTTCCATCTCTGAGTGAGCGAGTGAAAATGAGTCAACGATCAACATGGGGATCCCGTTTCATTTCAGTATGCTGTATGGTCACACGTAGCTCACCCGCTCTTTGCTCTGAGTTCTGTGCGTGGCATTACGCTGAGGGACAGGTTCAGGAGCCACTGCGTTTCTGACCAGCCCTTCATCCAACAGAGCATGCAAAAACTGTTCAGTGTGCTCCAGAGAGTATCTACACAAACACAAGCACAACCTGTCAGCTCACTGTTTCTCGTCTTACTTTTTTTTCTAAAAAAAAAAAACTATTAACACTATTAACTAGCATGCATATTACTTGCATACTGACCATTAATCAGTATTATAAAGCATATATTAATGTCTTATTCTGCATGACAACATTTTAGATTAATGGTGGTGCAGCAATTGTTCAGTGTGGACAGACATATAGCTCACCACCAGAAAACACTGTTTAAACTTTGTGTTTAATCTTAACTATGATTAATTAACTCTTAATTCATACCTAAACTTAACAACTACCTTACTAACTATTATATATAAGCAGCAAATTAAGAGTTTATTGAGGCACAAGTAAGAGTTAATAGTGTGAGCTGGACCTTAAAATAAAGTGTGAACAAACAAAGAATAAACAAAAAAATGCCTTAACCAAGAAACCAAGGCCGTATGAGAGAAAAAATAAATAAAAATCACATTATCGCAAAAACTCCACACATTAGAATGTCTACTTTCTATAAATAAAACCTTATTCTGCATTATTTTTTAACTGAATATTTACATTATATTTTTACATTTTCACATTATGATCTTTAAATGCATTGTGAATGCCATATCATGTTGCAATCATTCAATTTTAGCAGCACAGTTATCACAGGCACAGGGTTAAAGGGACAGTTCACCCAAAAATTACATTCATGTCATCATTTACTCACCCTCATGCTGTTCCAAACTGGTATGAATTTCTTTCTTCCGTTGAGAACAAAAGAAGATATTTTGAAGAACCATTTATATTTATGGAAAAAATAATACCATGGAAGTCAATGGCTGCCGTCAACTGTTTGGTAACCAACATTATACAAAATGAAAAAGAAAGAAACTCATACAGGTTTTAAACAACTTGAAGGTGACAGAATTTTTGGGTGAACCGTCCCTTTAAGAATCGGGTTTTGTTTTTCCAATGGGCTTTTCAACGGCCAGAGCCGTCACTGATAAGCACAGTGACCTACAGGTGAAATTTGATCTGAACAAATATAAAACTATTGCTAATATCACCATGTATAATATTCTCACTTGTGATCTCTGAAGATATCCCTGAGGAAATGTCGGTCTATGGTGGGGAACGTTGAAAACAGCTGGTTCTCCTTCAGCTTGGCTGCACCATCTTTTTTATCCAGTTCCCTCCGACTTGACCTGGACTAAAACCCAAATGCAGCTCATTCGCACTGCTTACTTTCACACTTCTTGGCAGTGATTATGCATTGTGTGTGCCCATGTGTGACCGTTACCTTCTCCATGCTGTCTTGCTTCACCTGCTCTTCAATCATGATGTCCCTCAGTGAGACAGGAGCACGGGATGCACTCCAGTAATCCATAAAAGGAATTTCTTCATGCAAACCTAATTGGTCCCTTGGCCTGCCCTGTGATTCACCCCAGTGGACAGGACCTTGATTGCAGTCTGAAATGAAGATGGACACTGTTTTTATTTTATCCATCTGTATGTACTCAGTGCAGCTTTTAACATTCAAGTGAAAGATCAAACACCAGCATGTCATAAAGAAAAACACAGAACCACTGAATTGGAAAAAGAATCACCCCCCCTCCTAAAAATTACTCAGATGCAGCTAATCACCTTCTCAACGGCACACAAAGCCGTTTGACTTTCAACTGCGATCAGCTGTGCTTATTTTTATTAGCTCAGCATGAAAAGAGCTTTTACTGGAGCATTTGACAAAGAGAGGTCATTGTGTGCATGTGACAACAAAATCACTAATTCTCCACAAATGTGGCTTGTTTTGGAGGGTTGCAAGAAAAATGGAAAATCCTCAAGTAAGACTACATGCAGTCAGACTGAGCTTTGCCAAAACACACCTTGAAGATTAATGATGCATTATTTGGCCTCAACACCAATCGATATATCTGGCTGAAATCCAATCCAACTCAGCATCTAAATAACAGCATTTCTGCAGCTGGTGATGTCCTGTTCTGGAGACTGGAGCATGAGTCAGGATTGAATGAAATATGGACGGGGCAAAATACTGAGGGGAAATCTGCTGCCCTCTGCCAGAAAGTTGTCAATGACCCAAAGCACACAGCAAAACTGACAAACAGTGGTGAATGTCCTTGCATGGCCTCATCAGAGCCCAGACTGAAAATCTGTGGAATGACCTGAAAACGGCTCACAATCAAATTGAACTGAACTAGAGCAGTTCTGCAAAGAAGAGTGGGCAAAAACTGCAAAGTCTGACGTGTAAAGTTAGTAGAGATAAATCCCAACAGACTGAAGGCTGTAATTAAAGCAAAAGGCGCTTCAACAGAATACTGACCCGAGGGGGTGATCACTTTTCCAACTCAGTGAATCTGTTTTTTGTTTTTTTTTGCTGTTATATCTTTCACTTGGATGTTATACCCGCTGTAAATCAGTATTCCCTCTGTGTTTGTGTGTATTGAGAGAATAAGCGTTCTTACTCTCTTGCATTAGTTGATAGGACAGAGCTGCCTGTCTGTGCTTCTCCTGCCAAAGACAATAGGCCCCAGATAATTTTACATCAATTCAGAATCAAATCATTAAAAAAATAAAAATAAAAACCTATGCAGTTTTTTGTAGGTTACTGTAAAACATAATATGAAAATATCTCACTTGGATAGTTTCCTTCCATTTCTGGTGCAGCAGTTTGGCCAAGTTCAGGTCTATCTGCACTGCACAGTCATCTGAAGAAAACGCACCTGCAACAATATGGATTTAAAAAAAAAGAAAAGATTTTACAACAATTTCATGAGTGTGAATGAGGATTGATGTGGTTCCTCATTTCAAAATAAGAGCTTTTCATATCACTGTATTAGTGATATTCATATACTGTTATATATTATATTATATATATTACTTTTAGTAAAAAATATTACTTTTTAATGGGCTTTTAATGGGAACACAATGGTTTAGTGTGGTTGTTCTCAATTGGTCCTGATGGTAGTACTGCTCTAATAGGATAATGGACAGCAAGGAAAAAACAATGCTTAATGGAAAATTATAAAATGAAACTAACCACAGACTGTGGGTCTGATCAAATTCTACAGTATTTTGTAGCAAATTCATCTGTCATTTGGAAGAAGGAAGCGAAATTGGGGGAAATTACATCAAGGGTAGGTCATGTAAAAACCATGAACAAAACTCCCCAAGATTTGAAAAAATATAGACCCACACTACACTGAATATTGAAAAAACATTGTTATTGGCTTTGAATTGACACTTCATGTAACTGTAATGAATGACTGAATCATTTATTTGACTTATTGATTCAATGTTTTATTACCTGGACTGACCCCAACAGGTCCAAAAAGCTCAGAAAGCTGCAATGCAAGTTCAGTCTGAAGTTTCAACTCCAAGGTTTGAATATCCATTGAATTTGGCTCTCTTTCCCCCTGTCCGGCTCTCTTTCGCTCTCTTTCTCGTTCCTTCCTCTCCTCTTCCTCTTTGCGCTCCATTTCATCAACCTGACACAGCAGTGAATGAGTTATGGCATTCACCTCTGCTTTTGTCTCCTCATCCTCTCCTTCTTCCTCCTCTTCGCTCCCTTCCTTCAATGCTCCCTCCGGGCACTGGACAACATTCTCACATTGTGTCTCTAATGCCTCTTCCTGCCCAGGACCTGTTTTATCTGGCTGTTCCTCATTTGCTGCTGTAACCTCCAGTTGTACTTTAGTGCCTTCTAACGCAAAGGACGTTTCGGGCTCAGATTTTTTCATGGTCATGCTCGCTTCATCCGATCCTTCAGCTTTGCTTTGTGAACTTAGACCTGGACTCCAATTATCATCAGCGTGGCTAACATCACTAAAGATAGATTCCTGAAACTTGGGACTTATGCTACTTGCTGAAATGTTGCTAGAGTCACTTTCTGAGCCCATCACGGTTTCTAATGGGTTTATAGGGGGTGTACATGACTCTTCCTCAGGAACCAAAGACCCCATGTCATTGCCCTCGCCATCTTCCTCATCTACTTTATACAGTCGCTCTCCAGAATCTAGTAACAAGTTAGTTGTAAACTCAATATCTCGATGGCACTTCTCATAAAGGTCCTGCAGAATATCCATGGAGACACATCTGAAATGGCGACTCAGAATATCCAGGTTTTCCTTTTTAGAGTTAGTTTCTCTAAAGTCGTTCTCTTCCACCTGAGAACCCTTCTCATGGACCACACGATACGGCACTCCCCGCTGGCAGGCAGACTGCTCTTCATTTGTTTTTGGGGTAAAATGCAAAGAGTTTCCCTCCAAAAAAAACCCACCTCTACTAGATAAGTCAGAGTCTAACTCTGAACACTTCTGCTGGTCAATTCTCCAAAGCAAGGCAAATTCCTGAGGTTGTGTTTGGGTCGAGGCACAGGAACATAACAGCACGGGTAATGAAGGAGGTTCTCCTGTAAGTGCGAGATCAGTGGGCACATGCACAATAACTGGAGATTCTGAGCAAGGCAATGTAGGACTTTGATTTGTAAAGGTAAGAGCCAGTTTACAAGATTTCCCAACTCTCCGACTAAGCCCTCTCCGTCTCTCCAGACTGCTTTCTGAATCTCCGACAACCTTTGAACACAGAGATTCTGGGATATTTGGGCTCAATCTGCATTTCTCTTCTGACAACACACTGTCCTCCTGCTGAAACTCATCCTGTGTGCCCTTCTCAACACACACTGGAGTAGCCTGCTCAGTTGGGTCTGGTCTCGATTTCGAAGGACTTGAAGAATCCTTGCTTGGGTCAGTGCACTCTGAGAACGTTCTCTCCAGCACACAGTCAGGGAGCTCAGGCCAAACCACAGTCTCCAAGTTCAAGGTACCCTCTTTTCCACCAAAGGAAGGGGAATGCAGAGTAGCCTGTTTACTTGGAGCTGCCGCTTGGAGAGAAGGGTTCATTCCACCTTGCAGTAGATCTACAAGTTTTTGAAATTCAACTATCTTCAGCTTCTCGGTATCGGACTGCTTGTCTTCTTTAGAAGAAGCGTTATCTTTGTGTTCAACAACACTTGATTCCAGAACAGTGTTATTTCTTGAATTTTTACGTCTTCCTTGACGTTGTCCTTGAGACTCCATTGGCCAGTCCCCCACAAAATCCAACAGCTCTGGTCTTACTCCTTTCTCTTCAGAAAGAGACTCAACTTCACATCCCTCCTCCTTATCTTGCCCTGAGGAATCAATCCTGGGGTCAAAGTTCACAGGTTGGTCCACGGCACTAGCTCCAAGGGCATATCTGTCTCTTCCTCTGTCCCTCCTCACACGCTGAGCAATGGACTCTGAAAATGCCACAGGCAACTCTGGAAATGTTTCATGCGCTGACCCTACAAATTCTTCAGTTGTCCCGCAACTCAAATTACCCAATTCTTTTTCCGTGTCTACAAGGCAGGCATCTAGCTCTAAGTCTAACGCTTCGGCATCAAGTAGATCCGACAGAGGTGTTCCAGACCCTTCCAGAAGGTTCTCACGGAACAACATGGATTCCTTGGAACTGTAAGAGCTTATTTTACTTTCATCCTCTCCTGCAGATATGGTACTGTAAGTCTGGCTAACAGAGGACACATCGGGGAAAGATGAAGAAAGGTTTGTGTTTAGTTTGCTCAACCCAGAGTCACCAACAAGATCAGGATGGCTGAGACAAGGGGGTAAAGATCGCCTGAAGGGAATAAGAGAAATAAATAATTGTTTAAATACAAAAAAAAAATGTAGTTCATAGTTATTAACACTCAAATTGTCCTGTACAGTTTCTTGACAACCATATTCTGCTGCTTGTGTTTAAAGCACAACATAAATACTTTAAAGTGTTTATAATGCATATACTCACTGGGGTTGCTCAGTCTCTGTTTGGGTCAAATCCACAACACTTGGCACCTT
The DNA here is from genome assembly GCF_963082965.1 of Carassius carassius. Lineage (NCBI taxonomy): Eukaryota > Metazoa > Chordata > Actinopteri > Cypriniformes > Cyprinidae > Carassius > Carassius carassius. Next base: position 1,546,283 of record NC_081760.1, read on the forward strand.
TTCCGGTCTTTGTGAAATCATGATGCTCTGGACAGAGACAAATCTGTCATACCTTTCTAATATGCGTCGGATCTTTTCTTTTGATACTTGATGCCTTGTGCGCCTTTATAAAGAGGGCAAAACAGAAACAGTTTATGAATCTGCAGCAAAGAATAGTTATTTCTAGTTTGTGGTTATGTTTGACATACTTCTCCAGCTCTCTGGGTTTAGTTTTCCACCAGGTATCTGGCTCACGAAACAACACCCTATATCTGTGTTTCTGTGCCTAGAAGAAAAAAAAGAAGACCTACAATCAGCACAATGGCGTTTTTAAGAATCTGTGCACACAGTCAAGTGTGGAATATTCTAAAGTTAAACCAATGAATAATATATATAGCAATGTATAATTGTGTAGTATGATATACGTATTCATAACAATACAACACAATATAGACGCGGTTTGATATGAAACATTAATAATGTATTTAATACTAAGCGATTCAAAATAACTTGCTTACCATAGAAACATATGGTTTCATCTCCCAACATTGCATATTGGTGTTGTCTATTATGATGGGTGACTGGCCTTTTTCAAAAGCCTCTTTTGCTGAAATGTTGATCACCACAAAGAAATTGCAGAATGATTATATAAAGATTAAAGATGAAGTGTGTAATTTAACGTGCTATCAGTCGAATAGCTTAGATAATAATGTCTGTTTGTATTAGTAGTACTATATTTCACATAAACAAACACAAACATATTTATGTAGCACAGGCACCTCCCCCATCACCAGTGGACACGCCCCTTATTGGTGATTGGCTACATGAGTGTTCCAATGCTCTGTCTGATCCCCTTTCAACAGTGTTTATTAGAAATCACTCATTGCACCTTTTAATAATTTAACACAAAGTGCAATAACTGCTATTAATTGTACACACCAGACATTTTGCTTTGGTTTGAGCTAAACAGGCCTGTAATACTCACCTCTCTGGTGATTCCACTCATGGGCCTCTCCTAGTAAATGGGGCTCATAATGGTACTCTCCATTTCGAGTAAAATAAGCATCAGTGCTTAAAACAACCCCTCCAGGGTTTTGCGCCAACATAGCACTGGACAACAGAGATAGACAAAAATCTATCTATGAAACTACCCTACAGCAGAGTGGTCAGATTAAATCTGATCAGTCAGGTCAGCGTGGTTATCTGCCAGCGTGGTTAATCTCAAAATCTAAATACAGCCTATGTACAGTTTGTGCTGGTATTCACTACAGTATACTTTGATAATTATCATGCATTACTGATTTGACAGTATGTATGCACCATAATTTTCTATAACTAAGCTCCACAGCAGGTTCAGATATTTACTTTGTTTATTTATTGTACTATTTCAAATTTAATTTAGCTTCCTACATGTTCTTGTCAAAGGCCAATCTGATGTTTAAAAAAAAAACCTGAAACTTCACTAAAAAAAGCTTCAATATGGTTTCTTTGGTTTTGTAATGCAATACAATACAATACCATATATGACCATGGACCACAAAACCAGTCCTAAGGGTAACATTTTTTTAAATGTAGGTTTGTATTTCTGAAAGCTGAATAAATAAGCCTTCCATTAATTTTTGGTTTGTTATGATAGGACAATATTTGACCGAGATATGAAAACCTGGAATCTGAAGGTGCAAAAAATTAAAATATTGAGAAAATCATCTTTAAAGTTGTCTACATGAAGTTCTTAGCGATGCATGTACCTAATTAAAAATTAAGTTTTGATATATTTACAGTAGGAAATTTACAAAATATCTTCATGGAACATGATCTTTACATAATATCCTAATGATTTTTGGCATAAAAGAAAAATCTATCATTTTGACCCATACAAAGTATTGTTGGCTATTGCTACAAATATACCCCCAGCGACTCAAGACTGCTTTTGTGCTCCAGGGTCACATATATCATGAAAAAAGCTTCATCAAAATAAGAAAATTTAACACCACCACATGGCAAACTTCCCACCTATGAAAAGTTACCAAAGAACAATCCATCTAAGATTTTCTTAAGACACCAAAAAGGATCTCCTATGCTATTCCATCTCTTTTCAAAAGAATAACACACATCCCAGATTTCCGCATACTTGGCAAGGGTGCTTTTGCCAGATCCAGGAGCCCCTCGAAGTAACACCAACACCTGCCCTTCTAATCTGAGTCTGTTCCTGGAGGGCGGAGTCCATGATTTCGGTACAGCTGCAGAAGGTTTCAGAGGAGCTTGTCTGATAGGTGCATGAGCTAACCATTGAGCAGCAGGGAGGGCATTAGAGCCCCATGCTGTGGAGTTAGGAATAACAGGTATAATGAAGGCCGGCCTCACAGCGCGGGGATGAAACTCGGCAGCATGAGTGTTCCAGAACATGGCAGGTGTGCTGAGAGCTTCTTGTTCTGGTCTACAGTACACCTGAAAGGCTGAGGGTCTCGGTTCAGTAGAGCTGGCCTCCAGTGTTAGGTGACTGAAGTCAAGAGATATGGCTTTGGTCTCTGGGATATGATCCCCACCAAAACTTAATTCATTCACTGGTGAACTACCACCGCGGGCCTCACTGAGCCCAGGATCTGGTACAGTCTGAGGAGCTGGAAGCTGGGATGAGGAGAGTGGGAACATCAGAGGATGCGAGCTGGTTTGAGTCTGCTGTGCCATCAATGTTTGAAGTTCCTGATCTAAGAGAGCATCGAACTCTTCTGTCAGGAGGGTTTCAGTAGGATTGAGCTCTGGATGTGATGCAGGCTGGTTTGAAGAGACGGAGCTCTGTGATGAGGCTCGGTCCTCAGCAGCGTCTGACAGCTCCAAAAGAGAATCCATTGCATTGTCCACTAATGCAGAAAGATGAACATGAAAAAAATACATATATTAAAATGTGTGCACTATTTAAGGACATTGTGAAAAATTATTACCATTTAAATAATAATAAAAAAATGTTTTGTAATGGCATTGCTCTTTAGTGACACATGAACACATGAACCATTTTTGCTGCTTATTTCTGTAGAAACATTCAACTTCAAAAGTTTGGGATGAGTAAGATTTAAAACTAATAAATAAAATAATGAATACTTTCAGCAAGGATGCATTAAGTTGATAGTTAAGGCAATTACAAAGGTACTAAATATTTCAATGATGTTGTTTTTAAGCTTTTAATTAATCAAATAATCCTGAAACAATTTATTTAAAATAGTATGCAGCAGAAACTATCCAATAAAAGTCATGTTTAATAATTGAGCACCATATCAGGATGATTTCTGAAGACTGAAATAATGGCTTCTATAACAACAAGATTTAATTAAACTGAAAATAAGATTGCAATGATAAACAGCTATTTTATATTGCAATAATATTTCACAGTATTACTGTATTCCTGATTATATAAATGTGGCGTGGTGAGACTGACATGCATTTCAAAAACATAAAAAAACGTCATTATAACACCCTTTTAGTGTGTAATTTTTCATTTTACGAATGTACGTTCAAATTCAATATAATTATAACACACTGAAAAAAAATACTTCTTAGCAATTTACACTAACACATTTTAAGTGAATTTTACTGATACTGCTATGTACAATATAGTTACTATTGAACTTAACATTCATAAAGAAAATACAAGTTAATATTACAATAATTGTATTTAATTTCACATACAGAATTAAGTCAAATCTACTTAACTAACTTAAGTAAATTTAACAAAGAAAAAAACTAACTTTAGCTTGGCCAGTTAAAATTTGCATAATTTTTACTTAGTCAAAGCTAACTTGGCAATACTTTAATTTTTTCTCATTATAGCACCTAATTAAACCATGCTTTTAACATGTATGTTGCTAAATACACATACAAGTAAATAATACAATATATATAATGTAGACACAATATCTACATAATTAGTAAAGCAGCACTCATCCCAACAAAGAGACTTAATTCGGTACTAAGTACACAATACACAATGACAGGTTCATTTTTGAGTAGAACTTGAACTCCAGATGTTACAAAATTGCAAATTACTAAACTTAACAACAAATGCAATGATAAAACAGTGTGGGAAAAAAAAAAAAAAATCTACCTTATTCATCTTTCATGGCACAGTGCATGATGGAAACACCAGTATCAGAAATGCAGAGGTTTTACTTCATTTTACAACACTGATATTTAAGCTTTAGTTTTCTACAAGCTTGAATAGAATACTAATATTGAATTTATAGTCTGAACTTACTTTTTGCATGTAGAATTACAAATGTTTTCTGTAGTATTTGCTTCACCAAAGCATCATTTTTACCAGTGTAACTTATATAGAAAATATAATAAGATCAAGTAAGTGCATAAAAGCTTTTGGTACATGTAGCTGGTTTAGGAAGACCATTAGAAGACCCAAGATGACCTCTGACCAGCAAAAAACCTGCTATTAGTTGGTCAACCAGGTAAAGATGGGAAAGCTGGCTTTGGGTTAGTTTAAGAAACCATATGCATGTCCCAAAACAATAACAGCTAATCATAAATGTCTTATTGGACTGTGTCTTGCAATGTTAGACACCTGCTAAAATCACAGCCAGCGTCCTACCTTTAAAATCCGCCTCTGAAAGCAGCATGTAAATGACATCCGGGTCCAGATGTGAGAACATCTCCTGCATGCTCTGGACGATTTCGTCTCGGTTTTGAGATTCCAGCTGAGGAATCTCATTCTTCCTTTTCTTTGGCATTCTGCTGTGACACCGACCGCGAATCCACTGTTTAGAAGTTGTACCACAGGAAGTAAAAGTGCAAGTAAACCAAAAGAACAACAACAACTTCTTCTTCTGGTGTTTATTGGCGGTTGCTAATGTAATCTGTTGGTGCACTACCGCCATCCACTGGACTGGAGGATATTTGTTTGATGAAAATAATACATCAATCCAAGCAAAACATAAACAAACTAGATAACAATATACTTTTTTTATTTAGTTCAAATTAGCTTTATTGAAATGACTTGCACAGTATTATTAATGCATTGTCCAGTAGATGAATAAGGAATAAACGATTATATAATACATAAACAAAACATGTTCAATAATTAAGTACATGTACATACATATAAGTACATACATATAAGTATATTTACATTTTATATGATACATAAACATGGTACGGAGTTGCCATATGACAAGAAATAATTTTGACTAATTTCTTTGAAATCTATAACAGTAATAAGTATTAATGCATGAATAAAAAACAAATGATACAGTTATCCACCCCTGACCTATAGTAAAATGTTAAAAAAATTATGCAATAAATATGGTCTAATTGAAAAACTTCCACGCCCTCAAATAGAGAAAACATCTTTCAAGAACATCCACATATTTGTCTCTTTTAATGTTTTTAGTTGTATGGGTAGTTGTATGAATAGTATATATAGGTGTTATAATAGCACAATTCAAAACCCCACCCCAGACCTCACTAATTTTCAAAAGGTTTTACAGCAAGTTAAAAAAAAAATTCTCTGGTACAACAATTCTAACGCCGTTGCTTTTCTAAACTGTACGTTCATGTTTCTCCCTCCGTTGGAACGTTGCAATACCGTCTCTGGGCCAGAGGGGGCGCCGCGCCTCCACTTTCCACGCGAGGACGTTCACACAGCCCTGAATGAAAGAGACGGAGCTTTGTGCCCAAAACTAAAAAAACACCCGAACCCCGAACCCGACTCATGAGTTAAAACAACGATTTGTCTGTGAGGTAATGACCGGGGAATGGTTTATACGCGGTTGTGAGGCGACTGGGTTCGCTCGACGGAGTTTAATTCACACAGTTTGTGAGGGATGATCAAGTTAGTGATAGCTGTTTGCGTCGCTGACTGAACTTATACAGAGAAAACAAGTAAACAATTCAGATTTCTTACCGTGTAAAGTTAGGATAACGGGCGCGGAGGAGTGAGATATATTGAATTAATGCTTTTTGAGCAGCAGGAAGTGTATGGTTGTGATTTTAATAGATAAATGTGAGTTTTGGCTTCATAGTTTGAGGCCTGTAACGGTAGCTAACGGCTAAGCCGTTAGCCCCTCAGAGAGCGTCAGAAACGATTAAAACGACTTTTAAATGTTTTTTTTTATTATCCAAGTAGTGCGATTATGTCTGTACATGCATAATATGTGGATAACCATGTCATGAGAGTTTTAAATACATATACAGCAGTACGTTTTGGGGTAAAAGCGCGGGTCTCGTTAGCACTCAAGCTAGTAAGCTTCGTGGTTTTATTCGAGATTTTCCCTCTAAATGTCGTCTGTGAGGTTTCAGGGTAACTCCGCGGGTTTACGTGAGTTAGTTACACGGCCAGAGAGCATGAGACTGAAGCGCATACGGTGTTTATTTGAGTGTTTCTGTAAGCGTGTGCTGGGCTCGTGTTGAACTGTAGTGTTGTCGCCTATAGAGGCCAGTAGAGGACCGTCTGTCAGTCTGAAGAAGGAGGATGGAGTTCCCGCAGCAGCCTCAGCAGCAGAGACCCATCACCTACCCGCTGGGGGTCAAGGAGATCACCGAGAAAATCAGCAACGATGAAGTCGTCAAACGACTTAAGGTAAGAGCCAGAGTGGAGACTAACTAATATATTGAGCTAAAAAAATATTGAGTATTGTAAAACACTAGCACATGCTTAAACTGTTGATCTAAGTCTCATTTATGTCTCAACTGGTTTGGTCATGATACCTATATTTTCAAGCCACTGAGTATTTTAGGATATATACACTGACTGACTTTCAAAAGTTTGGGATAATTAAGATTTTATTACTTTTTAAAGAAGTGTCTTTTCCTCATCAAGGCTGCATTTATTTGATCAACAATACTGAAAAAACAGTAATACTGTAAAATATTATTGCCATTTAAAATAATGGTTGTCCATTTTAATACGCTTTAAAATGTAATTTATTTCTGTGACGCAAAGCTGAATTTTCAGCATCATTACTCTATTCTTCAGTGTCTCGTGATCATTCAGAAATCAGTCTAATATGCTGATTTATTATCAGTGTTGGAGACGGTGGTGCTGATTAATGTTGTTTTGGAAGCTGATACTTTTTTCAAGATTATTTTAATGAATAAAGTACAAAATAAAAACAATTTAAGAAAATAACGATAGAATAATGACACTGACATTAATCGGGATTGTGCATTTTTCTCAGGCACTTTGTATTCAAACTGCATCTGTAGTCTTTGAGCTGTCGTGCACGTCTTTCAAAATAAAAGTCTCACATCAGAAAATACATTTAAAATTACTTTTTTTTTGGTTGTTGTTGATGGTGAGTCTAGTTTAGTTCTAAATCCACTGAGTTGGTGAGTGTACGTGGACCAGTAATAGTCCACTAATAATGTAAATTGCAACCTTCATATTGCTATTGCTCATGCATTGAGTTAGGGCTTTACATGGAGACTAGAAAATAAATTATTGGTTCACTCAAAAATTAAAATGTGCTGATTAATTGCCCTCAGGCCATCCAAGATGAGTTTCTTTTGATGCAATTTAGCATTACATAATGGAACCTCTGAAGTGAATGGGTGCCGGCAGAACAAGAGGATCACAATCCACAACACAACTCCAGTTCATCAAGTAACATGTTGTGACGTGAAAATCTGCGTGTTTGTAAGAAACAAATCAATCAGGAAGAGTTTTTTTTACTCCATTGAAAGAGAGAGTAAAGCTGTATCTAGTGAATTGAGACTTTGAGATGAGCACTTTTGATTTGGGGCTATAAGTAATCAATTTCTCTATTTTTCATTGTGCAATTGATGTTTGTGTTGTTGTTTACATGTAAGAGGTTACACTGCAACGTATCTGTCTTTCATGTGATGCAAATTTGCTGGGCAGAGTTCACCAAACTTGAACTTTTGAATGTAGTGTAATGCAAAGCTTTTTGCATGTGCTTACATTTCCAGTCTCTTGCTTTTTTATGTGTATAAAGTTTGTGTGCAATGAATATCTAGAATATAAGAACGTTTGCTTTTTAAAATTCAATTACATAAAGACCTTTTCCATGATATTCTGATTTTTTTTTGTGATGCACCTGTAGTTAAACCCCATGCAAGGACTAAAATACATGCATTTTTAACGATTCTGGAAAGCTGAAATTGTGATAGTTAAGTGAATCATCATTATCCCCCTATGCATAATAATTATTATTATATAATCAAAATTAACCCTGTTTATTTTCTCTTGTTGTTAATTATTCATCCATGCATTTAATAATTAATTTATGATGTACGAGTGGTCCTGGCTGTTTTATCTTGATTGTGCAAGGCTTTTGGTGTGAGCCACTTATACTTATTTTAGTTGTAAAATAACAGTCTGTTCTGATGCAAGATGTTGCAAATAGGTATTCATAATCTTAAACACACTGGTGTGTAGTGCAAATAGCTTTCCCAAAGTCTGCTTAAAAAAAAACTATTGGCTGGAGAAAGCAAACTCAATGGTAAACTCTGCTATGTCTGGCTGATCAGGAAGTTGCAACAGACTGGGTGTTGTAGAAATGAAACACTTTAGCTTTGTCATCCAACTGAAGTTCAACATATGAGAGACTGTTTGTTGAATGGCAATTTGATAGACAAGTTTATCATTTGTGCACTATTAATTCTTACCTGTGTTACTGTGATTAGAAATGAAAATGTAGTGTAATATGGTGGAGATATGTACCCTGTGAGCAACGATACAGAGTTTATTTTACTACTCTCAGGTATAAGGGGATTTATTTTTGAGTCAAATAAATTGTAATGATTTCTAAAAGATCATGTGCCACTGAAAACTGGAGTACTGCTTTGCATCACAGGAATAATATGACATTTTATTTTATTTATTTATATATATATATATATATATATATATATATATATATATATATATATATATATATATATATAATTGTATTTGTATTAATATTTCACAATATTAATTTTTTCTGTTTTATTTTTTGATCAAATAAATTCAGCCTTTATGAGCAGAAGATAGTTATTTCAAAATAATTAATAATTGCAATGTTTCTAAACTTTTGGCAGGTACTTCAATAATAAAAACAATTCTATATACTTAGTACTTTATTATAATATATTATATTTTTGTCACGATTATTAAATGCTGCTTTTTATTTTTTACAGGACAGAATCTATTTTACAATATAAGATATATTGTTTAATGTGCTAAAATATTTTTTATATTGAGTTTTTGGGCCGTGGGCGTGGTCAGATTTTCCTTAATTTTTATTTTTTTGCCTCTAGCTGATCACATGCCTTTCTCTTAGCAATTTTACATTTCAGTTACGGTTAGGGATGTGCACGGATAGTCGAACATTCGAATATTCGTTCTGCTCTAATTATTCGATAAATAAAAATGATATTCGAATTCAGCAAAAAAAAAAAAAAAAGTTCACAATAAAACCTAATTTGGTCACTTTCTGTGATTCTCCACGGCATATTTGAAGGTGTATGCAAGCAAAAAATAATTAATAAATGATTAAGGGGCCATTCACATATTGCGCCTAATAAGGCGTGGAAAAGGCTATGCGCGCCATTTCTCCTTCTTTGAAAAATTTCCATGAAATACATGGAAATACATTGGAAATAATGAACTTGAGCGCGCAAAAGACGCGATATGTGAACGCCCCCTAAAAGAACTGCGGTCTTCTACAGTACTTCAAATATGCCGTAGAGAATCACAGAAAGTGATCCAAGAACATTGTTGCGGCATCTCTCAAGCAACGAATAAACACTGCTAACTTGGAGAATGCAGTCAAAAATCCTCTTCTAGCATCTGCCCTAGACCCTCGGCACAAACATCTCAGGTTTCTCGATGAAAACATGAGAATTAAGAAAAAAAAAACTTTTTTGAACATTATCAGAACATTTTCCTTGATGCGAGTGGTGCGGATGCAGTCACCACGATGAAGCGGATGCAATGCCCACTCGTCAGAAAAGGCTGAGCCAGTTCTTCAGCGATGATTACAGAGAGTCCAGCCGAGACGAGTGGGAACATTTCTTGCTGGAGCCATGTATTCCACCAGATGAGGATCCCATTCAGTGGTGAAACGAAAACACGAAGCGCTTCACAAAACGTATTCGCTTAGCACACCGTTATTTGTGAGTCCCGCCAACGTCTGTGTCGTCAGAGCGCGTTTTCTCCGCAGCCGGCCTTATTGTTAACAGACTAAGGAGCCGACTTTCCCTCGATCATGTTTACATGCCCGTATTTCTTAACAAGAACATTTGGAACAATAGAAAAAAAGCAAAAAAGATTTGCTGACAGTTTAAAAGTTAAATGTAAGCTACATTCTGTACAATAGCCTAATCGCTGCAGGCTGCTTTACTTTTTCTTTTACTTTTTTTTTTTGCTTTTAATCTGTACTTTTGTTTGTTTGCACGCATTGTTAAAGGTTTTCAGCTACAAAACACGATGTAATGTTCAAGCTTATTGTAAGCTTGTTCAAAATGACGAAAACAAATGTTGCTGAAAAATAACGTCTGACTCATTAAACTTAATTTAAATAAACGAATATTCGAATATTCGTTTTTTTGTGAGCTCAAATATTCGAATGTGATATTTGTGGAAAACGCCCATCCCTAGTTACTGTGCATGTTAAAAACAATTTATGGTCTTTTCTATGCCTGTGTTTTGTTCTCACAGACACCCGATAGCAAGTAACAAAACAACTTTAAACACCGGCAAGAAGTCAAAGTCCTTTTTGCTAATTCATAGACATGTATTTACAAATCAAGTATAATAAAGGAACACAGAATGATCTTAGAGAGAGCTTTACTGAGCTGACTGTCGTAAATGAACACGACCAGGGTTTAAAGGCTGACTGACAGAGCAGAGGAAAGAGTTTGTGTTAACTTTAATGTAAGGACTTAAGTATTCATATGTAGCTCACTTTAAGGTGGTTCTCAATTCCAGTCCTCGTGCCTCCCAGCTCTGCATATTTTGCATAAATTCACATCTTGCACACTTCAGTGCACTTTGAATGGAACATATACGTTCGATTCGAACTGGAATCATGGTGGAATATCCTGCAACGTCCACTTCGCAGGGCACTTATGTTCAAATATAACAAAAGTCTGAAGCGATGAGAGAAATTTATAAAATTTGCAGAGCAGGGGGGCGCGAGGACTAGAATTAAGCTATTGTACGACTTCAGAAGTAACAATGTGCTAATAATTTACACAATAAAAAAAAAAAAAACAATTCTCGGATTTGGATAGGCCCTCTCAGGCCGATTCCCAATCCAAGAAAAATGGCAGTATCGGAGCCGATACCTGATTTGAATATCGGATCGGCGCTTCCCTAGTTATAGTATTACATATATTCTACTGAACAATAGTATTGTATTTCACAATAATTTCTTCAAGTTAAACCAAACTTTTATTTTGACGGGTTGCACGGAATACCTTTATATTTGTGTTTGTGCATATGTTGATATGATAGTTTCTCTTAAAAGATATGGTCGAATGCTCATGAAGTAGAGTCACTTTTTGCTTTTCAACTTTGCAGACTGTTTACATTCACACACAGCTACATTACACACTGCATGAAAGGTATTTTTCAAAAATCCTTAATATACCCTTTCACATAACACGTTCTTCACTCTACCAGTAATGATTTTGTGGAAAATAACACTGTAATCTTATAGATAAGGTTGTACTTTTCAATAAGTAAACATGAATTTAGGTCACCCCCCACCCCAAAAAAAAAAAATCCACAGATGGTGGAAATAATTGGGAAATCTCCGTAAAATATAGTACCATAAGTTACTTTTTTTCTCTCACATGAACTGAAGAACTGTGGACTTTTTGTAGCAATCAATTCATACACATTTCCAGAGATTCTTTCAATCTTTTATTCTCTAATCTGCAAAAGTGGTTAAAAATGGTTAAGGAGGAGGTATCCGAGTGTTTTGGAGGGATTCGGAGTGACAGCTGGGCTTGCTGCTTTTGCCAGTGCGCTGTTTTGACTGAGTGAAACTCAACTGCTGTCCTTGATTTCAGAGCACAATCTGCCCTTCCCCCGCTTCGCCACACACACACCGTCTCTCTCTCACACACCCACACACACACACACACACACCCAGGCAGCAGAGAGAGATAGAAAGTAGAAAACATAATTTCTCCTGGGTCTTAGACCTAGAAGTGTTGCATGCAGAACGGCTTAATTATTTACCTTTAGCAATGTATGACTAAGCTTTTTTTGAAGAGGTTAATCCAATCAACAACAGATCTAGCCCCTGCACTACAGTTTTGTTTGTTAATCCATTAAACACAGCTCTACATGTCACAATATGGAGGAAAAGCTCTGTCACTATTTGCAGAGAACCTTCAAGGGCCTGCACAATGTTATTTTTGGTATTCAGTAATTATTCCAAATTACTCCCAAACATATTTAATTTCAATAAGATTTTTCAATACAAGAATTGGATACAGGTAGCTCATAAAGTGAAAGCAGTCTAATATTCCTGCTGTCTGTCATCCATGTTAATAAAACGACAAAAGAGGAAAAAATCTCACTGCTCTTGACTAAATCACTTTTGGATAATTAACACAGTGAAAAAATATCCAGTGTTTTTATAAATTTGATTGCTTTATATAATGTAGCATTTCTTATTTTTGTTCTATGGCAGTTTTTTGTCCTATTGCATGTAATTAGTTTCTTATTCTTATTTAATAGCTGACTTTTTTTTTAAGTTGTCTTCAGTGAGCTTGAGTGTTTTTTTTTTTTTGGTAGTGTTCGGTTTTTGTGATAGACACTGGTAACAAGAATTATGAAGTTTCTATGCCATCCAAAATTTTGTTATCAGAAAAACCTTATGTAAAGCAAAAATAAATATATTGTGATATTATATCGTTACCGTGAAATAAAATTACTCTTATCGTGATATAAGGTTTTGGTCATTTCACCCACCCAGAACTCTTACTTTTAAAATCTATGCTTCTTGCTGCTGGATAAATCACAGCCCAATCCTAAATCAATCCACTTTTACTCTGCACCAAACACATAATATGGAACATTGTGAACATAGACAAGCAGTGTGATACTAAACTGTACTCCGTATCCGCATTAATGGTATATTTGAGCACCAGAACACATGAATGCAAATTTAAGATTTTCTAATACCCATTTTAAAATAATCACATTCATTTCTTGTCAGGTTGCAAATTTTTTTATGTGCAGAAATTCACAGACACTGTGACATTAAAACAAAAAGCTTTAAAAATAAGGTCCATAATTAGTGTGTCCACCTATATTTACACATGTGACCCGATGCATTGATTTCTAAAGTCAATGGTTAATGCACAAATGTGCTCTTACAAAACAAACATGTTATTTAGCACTGACAAGAAAAAGAATAGTGTTGTTATTTTGCTAAGTTGCAGTTGGGAGGAGCTGAGTCGGATAATGCTTGTGTGCAAATTAGGCGTGTAACGGTACGCAAAAATCACGGTTTTCCTATTCTATTTTTCCTGGAAACGCTTCCAACACGCTTGCGTGTCGCGTGAAAAATAGGCGTCCTATTTCTAGCATGCACGCATTTTCGGCGCAGCTCGAGCCGCGCCTGAGACGCGCCATCACGCAGGCAGTCTGCAAGCTCTAACCTATTAACATGGGAGCCGAATTAAAAACTGACACGCCACGCAGCTGAGACGCTTGCGCCACGCATCCAGTGTGTCGCCGGCCTAAGGCGCGGCTCGAGCTGCGCGGAAAACGCGTGCATGCTAGAAATAGAATCGACGCCTATTTTTCATGCGACACGCACGCATGTTTAAAGCGTTTCCAGGCAAAATATAACAGGAAAATATGTTTATGTCATTTTGTATACAAATACATATTAATTCATGACATTTTGATGCTTGAAAGTCTATTGGTTGAGATAAATTCAAATATAAATGTATTTTAAAAAATAAATAATTGATTTTCAAATATTGCACCTGTCAAACATAGTATATTTTGCCGTCAAAACTGTTGACGGTGTCCTTTATCAGTAGGCGTAGTTGTAGGTGTGTAAAAAAAAGTTTATATCGTTGTCGTGAAGACAAGATCCTGGTCTGTCTGCGGCCTCCCTCTATGTCACCTACAGCAGCAGCAGCGCGCCAGCGCCGCGTCAGACACGATTCTGGTGTGTAAAGACACAGAAAACGCGAGGCAGCCGCCACGCTCCTGACACGCAGCAGAGACGCCACACAGCCAGTGTGTCACCGGCCGAATCAGCTGCAGGGCGGGATTTGCGCTGAACGCGGAGACTTCCGCCACTTAATATGTTCGTTTGGAAACACGAAAATGTACTTAAGTTCCGCGCACAAAATATTGCATTCCGTCATTCGCTACACACGTGCACCGTACCGAAAGCCCTGTACCAAAACGGTGTGGTACGAATACACGTTACACCCCTAGTGCAAATGGTTAATATGAGATATAAAAATATATTAAAATATCAATAAAGAAATGGATACAAGGGCTGCCAACTCTAATGCATTCACTCGATGCTAAACGCCACATATAGACATGACGTTAATAAGATATGTGCTGTATAGAGAGCTTCACTGATTATAGTGGAACATTGTGAGATTGTGATAAATTATAGTGAGTGACAGCTTTTTAGTGATTATGTGAAAGAGCTAATTCCTCGCATTCTAGGCTATAATATGTTGTGATTATCTGTTTATACCTTTCTCTTGTAATAGTGTCTAAACCAGTAGTATCTCATCCGTTCTGCTTAACACTTCCTGCCCTACATCTGAATTTTGCGTGTCATTAGAATCACGTGATAGCAAACAAGCTTTTTAGTGTTTAAAGTTTTCATTCAATAGGTTTTACAGATATGCAATGTGTAAAAGATAGGTTGTGTCTAAAGTTGAACCTTTTACATAATGAATGAATAAATGCTTTGAGATATCTTGCTCACTGTATAAGATAAACTATAAACGGGTATAATATGACACCTCTCTGTCTTATAGCTGGTGGTTAAGACATATATGGACATGGATCAAGACTCAGAGGAGGAAAAGCAGCAGTATTTGGCTCTGGCTCTTCACTTGGCATCAGAGTTTTTCCTACGAAACCCTAACAAAGATGTACGATTACTTGTGGCCTGCTGTCTTGCTGATATCTTCAGGATCTATGCTCCGGAGGCCCCATACACCTCACATGACAAGCTCAAGGTATGACATGTACTCCTCAAAAGATTAACCTCACAAATGACTTACTTCCACTCGAGCTAAAAATATATAACCAAAAACTGATCACGCATTTGCACTGTTATTTTTCACCATCCTACACACAATCCCACTCTCCCATAAAACTATAAAAGCTGTACGGTTTAAAAAAAAGCACACTGATGTCATTAATTTTCTTTTTTCCCCATCTAGGAAATTTTTCTCTTTATTACACGACAGTTGAAGGGATTAGAGGATACCAAGAGTCCTCAGTTCAACAGATATTTTTACTTACTAGAGGTGAGATGGTTCATTCAACGAGTCAGAGTTTATTCATTGCATTTAATCATAGCCTGTGTTTTTACAAATGACTGGTTGTGTATGTATGTATGCATGCATGCATGTATGTTTACAATTTACTTTCAGGCTCTTTGGATTATAAACGACATTGCAGCAATATTCACCTGTTTGCTTTTCATATAATATTTCATGCAGAACCTGGCATGGGTGAAGTCCTACAACATCTGTTTTGAATTGGAGGACTGTAATGACATCTTCATCCAGCTCTTCAAAACCCTCTTTTCTGTCATCAAGTGAGTTTGATTTTAAGTGAGTTTAATCGTCTCTTCTGTTATGCAGCTGTACTCTTTTTGATCAGGACTTTTCCCTTTTCCAGTAACAGCCATAATCAGAAGGTGCAGATGCACATGTTGGACCTGATGAGCTCCATCATCATGGAGGGAGACGGAGTGACGCAGGAGCTGCTGGACACAATCCTCATCAACCTCATCCCTGCACACAAAGTATGCAAACACTTCTTACTTCCCAGACTTATTTCCCAGTCCAGTCTCAGATAGCTAATCAATGTGTGGTTGTTTATATGTCTCTGCTTTAGAATTTGAATAAGCAGGCGTATGACCTGGCCAAGACTCTTCTGAAGAGAACGGTTCAGACCATCGAGACCTGCATTGCCTCAGTGAGGAGTCATCCATTAGAATAGTTGTCTTGTCAAAGTTTAGTTGATTTCAATGATGTGTTCCTGTTTGGAGTTGTATTGACTTTCATCTCTTTCTCCACAGTTCTTTAATCAGGTGTTGGTGATGGGAAAGTCCTCTGTGAGCGATCTGTCCGAGCATGTATTTGACCTCATTCAAGAGCTCTTTGCAATTGACCCTCTGCTTCTTGTCTCTGTGATGCCACAACTTGAGTTCAAATTAAAGGTGAGGAAATGTACATACATTTGCTAGCGCACCGGATTGCAGACAGACCCCTTTAGAGGAAGACTAAATCTGTATGTTGTTGTCTGTTTAGAGCAATGATGGAGAGGAGAGGTTGGCTGTGGTGAAACTGTTAGCTAAGCTGTTTGGAGCAAAGGACTCTGAACTGGCCACTCAGAATCGTCCACTCTGGCAGTGCTTTCTGGGAAGGTCAGGAAAAAAAACCTTGATGGAAAGTCACATTTGCAATATGTGTGTTATTTGAGGGTTCGTTGAATTTTGATTTGCTTTCAAAGGTTCAATGACATCCATGTTCCTGTGAGACTGGAGTGCGTGAAGTTTGCTAGTCACTGTCTGATGAACCACCCAGACCTTGCCAAGGACCTTACAGGTGTGTTCGGGATCAATATCGGCTGATTTTTCCATTTTAAGCATTTGCTTGACTCGTAAACATTTTGTCTGTCGCGTCAGATTTTCTGAAGGTGAGATCACATGACCCAGAGGAGGCAATCAGACATGATGTCATTGTTACCATCATCAACGCAGGGAAGAAAGACCTGAACCTGGTGAATGATCAGCTGTTGGGATTCGTCAGAGAGAGGATGTTGGACAAGAGGGTAAGAAAGATGTACCCTAAAGTCATCCGAGTTCCATTTAAATTAGGGCTGCATTATATTGGGGTACCTTTTTTTTTTTGCTACAACATGATTAATCAATCCATGCTGATGAATAGTTTTTCCGTTATTATAGTTTATCGTTACATAGTGACAAAAATCAGAAATCTCACTTCCTGCATGGGGCGTGTTGAATGTTAATAGACACTCACAAAAATGCAGTCTAGAACCCTTATAGTGCCAAAAAATGATAAAACTGAACATAAAAATAAAAACCTACCTTCTATCTCTTTGGCTGCATTCCCACTTTTTTTGACACATTCAGTATGGCTAATTAATAATGAGTTTTT
Source organism: Carassius carassius (assembly GCF_963082965.1). Lineage (NCBI taxonomy): Eukaryota > Metazoa > Chordata > Actinopteri > Cypriniformes > Cyprinidae > Carassius > Carassius carassius. Next base: position 1,563,623 of record NC_081760.1, read on the forward strand.
GTTTGTTATAAAAAATGTATTATTAAAAAAGACTTTTTTACTATAAAATAAAGTAATTAATAATTTAAAATTATTTAAAAATTCATTCGTAGTACAACTTTAACAATCCAGTACTACTGTTTGCATCTGTATTTTTTTAATTTTGAAACATTAAGCCATTAAGTGAATGTAGTTGCTGTATATCTATAGAATGCATATATTAACCATATGTTCCAAAAATAAGTTGCAGCTGAGGAAAACTCGCTACAGGACAAAATTGCAGTTTTATTTTGTACATCATGGAACCCTAATTTAAATCCAAATCCCTTGGAATGTAATTAAAACCAGAACTGAGAAAGAACCCCACATATACTGTAATTTTAAGACCTCTGTGTTTTTTAGATGAAAGTAAATTAGCATGTTTTCATGTTTTGTTTCAGTGGCGTGTCCGTAAGGAAGCAATGATGGGTTTAGCTCAGCTTTATAAGAAGTATTGTCTGCACCATGAGGCTGGGAAGGAGTCCGCTTTGAAAATCAGCTGGATCAAAGACAAACTCTTACACATCTACTACCAGAACAGCATAGATGACAAGTAGGACACACACACACACACACAAGTGGTTTCATGTGCTTCATTGATAAATTTATTGACATTAAAACAGTGAAGCATGTCTAATATGCAAACCTCAGGCCCTTAAAGTGTGTTTATGTATTAGGTTGCTGGTGGAGAAGATCTTTGCCCAGAACATGGTTCCTCACAGTCTGGAGACTGAAGAGAAGATGAAGTGTCTGTACTACCTTTATGCCTGTCTGGACACTAACGCAGTCAAGTGAGTCTGTTTTAAAAGCAGATATCAGATATGATTCTCATCCGACAGTGTTGTACAGTATCACTGTGCTTCTATGAACAGCACTCATCTCACTGATGTCAATGTCAATGTCACCTTTATTTATATAGCGCTTTAAACAAAATACATTGTGTCAAAGCAACTGAACAACATTCATTAGGAAAGCAGTGTCAATAATGCAAAAATGATAGTTAAAGGCAGTTCATCATTGGATTCAGTTATGTCATCTCTGTTCAGTTAAATAGTGTCTGTGCATTTATTTGCAATCAAGTCAATGATATCGCTGTAGATGTTGTGTTGTGTTGTGATGTGTTCAGTTATATCAAGCAGAGCATCTCGTTGTTTTTCAGAGCACTGAATGAAATGTGGAAGTGTCAGAATATGCTGAGAGGGCTGGTTCGAGAACTGCTGGATTTACACAAATTGCCTACAGTAAGTTACACTCACCATATAAAAGTCTGATACCTCACACTCGCCTTAATGCTCACTTTAGTTGTTAGTCATAGTTAAGTTTTGCAGTTTAATTAAAATAGTACTGTATTGCAGTCTTAGAATTATTATTAATATATAATTATCAGGCCTTAGGAGTCTCACGCAGCTTCAGTTGATGAGAAAACACTTGGACTATGGTCAGAAGAAAACTAAGTTAGATGACGTTTGAATTTAATGCCCTTAAAGGGTTAGTTCACCCAAATAGCAAAGTTATGTCATTAATAACTTACCCTCATGTCGTTCCAAACCCGTGAGACCTCTGTTTATCTTTGGAACACAGTTTAAGATATTTTAGATTTAGTCCGAGAGCTCTCAGTCCCTCCATTGAAGCTGTGTGTACGGTCTACTGTCCATGTCCAGAAAGGTAAGATAAACATCATCAAAGTAGTCCATGTGACATCAGAGGGTCAGTTAGAATATTTTGAAGCATTCAGCATTGTCTTCTCTTCGGTGTCTGTTGTGAGAGAGTTCAAAACAAAGCAGTTTGTCATATCCGGTTCACGAACTAATCATTCGATGTAACCGGATCTTTTTGAACCAGTTCACCAAATCGAACTGAATCGTTTTAAACGGTTCTTGTCTCCAATACGCATTAATCCACAAATGACTGAAGCTTTTAACTTTTTTAATGTGGCTGACACTCCCTCTGAGTTCAAACAAACCAATATCCCGGAGTAATGCATGCACTCAAACAGTACACTGACTGAACTGCTGTGAAGAGAGAACTGAAGATGAACAGTACACTGAGGCAGATAACGAACAAAAGATTGACTCGTTCATGAGTCAAGAACCGTTTCTGTCAGACGTGTCCGATTTGAGAACCGAGGAGCTGATGATACTGCGCATGTGTGATTCAGCGTGAAGCAGACCGACACACAGAGCGTCTGAACTGAACTGATTCTTTTGGTGATTGATTCTGAACTGATTCTGTGCTAGTGTTATGAGCGCGGGTAAACCGAAGGCTTGAATCAAGGGCAATCATCGCCAATGACGCCATTACGTCGAACAAAAAAAAAACAGTGAACCGTTTTCTTCAACCGGTTTATTGAATCGAACTGTCAGAAAGAAGTACTGGTGATCCGAAAACCGATGCAACCGGTTCTTGATTCGTGAACGAGTCATTATTTGGCTCGGCTCGGTGTTTATCTCTCGCTTCACAGCAGTTCAGTCAGTGTACTGTTTGAGTAAATGAATTACTCCGGGATATTGGTTTGTTTGAACTCAGAGAGAGTGTCAGCCACATTAAAAAAGTTAACCGCTTAAGTCATTTGTGGGTATTAGAGACGCGAACCGTTTAAACGATTCAGTTCGATTTGGTGAACTGGTTCAAAAAGATCCGGTTACATCGAATGATTTGTTCGTGAACCGGATAAGACAAACTGCTTTGTTTTAAACTCTCTCACAACAGACACGTAAGAGAAGGCAATGCTGAATAAAGTCATCGTTTTTGCTATTTTTGGACCAAAATGTATTTTCGATGCTTCAAAAAATTCTAACTGACCCTCTGATGTCACATGGACTACTTTGAAGATGTTTTTCTTACCTTTCTGGACATGGACAGTAGACCGTACACACAGCTTCAATGGAGGGACTGAGAGCTCTCGGACTAAATCTAAAATATCTTAAACTCTGTTCCGAAGATAAATGGAGGTCTTACTGGTTTGGAACGACATGAGGGTGAGTTATTAATGACATAATTTTCTATTTGGGTGAACTATCCCTTTAATGTTCAGTTTAATTACTCTATGCTAAAGCTTGCATTTATTTCTATGTGAACTGTTTTTTGCTTGTAGGTTTGAGTCATGTCCTTTGCATGTTTATTTTTTATAAAAAATGTTTTGGAGGACATTGAGTATGTGTGTTGTCCTAATCAAAGTGCTTTATTATCTGGACCTTTTTACATGCCAAAGCATTACTACATTACACATCCAGTGACAAACAAAAATATGCCATTGATAGTATAACATTGGCTAATAATAGCAAAATATGCATCAAAGAAGTTTGTACTGCGTACAATGCACATGTATTTTGCTTCTGTGGATGAGTGACTGATTTGTTTTTCTCTTCCTGTAGTCTGAAGCAAACACCAACGCCATGTTTGGAAAACTTATGACCATCGCTAGTAAGCTCACACTTCATATATGGCTGTAAATGGACAGATATTGAAACCTAAAGATTTTTTTACAATGTGTAATTCGTCTTTCTCATTCTCAGAGAATCTCCCAGACCCAGGTAAAGCTCAGGACTTTATGAAGAAGTTTAATCAGGTTCTGGGTGAGGATGAGAAACTCCGTCTTCAGCTTGAGCAACTCATCAGTCCCACCTGCTCATGTAAACAGGCTGAACAGTGTGTGGTGAGTTTAACAATGTTTTCTCCACCAAATTACATTCAGATCTGCACTTTTTAAGTTGATATGGTAACTGTTTATAAGCTTGCTGTATATGATGTAAATGATTCAGACCTGTTCCAATCAACACTGTAAAACAGCTATGTAAATATTTAGCAGATATGTCATCTAATGTTTGTTTTTGTTTTGTTTTTTAAAGAGGGAAATCACAAGGAAGCTGACATTCCCAAAGCAGCCCACAAACCCTTTCCTGGAGATGGTGAAATTCTTGCTGGAGAGAATTGCACCGGTGCACATTGACTCTGAGGCCATCAGGTAGGCGATGAGCTCAAACGGCAAATGAGAAATGTTTGTTTTGGAGTCAATTAACATGCATCTAGCCCCCAAAAAAATCTATTTTATTGTAGTATTTTTTTGGTAAGGGATGAGTTCATTATTTTCCACAAGTGCTGTCAATGAAGCTTAATTTGTTAATAAGAACTACTGTAAATATATTGTACATAGACTACGATGCCCAATTTAATTTTAGTTTGGGCACCTGCAAAATAACTGCATACAATCTGAAGAGCAAATCAAAAAATTAAGAATGCATGCACTTTGTGCACAAATTGGAAAAAAAGAATGCATGCACGTTGTACAATATTGAATATGCACTGCTATCAGTGCACCTGCAGATGTAAAGCGAGGACATGAATGTGAGGGGAAGAGAAACTGAGTGGGAGAGAGATAGGAGCAATATGGGCCATGTGCTTCTTTCCTCTCAAAGGTTGTGTAACAGTCTGAATAGCTTTTTAAGGGTGAGACATCTAGTGAGGATGAAGTGTAACTGCAATTATCGTGTAGATCAACAATAATGTGTGCATGTGTTTGTGTGTGTTTAGTGCCCTGGTTAAGCTGTTAAATAAGTCAATTGAGGGCACTGCTGATGATGATGATGAGGGAGTAACCCCTGATACTGCCATTCGTGCTGGACTTGAGCTACTCAAGGTACTGTTTGTAACAACAAATGCACACGTTTAGATATCAGGAAAACAGGATTTCTTTTTTTTTTTTATTAGAGTTTGAAGTACTACTTGGACACACTGTCACATTGATAAAAAAAAAAAATTTGCTAAAATAATAATGGGCTTTTTCTCCCTTTAATACCAAGAATAAGAAGACAAATTTTCATAATGTATTATATTTTAAATATTTTATTTAAATATGTAAATATTTTTAATAATAATTCCACTATTTAAATATTTTTAATAATAATTTAAAAAAATATATTAAATATTTTAAAGTAAAAAAAAAAAAAATATATATATATATATATATATATATATATATATATATATATTTAAATATATTTTATAATTTAAATACTATTTTAACATTTGCTGTTCTGTCTGTCCCTACCTCAGGTTTTGTCATTTACTCACCCCACTGCGTTCCACTCGGCTGAGACGTACGAGTCTTTGTTGCAGTGTCTGAAGATGGAGGATGATAAAGTGGCAGAAGCAGCAATACAGATCTTCAGAAACACAGGACAAAAGATTGAGACGGATCTGCCACAAATCCGCTCGTATGAACACTTCTCACATGCACACACACAAACCGTTTAGAGTCAGTACCAAACCTTTACACTCATTACATACTCCACTAAAGCTGCTCAGTGTTGTCAGCTTTAATGATGTCAAGTTCAAAAGTTTGGTGTAATGAAATATTACTCTTTGTGCAGGACTCTAATTCCCATATTACATCAGAAGGCGAAACGAGGCACCCCTCACCAGGCCAAACAGGCGGTCCACTGCATCCATGCCATCTTTCACAACAAGGAGGTCCAGTTAGCTCAAATATTTGAGGTAAATCTTTTTCTGTCATACTTTCTTTCCATTAGTTTTACTGAATACATTATACAGATAAACATTACTTTTTATAAATACATTTTTCCTCAATATTTTGATTTGTTTGCACCCTCAGATTCCAGATTTTCAAATAGTTGCATCTCAGACAAATATTGTCGGATGCTAACAAACCACACATCAATGGAAATAAAATTTATTCAGCTTTCAGATGATGTATAAATCATAATTTCAAACAATTGACACTTAAGACTGTTTTTGTGGTCCAGGGTCACTCACACACACACACACATACATACATACATATATATATATATATATAAGGGGTTGCATGACTACTGATTTGTACTAGTCGATTTTTTATTTAAAAAATACTCTAGTTACTCGACTACTTGTGGTTCATGCTACTGTAAATGAAAAGACATTAAATCGTTTTTTTTTTTTTTAAATCAATAAACGCTTATTAATTCATAACCGTATCCAACAATTACATATGTAAATTTGGGGAAGTCGTGGCCTAATGGTTAGAGAGTCGGACTCCCAATCGAAAGGTTGTGAGTTCGAGTCCCGGGCCGGCAGGAATTGTGGGTGGGGGGAGTGCATGTACAGTTCTCTCTCCACCTTCAATACCACGACTTAGGTGCCCTTGAGCAAGGCATCGAACCCCCAACTGCTCCCCAGGCGCCGCAGCATAAATGGCTGCCCACTGCTCCGGGTGTGTGTTCACAGTGTGTGTGTGTGTGTGTGTGTGTTCACTGCTCTGTGTGTGTGCATTTCGGATGGGTTAAATGCAGAGCACAAATTCTGAGTATGGGTCACCATACTTGGCTGAATGTCACGTCACTTTCACTTTAAATGTCAAAACTTTATAATTATGACATAACATATTTAAATGTTCATGTACCAGCCAGTATTTGTGTCTGTAACAATCACATTTTTTGTATCTGCTTCGGATACAACGTTGATAAGACCGTTATGGCCATCTTTTTTTCATAGTTTTCACTGAATAAGTATGTCGTGTTAAACTAAAATAATTCTTAATTTCTAAAATAACATTTATCATGCAAGCAGAGAGATGTCATGACAAACGTTTAGTGAGCATTTGAACACATTTTCATTACGCAGAACACTTTAAGCAAGTCTTAATGTTTAGTGAACTTCACTAAACAACTGTGTGTGTGCCGCGCAAATCAGCAAAATGTAAAGATGCAAACATGGAGGACAAGTAGAAAATGTAACCGTATCGAAGCTGATTATTAGCCTAATAGAACTGGTTTGGTTTTTGAGAGACAGCGCGGCTGTTTGGTTGGTGAGCGCCCTGCGCTTAATCCATTCATTCGTCCCATATCGTAGCCTAAGCTTTAAATCATTGCATTTTAAACATATACAAATAATAGAACGTGTATGATGTGTTATTAAAGGTGATATTACTCTTGCAAAGCTCTGATTTCTGAGAGATGCACGGAGAGACAACAGCAATGCGGTGTTTGATTTACGCTCTTTTCATTCATAAAGTTTACATTTATTTACCTCACACTCGTGACTTTAGAGGTCTGTGTATAATATTGCGCTGATCCCCTGACTCAACTGTTATCTAGCAAACTCTGTTATTCATTTTTGAAGCCATTATTCGTGCCATTCCAAATAAGGAATTCGGCTTCAGCCACACCCCTAATTATTACATTACATATTTTAATTTTACATGCAACATAGATAAGGTCATAGAAAGTAACAGCTACACGCAATTCTGTAATCCTAAAATTCATGTTGTACTTGCAAACTCTTTGTGCCGACTAGTGATTGAAGTAGCCGATCACTCAACTGCTCGACTAGTCTATGCAAGCCCTAATATATATATAATGTGTGTGTGTGTAAAAAAAAAATATTTATGTATATATGAGTGTTAATTTCATGTTATCATCTCCACAGAATGTATTTTGGAAACTAAATGTAACCAGTCCTTTAACGCTAGGGGTTCTGATCTCCAAAATGATATTACTTTAAAAGATTTTATTCTCAATATTCTACATATATTTGAGGTAAATCAAAGTGCATAAAAGCATTCTTCCTAAAATGCCAGAAAAATGCATAACATCATTTATTTAACTGTCAAATCATTTGAATATTAAAATCAAGAAATTTTTTGCTGCATGAGAATATTTCAAATGTGCTTTTTTTTTTTTGTCTCTGTCTCTTGTTCCAGCCGTTGTCTCGCAGTCTGAACGCAGACGTGCCTGAACAGCTCATCACTCCTCTCGTGTCTCTCGGACACATTTCTATGCTGGCCCCGGATCAATTTGCATCTCCCATGAAGTCAATTGTAGCCAATTTTATTGTGAAGGACCTGCTGATGAACGACAGAGTGAGCGTTTCGATGTGCTGTTCAGCTTTTAGCATGTATGAATGGTTTGATTGCCTTGCATGTTAAACAAGCCCTCTCTATCTCTCAGTCTGTGGGAAACAAGAATGGACGGCTCTGGACAACTGACGATGAGGTTTCACCTGAAGTGCTGGCTAAGGTGAAATTTCTTGGAGTAATCAGGTTGAAAATAACATCTCTTGGTGATTTGTGTGTGTATTAGTGTGCATGTGTGTGTGTGTGTCGCCAGGTGCAAGCCATTAAGCTGTTAGTCCGCTGGTTGCTGGGAATGAAGAATAATCAGTCTAAATCAGCTAACTCTACTCTCAGACTCCTCTCAGCCATGCTAGTCAGCGAGGGAGACCTCACGGAGCAGAAAAAGATCAGGTACTAACATCCCCTGAGTGATGTTGTATGCAACTATGAAAGCTGCTCTAATATGGCTAATAGGCCGCTAACACACGTGTTTGTGGACACAGCAAGTCTGACATGTCTAGACTGAGGCTTGCAGCAGGAAGCGCCATCATGAAACTGGCACAAGAGCCTTGTTACCACGAAATCATCACTCCAGAACAGTTCCAGCTCTGTGGCCTCGTCATTAATGTGAGTTCAACATAATCACTTCTTGGACACCCGTTCTAAAAACTGTATTTGTAGAGAAAGTTATTAAATTGTTAAAGTTACAGGTAAAGGCTGATGTTAAAATGCCATACTGTTTAGTCTGAATAAAACTAAAATCAATCATTTTCAAGTGAATTTAGGAATAAAAAGATAAAGATAAAAAAATTTAAATCCGTTTTTAAAATTTGCTAAGGATAACATTTAAGTGCTTTTAAAGATTAACATCTAATTCCCAGTTAATCGTAATGTATAGATAGCATTACAATTAATTATCCAATATCGACTGATGCTGATAAATTAAAATTAATGTCTAATATTAGCTGTTATTGGTGTTATATATTATGTATATTTTGCTTGTATATGATGGTCCTAGTAATGCCGAAGTCAGTAACATTGAATTACACTTGCATTTGGCAAATACATGAATCTTAATGTAATATGTTCTACCAAGTTATTTATTTATTATATATTTTTTTAAATACACCTCTTAACTGCCACTCACATTTTTGAACAACTACTTGAAAGTGCATGATCCAAACCTAAATTTGTATAATTGATGACTGAAAAAACATTTTGTGACATGATTTTGATGTACCACTTTCATGGAAATCAGGGTTCCCACGCGTCCTGGAAAACCTGGAAATACTGGAATATCAATGACCAATTTTCCAGTCCTGGAAAACACATGGAAAATGAGAGAAAACATAGATTGTCCTGGAAAAAATCTTGTTGTCCTGGAAAATTATTATTTTTAAATTTTCTTGATCATTAAAGAATTGGCCAACAACTGGTTGAAACAATTAACGTAACAGAAAGCGCTCTGTTCAGGGATGCTGAGTTTTGACACGTGAGCTCACGCTGTTTAAGGGATACTCCACCGTGTTTTAATATTAAACTATGTTTTTCCCTTAACTAAGACGAGTTGATACATACCTCTCTCGTCTCAGTGCGTGCACTCAATCGCTTTGGCGCACGGTGACACTTTGAAAGCACTTAGCTTAGCCCATTCATTCAATATGGGCCAAGCAGAGAAGCTACCAAACACCTCCACGTTTTCCCTATTTAAATACAGTTACTCGCGTAGTGTAACTCGACCTAGGACGGTAACACAGAACAAAACGTTGTGCTTTTCTAAGCGTGTAAAATGGATAACTATATTGTGTGGCGGAATACCATGGCAAGTGCTTGTAAGCACTTCGTCTTGGCGCAGTAATATCTTCACTAGAGGGAGCGGGGGCCGTTGAGGGGTTTTTTCACGAGTGAATATCTAACACATATAATATGAAAACACGGTGGAGTATCCCTTTAAGCCCCCTGTGACGTATGACGCTGTCTCGTGTTGGCGGTTTTCGGGTGCTAGAAATTAAGTGCTCGAATGTTTGCAGCAAATGTTCACTGGTATGGAGGTAATATTTAATTACATGTTAATATTATTGTAAAGTAATTATTTTGATACGCATGTGCAAGGGATCTGCACGGCGAATTACAGCATGAGTGACGGCATTTGCCTGAGAAAAGGTTTTCGATTTATTAAGTCTATTTTATTTAGAATCGTTGGAACGTCTTGCATCCCCATGACAAATCAGACCCAAATTTCCCAAACCTATATAGGAAGTGAAAATGAAATGCTGATGCGATGCACAGCGATAATTGCATGTTCATAGTGCAGCACAGACTTGTGAACATGAGGCGGAGGCCGGTAGTATATAATAGTACTTATATAAAATATATATATAAATGCACTTTTACTATTGTACTATTGTCTGTTTGCTCTGTTTCACCAACCTAGTAGTTCCAAACAGACGTTTCTCTTAGCAACAAACAGTACAGTGACGTTTCTTTGCCTACTGAATCTTTGAGAAACGATTCATGACCCATTCATGAAGACCGTCATTTTCTTCATTCCTAAATAAGCGTTTTGAATGAATCGTTTGATAGAGTGACTCCAATGATTCACTCATTAAGACTGTTATTTGCTGCCATCTGCTGGTGGTAATAGTTTAATTTTTAAAGCATCTTACCTTTCCTCTTTCTATTCTAAATTGTATTTATTTTAAAACATTAAATTTGTTGCGTTATTTATACAATTGTGAGATACTGTTCGTTGATATTTTATTAAAACACCAGATTATTACTAGTGTTTTTTTTTATTAAATAAGGAACATTAACACAAGAAACATCCTGTAAAAATTCAGCTGTTCAAAAAAGAATGTGTCTCCTTCCTTTCCTTGACTTGCAAGAAAATAATGGAGAGAAGTCCCCTAATGTACCCAGCTGTGTGGCACTTGAGCTCCCTTGACCCTGTGATCATGGTTGCAAACTGAGATAATTCAAGAGAAATGTTTCAAAAACTCTTGCAAGTTTTGCTCAATGCTGGTTGGTACACTGCACCTCAGTGTGATGAGGTTCTTGCACAGTACATAATGTTTTTAATACACGTCTACACAACACCATAAAGCAGAATTTATTTACACTTCCAGGCTGGACAAGTTTCGAAACCAAGCATTGAAACCATGCAGAAAGAGGCAGATGAAATGGCCGTCAGGGCAGAGAAAAAGCATGACTTCACCTTACTGACAAAATCAAATGCCTATCGAAAAAAGTGTCGCAGACAAAAGTGAGGAGTTAACAGCTCTAAAACAAAGCTTGGAAAAGTTTGAGCCAACTTAAACATAAAAAAAAATCACAAGGTAACTGTGGATCTTAATGCAGTAAATATTTTGGACAGACATTTATTTGTTGTTTAGTCTGTTTGGGACAGTTGCTTTTTGCAAACTATTTTTTTATAATGCCTTTTATTTCTTTGGAGACTGCAGTTGGGGGAAGAGGGAAGGGGAAGCTTAACAAGAAGGGCCTAGGCAGTCGTTATAATGTGTTCATTAAAATAAAGTGTAGAGTTTACCTTCAGAAGCTGTGTGTGTGTGTGAGTGTGTGTGTGCGTGCGTGCGTGCGTGTGTGCGTGTGTGTGTGTGACCAAATGGTCCCCACAAGGATAGTATAACCTAAGATCATCTACATTGTGGGGACCAGCCAGCAGTCCCCATGGGGGAAATGGATCAATAAACATACTAAATGTTTTTTTGAAAATGTAAAAATGTCAAAAGTTTTCTGTGATAGTGTAGGGGGATAGAATATACAGTTTGTACAGTATAAAAACCATTATGTCTAAGGAGATTCTCTAGCAGGATAGTGAACCAGACGTGTATGTGTGTGTGTGTGTGTGTATTTGGTGCATTTCTGATTTTATAGTTGGGTTATAGCCATAAATTGTATGCTTTTTTTAAGAGAGGAGAGAGGAATATATTACTTTAGGCTGTGAATATGTGATCCTTATATTTTATTCCCATCATCATGAAATTTGAAATGTCCTGGAAAAGTCCTGGAAAATGATCTCTGAAAAAGAGTGGGAACCCTGGGAAATGCACTTTTTGATTTTAAAAAAGTGTTTCAAAGGATGAATTTTGAGATTTTAAGTTTTGAAGTGATATATAATTTCTGATGATTTCTAAAGTGTGATCGGGAAAAAGGCAACAAAGACTTTTTTTGACAAAGGTCAGACAAAGGGTTTTTGAGGTGCTTTTACTTTTCCTACATAACGTTTAACAAAAAAGATTGGTAAAATATCCATTTAGGAGTCTAAGACTTTTCCAATGATAACAATTGTCATGATTAGTTTAGGATTTAAGTGTAATATAGTGAAGTTAAAGTAGGCGTCAAACCGAGGGGTCTGATGCTGATAAATTAAAATGACATGTAAACACGCTATAAAAAAAGCCTCCAAAAATGTCTTTTCAGTTTGTTCCTTGCCTTCCCTTCTCTTTTTAGGACGAGTGCTATCAGGTGAGACAGATCTTTGCTCAGAAGTTGCATGTTGCTCTGGTGAAGCTGTTCTTGCCATTGGAGTACTTGGCTGTGTTTGCATTGTGCGCTAAAGACCCAGTGAAAGAGAGACGTGCTCACGCTCGACAGTGCCTGCTCAAGAACATCAGTGTTCGCAGAGAGTTCATCAAACAGAACCCTATGCCGCATGGTTGGTACACTTTCTGGTTTTTGGAGTCGCACATAACACACTGGGACAGTAATTATATTTCCTGTAGAACTGCTGGAATGACCAGGACATGCATTTCCTATATATATGTATGTCTTTTTTTTTCTTTCAGAAAAGCTGCTGTCTCTCCTGCCGGAATATGTGGTGCCATACATGATCCATCTTCTAGCTCATGATCCAGACCTCACCAAACCACAGGATTTGGAGCAGCTCAGAGACGTCAAAGAGTATGAGTACTTCTACACAGAGACAACCTCACACTAACGATCTGACCAATGCTTCTAATTCTTCTTTTAAAATGAAAACTAATTCAGGTGATTTCTTGTTTTCTCCCAGGTGCCTGTGGTTCATGCTGGAGGTTTTGATGACAAAGAACGAGAATAACAGTCACTCGTTCCTGAGGAAGATGGTAGAGAACATCAAACAAACAAAAGATGCTCAGGCACCAGACGACCCAAAAGCAAACGAAGTTTGTCTCCATTAAAACATAGTTAGATTTCTTCCAGATTGTAGTCTGTTACTGATTACATGATGAAAAGTGTAGATCATAACGTAATCTAGGTTACTCATTTTAGGCAATGCATTCTGCCTACTTTTATCAAACAGAAAAACAACATTGCACGCCAGAACTCTCCCAGGTTTTAAATGTTTTAATCCAGATTTCCAGAGTCACTGGAAATGATGGCGAAAGTGTTGATCATCATGTTTAATAACTTGCATCATTGTGTTTCAAACATGGTCTAATTGCTAAAGAGGAGCTCAAATTCAGCAGCATGGTTTGCTCATTTATTTACATGACATTAGTGAATATATTCAAAGCTAAAGGGGATGACACAAAAGGATCAATAAATAATGAATGAATTACTGTCATTGTGTGAATAAACCGCAATCATGTACTCCATTAAAAAGTAAAAAGCTTTTTAAAATGTGATCATAATACAAGTGCTTAATTTGTATTATTACACTGATTACATCATCCAGATTAGTTGCTACCCAGGACTGTTCACTATTAACCTGTTATGTGTATTGTTTGTGTTTCATGCGTTTACAGAAACTTTACATCGTGTGTGACGTGGCATTATTTGTGATCGCCAACAAGAGCACTTCATGTCATCTGGACTCCCCGAAAGATCCCGTGCTGCCCAGCAAGTTCTTTACCGCACCTGATAAGGTAACAATCTCTCTGACGGTCTGCCGTGAACACTTCTCATGTGATCTTACGATCAAACTCATTCTGTCCGTTCCTCTACACAGGATTTTATCAATGATAAGGAATATCTGTCACCAGAAGCGAAATTAGTTCTGCAGACAGGGAAAATCCAGGTAGGTTTTGTCACCTCTGCGACTATACCTGAATAAATTTCAAGACATTTGCTATAAATTTTATGCATTTAAAAAGATTTCCAGTTCCAAGTTAAATATAAAAATGTATAATTTAAAAAATATAAGCCAAAAAAAAGTTAAGGGTCAGGAAGAACATCATTTATTTGAAATCTTTTATAACAATATAAAAAAGCCCTTACTGTCACTTTTGATCAATTTAATGTGAATAGAGCTATATATATATAACACTGATAATTAGAAATGCATTAGAATGGTTTCTGAAGTAATGATGCTGAACATTCAGCTTTGATCAACATTGTAAAATAATTATATTTAAATTTAATTCAGAATTACTCTTTACTGTATTTTTGATCAAATAATTCAGCCTTGGTAAGCAGAAGAGACTTACCCACCCCAAACTCTATTAACAGTTGTGTAATAATTTACAGATTTAGATTTTATTTTTATTTTTTTATACTGACATTAAAATTTTAGAACGTGACTTTATAATTTCCAAATAAATATATATTTTCGGTTCAGGGTGTGTTCGATGTCAAAGTGTTGGAAGATATATTTTTCACGCAGGAATTGATGACATCTCAATAATTCTTGTTGGAAATGTACACAACACATACTCATTAATATATTTCAGCTACCACCAAAGCAGCCAGGCGTGCTGGGGGCAGTGAACAAACCTTTAACGGTAACGGTAACCGCTCGCCGACCGTACATTAAAACCAGCGCCTCTGACACGGCAAGCAACACAAGCACCAACTCCCAACCCATCTCGCCTGCAACAAATAAGAGCAGGCTAGTGCTTTACTTTTATATCAGTTTGATGTGGAATCTATCCAGCATTAAAAAAAATGGACTTATTTTGTAATCGACACATTGTTGTTGTTGTTTTTTCTCTCATAAAGGGATGCAAGTTCCGAGGTCTCAGAGACGGGGGCGAGGGAGAACGAAGAGAATCCAGTCATCACAAAAGCAGGAGATGCAAAGAAGGTCAGATATATATATCTCATGTGAACACTAAGAATGCTGCACGTTAACACTTCTGTCATTCAGTTTTTTGCTCTTTCTCAGGAGGAAGCAGCTCAGCCCAGTGGGAAGAAGCGTGCTGCTCCTGTGAGTGACGGCTCGGAGAACAGCGTGTCTTCAAACCCCTCTGCAGGGTCACAGACCCCCGCCAATAAACCCAGACGCGGTCGACCACCTAAAAACACTTCAGGTGTGTCCACACCGGATAAAGAGGCTGGAGCGACGACGGGAGGAGGGACCGGACGGGGCCGGAAGAGAGCAGCACCTGCTCAGGATCCCGCCAGCACAGCCTCAGCTGATCCAGTCGGTGTCAAGACACCAAAACAGCAGAAAGAAGCAGAACCCAAAAGAGTGACACCACAGAGACAGATCGACCTGCAAAGGTAACTGAGTGTAAGACTTTCCCGTATGACATCAATCAACTGGACATGAACCTGTCACTACAAGTTACTAGTAGGTCTTCATTTGACACTGCATTTCAATGAATGTCTTCACACCAGTTCAAATACTAAAGGTTTTTTTTTTTGGAGTATAGACTATAGAGTAGATATATGCTGCTATAAAATGGCTTTGGTCAAAACAGCGTTCCAGGCATGCTAAAAAAAAATATATTTTTTAATAGTGTGTTATTATAGTTATTAGCATATTTATAATTTTTTGTATATAATAAAATAACTTCTAATTAGCAGCCTATTACTCACAGGATGCGATCATTTTTATTTTACTTTATTTTACACTGCCATTCAAAAGTTTGTGGTCAGTAAAAAAAATATTTATTTATTTTTAAGAATTTAGTGGTTTTAATCAGCAAGTATGCACTACAGTACATTAGACTTTTGCATTTGTTGTAAAAATTCTAATGAAAATTTGGTTTCAAATGAATGCTGTTCTTTTGAACTTTAATCAAAGACTCCTGAGAAAATGTAATGCAATTTACACTTAAAGCAGTGCAACATTGATATGATAAATATTTCTAAAATGCATGAAAATAGAAAACCACAATTTACTGTTTTTGTTTTTATGAAATAAATGCATTCTTAGTCAGCAGAATAGTCCGACCCCAAAATTGACAAGGTGTATAACTGTATCCTGTGTGACATTTAATGAATTTTTATTATAGTATAAATTGTATTTTGTCAATCTGCATGGACTTTGCTTGTGGCCCCGTAAATGATAAACACACCCATCTTTGTCAAACAAGTTTTTCACTAAGCTCATCAACGCCCAGAGTGTGTTTCACATTTATTGCATGCAAATCCTTTTTAGAGAATGACTCACATTTGCATGTAATTTGCCTCAGTGGGAATCATTTTTGATATTCCCGTGTACACCACAAACAGTGTGTGTAACTTTGTCATGTTAAGCTGTTACTGAAGTCTGTTATGTGAAGTTGAGGCAGGTGTTTCTGTCGTCCAAGATCAGTGAGGGTAGCGCAGCGAGATCAGCAGGTGTCTCAGAAGACAAATGGAAGTGAAGGAGAGACAGAGAGAGAAGTGGAGTCCAGCCCAGAGTATGTGCTCTGGTTCACACAGCTACAAGAGCAGGAGGAAGCCCTTGACAGGTGGCTCAGGGGTGCAGCCGCTCCCAAACAGAGAGCATCCACCCATGCAGCAGAGCAGGGCGAGCCGTCAGTGAGTGTCAGAGAGAGAGAGCTCATGCTGTAACCTCCAGCTCTTAAACCATTCACATTCGTTGCAGCTTTTAGCTTAAAGCAACCGTTCACCTTGATGTTCTTCCAAACCGTGTTGTTTTTCATTGAATACTAGGAGAAACTTTGCAGAATGTATATGCTTGTTTTCCACACAACATTGGCAACATGACATTAGTCCATTCGACTTGTGTTTTATATTCTTCTGATGTCATGCGACAGCTTTCTGTCAGGAACACAAAGCTATCCAGCGACCTGAGAAGGCTTGAAATACATATTTTTTTACACTACTTTTGTGGCTTTTTTGGAATTTGCTTGACACATATTTTGCATAGAAAGAAATTGGGGTCAGTAAGATTTATTTATTTCAGTATGAGTAAAAATGAAAAATAGAGTAAAAATAGGAATATATATATATTTTTTTAATTATATATTTTAAGGGCTGTCAATTTAACATGTTAACCTGATAAGAAAAAAATAACGCAATAAGAATATTATAATGCACTGTCTTTGCCCCAGACATTTCCATCATCTTGCTGTTGCATGATCTAGTGCATAAATGCCCCTAAAATTCAAGAAATTGGTGCAAAATATGTTTTTGTCTCATATTTACATAATGTCAGACGAGCAGCAAGAGCAATAAAATTAGATAATAAAATAATTTTGTTTTCTATTTTAATGGTTTAAAATGTAATTTATTTCAGTGATGGCCAAGTCAGTGCCACATGATCCTTCAGAAATCATTCTACAACAGTTCAGTGCTCAAAAACCATTTTTAGTCGAATATTTTTTAATAATAAACCATGACACATTTGAAATATAAATTTTGTAGTCTTTTATTCTGGTGACTTTTGATCAATTCATTGCATCCTTGCTGTTGCTCATATTTGTTTCATTCATTTGTTTGAATCCTACTGACCTCGTTTTTGTTACATGGAAAAATAAAAATGTCAGTTTGACAGTTTATTTGTAAGATGTCATCTTTGCAGTTAAATATTGAAAAGTCTACTGCAGAATTCCACCAGACCTGGTCTCACACTGCTATAATGTAGAATTGCTTGATTTCTATTTTGTTTTCTGTTTTCAGATAAACCATTGGTGCGTGAAGACAAGGACGGTCAGGCAGTAAAGAATTGAGACGCATCCACTTCCACATCAAACGCTCTTCATGAACCTGAACGGTCCTCAGCTCACACCTCAAGACGAACGAGGAAGTCATTCTTTAGATGTTCACACTTGTATGTAGAAACATACTCTCCCTTCGTTTTTTTCTTTTTTGTTTTGTTGACATTGTTCTTGTTGCCTCTCTGTCCGGAGCCATTTTTAAAAACAAACATTTGAAAGAAAAAAAAATCTGTTTTAATCTGCTCTAAGATTGCTTATTAAATTCCTGGAAAGATTTTTTTACTGTTGTAACTCCCTCGCTTCTTTTAATCCTCTATTAAATTGAAATACTGTCCTCAGATTTCTGATTTTCATTGAGGCTCACATCCTGTGTTCAATTAGTTTAACCTTATAAAGTGCCAAGATGACTGTATGATTAATAACGCTGCTATTTATTCATTTTTGGGTGGTAAAGCATGAATTCTTCACACTTTTACAAGGGAATTTATGTTAGGATCAGATTTTTATATTGGGAAACATTGAGTTTTAAATAGAAACAGCTGTTCGATTTCATTTTGTCCCCACTTTCATATCCCAAGCCATTAACATGCATTCTCTTAAATCTTACGCCGGCTGATGCAGAAGTCATTCCAGCTGCAGAACAGAGATTCACGGATAACACCAGTTTTATTTTTACACTTTTTTTTTTTTAATTGAAAAGAACATGACAGTTTCACAATAAATAACCATGCTTGTACGGCTCGGGTAGGGTTTTTTTGTTTCTGTTGTGTTTTGTAAAGGAGCTTAAAGTGACTAAAGCCAGAGCCCATGACCTGCATTTCTCCTTTGACAGACTCGTTTTTAATTCACTTCTTCGTGCAATATTGAACAAGGTGATCAGGAAGACAGTCTTTTTGTTCCATTTTTGATTTTCATACAAAATATAAATCCAGCCATCAATGGTGCATTCTAGAGATGAGCAGCACTTTATCCCGTCAAAAAACTTTTGCTGTGTGTACATGAGGAATAGAAGAAGAGCAAGTAGCAAAGAAAGAATAGACTCTCTTAACAATTCACCCATGTAAGAAAAGAAGAGAACACTAGATAAAAACACAAAGCATTGTGTGGCAGTACTTACTCTGAAGCATCATCATAGACTAATAACTGTTTGATTCATGCTTCTAATATTTGTTGTTATGTGGGAAATATGAACTTATATCTGACCGTTTTAAACCTCTGCGCCAATGCCAATCTGAACGCGTTTCACCATATTGATTGTTGCACAAAAAAGCCAATCGTTTTAAGAGAACAGAAACTCTTCACTTTCTCATCTCTACATGTACAAAACGCTTACACTTAAATGCAAGTTGTTTAATACAATGCATTCTTCTAAAAACAACAAAAACGAGGCAACTCAAGGTGTATCGGTCCATTAGCAAGTTGCAACCCTTAAAAAGAAAAAAAAGGGCTTGTGACCACCAATCCCACATCGTCCCCCATGGGAAAAGTGAGAAACGGCAATCTTCCTATTGTTTAATATATATATATAACACTTCAAGTTTGAAACTGTGTCTGCGCTCACAACATAACACCATGTCATCTGGCCATATCTGTGCAAAGGAAAGCCGAAAGAAACTAATCAAATAAGCAAATAAATCACATTTGATTCTCATTTGAATATCATTGCAAGAGAGCATCAAATAGAAGGGGTATTATTAATCTCAGTGTTTAGTTTTTATATGCTAAATATCCCATTCAAATAAGCATATCCCAAAACACATTTTTATGGTGTACAGAGAAAGAAAAAAAAAAACACTTTTGTAGCCAAATGTAAAGGGTGTTTTTTAGCATGAAATGACAGTGATAGAGGCTTTGTTGGGTTTCTTTAAAAAGTAAGTGACAGCCTAAATTTAAGAGGGGGAAATGATTGTAGCCAGCCAAAAAACTCAAAGTAAAAGTGATGGGGGACAGACAGAAGATGATTCAGTGCTGACTCTTCCCCAAACATTGATTCTGAACACAGAGCAGGAGGGCTTGAGGAAAACATGAGAGCTGGAGGATCAGTTGCTTAGAAGCAGCTCTGTCGCAGTCTCCACGTCCCATGATTTTGAGGACAAGGCTACTATTACTGCATTCTGTTAGAGAGAGAAACACAGAATGGAACATTTCTAAGCAACAGTAAATTTGCTGAATGAAGATGATGTTATCAGTTAACTGAAAACTGTTAAATAACATCTGTCTATTACTCATTCAACACAGTGCCACAAATCAACTAAGCAAAATTTCCACTCTCTTTCCAATAGTGCTTACAAAGTAGTAGGCATATAACATACTAACGTTCATTTTTTTTTCAAGGAACAAATACTTTAAATTCAGCAATGATGCATTAAATTGACAGTGAACGCATCGATTATTTTACAAATGATTTTTATATCAAACCAACGCTGTTCGTTTTCATTTCTATACATGAAAAAATCCTGAAGTTTCCACAAAAATACTGAGCAGCACAACTGTTTCCAATATGATATGTTATTTGAGCAACAAATCAGCATATTAAGATGCTATCTAAAAGATCATGAAGACTGGAGTAATGGCTGCTGAAAATGTAAACTTTTCAATTATCAAAATTTTAATTTTATCAAAAATGCAGCATTGGTGAATATAAATGACTTATTTTATGAACATCGTTCCAACCCCAAACTTCAGAACTGTTGTGATTTTCTAATGTGAATAACTAAAAACATTCACCTAAATATATGGATTGCATTTCATAGTGCAATACATAAGTGAGTAAATAACCATGTACCCGTATTTTCCGGACTATAAGTCGCACTTTTTTTCATAGTTTGGCTGGTCCTGTGACTTATAGTCAGGTGCGACTTATTTATCAAAATTAATTTGACATGAACCAAGATAAATGAAACAACAGAAAACATTACCGTCTCCAGCCGCCAGAGGGCGCTCTATGCTGCTCAGTGCTCCTGTAGTCTACACTGAAGACATAGAGCGCCCTCTCGCGGCTGTAGACGGTAATGTTTTCTATTGGTTCTTGGTTCTAAATGAATGTGACTTATATGTTTTTTTCCTCGTCATGATGTATTTTTGTACTGATGCGAGTCATGCGACTTATACTCAGGTGCGACTTATAGTCCGAAAAATACGGTACATCTTCCAGACACTAGTCGGCAACCTTTTTGACATGAAGTGTCATTTTATTTAGAATGGGTGTACTAGTTTACAACTCTGATGGCATGTGGTGATGACCCAAGAATGCATTCTTCTACCCAGGGTGAAGAATGAACACCCACCATCAGTCAAGCGCTGTTGCTTTTGGGAAGTGGCTGGTAATTTTGCCACAGTCTACGACATCTGATTACCCTTAAACACAAATGTGTTGGTTTGTAAACATAGAAAAGACACAAAATGACTAAAGTATTAATTTGATTTAAATTTTAGAAAAAAAAGAAAAAAGAAAACGAAATGCAAGCTTGCTTTCAGATCTGAACCAAGTTCACTCCCTACATTTTCAATAGTTTAGACATTCTTGTTTTTGAGTTATGTTTAATGGCATGACAGTGCACTGATATTACAGCTATTGAATACATTTATCATACATTTAAATAAATAACTTTTTTTTTTCTTTTTTCATATCCTTAAGCATCATACATGTGATCCTGGAGCACAAAAGCAATCTTAAGTCTCTGGGGTATATTTGCAGCAATAGCCCAAAATACATTGTATGGGTCAAAATTGTAAATTTTTCTTTTATGCCAAAAATCATTAGGATATTAAGTAAAACTCATGTTCCATGAAGATATTTTGTAAATTTCTTACCGTAAATATATCAAAACTTAATTTTTTTGATGAGTAATATGCATTGCTAAGAACTTCATTTGAACAACTTTAAAGATGATTTTCTCAATAGTTAGATTTTTTTTTTTGCACCCTCAGATTCCAGATTTTCAAATCGTTGTATCTCAGCCAATCCTAACAAATCATACATCAATGGAAAACTTGTTTATTCAGCTTTCAGATGATTTTGAAAAATGTATACTTAAGGTCCAGGATCACATATGACATCCTCACATACCGTGTTCATTTTTCATTTATATATTATAGGCTAACCTAAGGTTGCCAAGCCCTTCTGTGTATTCTGTGCATCTGGATTTTTAACCATACGATCAGCTGTCCACTTACTTTGTCAAAGCCCATAGCACAGAGTTTGTCTATTTTGCGCGTGTACTCCGGACTGGACACGGGAGCACCAGCGTACACGTGAGACCAGAGACGAGCCGTCTGTTTAAACATTTCTGGATTCTGCTTGTACTGCAAACAACAACAACAACAGTGACGTGACTGGACGGGTTGCCATGCTTTGTTTCTGCCATGTTCTCCATCAGACTTGAGCGTGTACCTGATTGGCTACCACAGCGTCTTGAGGATCATCCGGCTCTGCTGCAGCTAAAAGAGCCTGAAGTGAGAGCAGAACTGTTCGCAGAGTCATAGCAGCCGCCCTGCGCACAGGAAGTGAAGACAGAATGAAGAGGAAATGAAGAAAGAGTGCAGTATATGGCGAAAGAAATGCCTTCTACACTTGTCATGCTCATTAATTATCAGCACTCACCACTGGTCTTTTAAAATGTCCAAACATATCGCTCCGGTAACTGAACTTATATTGGGATGCCAGATCTTAGTAATAAACCGCACCTGAGAAAGATAAAAAATAAAAAGTCAACATTAAATCATAATCGAATCGTTTTGCTTTACTGCACATGATTTATCAGCGCATACGATGCTTGAATTGAGGTAGCATTGAATTCAAATAAAATTAAACTCTTGTATCAAACAAAAACAGCTTGGATTATTACCCCGATATAACATTTTCCCCCTTTAGTCAACTTTTCATTAGCAAATAATTTAATTATTATAGTTAGTTCATGGTTTATTTATGCACAGGCAAATTTAGAAAGCATTTAAGATCATGTTGTGGTTAATAGTAGCAGCTGTTGCATAGAAAATGTTAATTACGTCAAGTGCTGGTTAAGTTTAAGTTGGAATACACTACACAACTGAACAGATGTTAAAACACTAGGCGTCATATACTTCTCGTAGTACACATGCATTGTCACAAACACAAACACGACAAATTCACACATAAACGGTTCAAAACATCTCATGTTGAAGCTAAAGAAGTCTGTGGGCTATGCAATGTTCTATGAAAACTGACTGGCTTTGATTTTCAGACACTAGCATCAACTCATCCAAGGAGTTTAATTATTCTCTACCCTCCACAACTATTGAATGGTGCAAAAGAACACATTAACAATTTAGTAAGTGCAAGTTAATGAGGTTTAGTTAACATGGTTGTGCATCTTTGACTAACTGCTTCCATTACAGAAAGCAAGAGCAACTATTAATAACCCAATAAATTCTAAGCTTGCAAATTCAAAATGATTTAGTAATCCATCAGATGTGTGTTTCTTTGCTTGTGCTGTTACCCAGAGTTCAAGGGAACTTACGACCATACCAGGTTAATTTGGCTTTAAATATCAACCACGAGAACTGATAGAAATAAAACACCAAACACTAAAAACAGGGTACCTTAGGTGGGTTAAAAGGATACGTCTCGGGAATCTTGATTTCTAGCTGGTATCTGCCGCCTGTGGGGAACAAAAAACAAAAGTTTGTGAATCACAACACAGTCATGCATTAGAAAACATCAGCAATATAGAAAATATGATTGAGAATATCCTCACTACCTTCATACGGTGTGTCTGGAGGTCCTGCTATTTCTCCCTTTAACTCTGTGAAGTTTTCATCCACCAGATCTACTTTTATTTGATTTTTACTTGTCTGTTATAAAACAGAACAAACATAGTAACAAGGGAGGAAAGATTATTAACCCTTTTATTTTTAACAGGATTAAAAGGTGCCTACTATTCCAAAACGTGCTGTCTAGATAGGGTTTGAAACAGCCACATTACTGAAAACTACTTAAACAGACACTAACACATCAAACACGACCAGTAAACCAGGATTTAAAAAATAAACACACGTTAATAAGCGACACACACGAGTGCTAATATAACAACAACACACTCAAGAAGCGCTAGTGGAGCTAACAGGCTAACTATGACAAATAACAATATAAATACATTTAGAAGCCTCTATAAATGGTTTTCAGGCAAGGACATCGTCTCCAAACATCCAAGAAAGGGACATTTGTCAGATGTTTGACTTCCGTCTCTAACAAGTACTAAAGGCCATCATCTTATGACAGCTCGTACTAACATTAGCTTAGCGGGCTAAGCTAGCCGACTGGTTTCTGTGTTTTTGGCCCCAAAAATAAATTTTGTTTGCTCTCGACGGGCTCAAAAACGTGGGAAAGTAAAGTTTTGCAAACCTCTTCGCTTTTCAGCACTTCTTTGAACTCTCGCTTGATCCTCTGCACAGCGATATTAGCCATGGCTGATCTATCTCTCTCTCTCTGTGATCATTCTGCACTGCGCAGAATCATCAGTGTATGACATCAAAGTACCGCGAGAGCAGACGGATCCTATGCATTCGAATCGCTCTCGCAGTACTTTGATGTCATACACTTGGATGTCATACGCTGCTTCAAGTCTAACGCGCCTAATAATACAGAAGTTTATACGTCCAAATCACATCTGTCCAAGTGTACATCCTCAGCCCTGCACTGTTGGTATATCATTTATAATTAACAAGTCAACAGTAAATCATATAGGACTGTTAAAGGAATGTGTAGCCTACATGCAAATAAGGTGAAAATTAATAGGTTATAAATTAAATATTTTGAATGCAACCCACATTGTAATTAAACATTAACACTCAAAAATATATTTTTGTATATATATATATATATATATATATATATATAAAATAAATGCTCTATTCATCAAATAATCCTGAAAAATTAAACGAACCACGGTTTCCACAAAAATATTAAGCATCACAGCTTTTTCAACACTGATCATAAATAATCAGAAATGTTTCTTGAGCAGCATTAGAATAATTTCTGAACATTTAAACAGCAGTAACAGCAGTATCGAATGGATTATATTTCTTAACTTTATTATCCGACAAAAATGTTGAGTTTTTGATGAAACCATCATTGATGAAGTTTGAGTTTGAAACGGCAGAAAACTCTGGCTGTAACCATATAATAATGTGTCTTCCCTGTGTCCTAAGTCGATTTTATTTTGATATCCAACATCTACGTGATTTAAAAAATAAAAATAAAAAAATTATCCAAGCAAGAAGTATTCTCAATTAACATGAATATTTGTATTGATCTTTTGAGCCCCTTTAAGTTATATGTGAATGTTTTATCTGGTGGGTGACCTGAAGAAGATTATAATTGCCCTTCTATAAATTTGGACTATCAAACAATGCATTACAGTATTTATACAACAGAGAAAATTCATTATACAATAAATCTCATTCTAATAAAACAAATTTATCTTGGTTTAAAAAAAACAAAAACATCCTGTCAAAAGTGCTGGCATGTGACCAAACCTATAAAAGTAGATTATAATAGTATTTATCCTTCTCTCTAACGTATTTACTCTCACTTAATTATCCACACAACGATATCACTCATACACAATGGGCAAATTATAAATTAAATAAACAGACATCTCTAAATAAAAAGTAAGAAAAACAGACAGGAAGACTGTTTTGGTGCAAAGTGCACTTGCATGTAGTGGCTGCATGTAATGTAGCATTATGTGTAAAAGAAAAGGAAAATAAATAGCCTAATAAAACAGGTCAGTATCATCAGACATGTCTTTTGTTGGTCTGATGTGTTAAAGTAGGCAGACATTAAAGTAAATAGCAGAAGTGCAGATTCCTCTTACAAAATTACTTTCCAGTAGTTTTGCCAGTACATGATCCCTAAACATAACTGCTTATGAAAAAGCTGTATTTGTATTTAAAGGTGACATTAATTTATAATCCAAATACAATTCGCACCTCACAAAAACTAAGATTACTTTCAGTTCAGACAATATGTAGTTTTCTATATTTCGATGCAGCACTTTTTCTGATTTTCACAAAGCCTTTGTTTGCAATTCCATACAAATGCATTGTTTGATTGTTATTTTTGAGTAGGTTACCATGACATGATGTACAGTGCTCTCTCCACCCTCAATACCATGACTTAGATGCCCTTGAGCAAGGCATCGAACCCCCAACTGCTCCCCGGGCGCCGCAGCATAAATGGCTGCCCACTGCTCCGGGTGTGTGCTCACAGTGTGTGTGTGTGTGTGTGTGTGTGTGTGTTCACTGCTCTGTGTGTGTGCACTTCGGATGGGTTAAATGCAGAGCACAAATTCTGAGTATGGGTCACCATACTTGGCTGAATGTCACGTCACTTTCACTTTTCACTTTCAGTTGTAATGTCATGATGTAAGTCTATTATTTTACAGGATATCCTTGTTCAAAATATTTTCCAAAATTACTGTTCATCTCTATTTGCATTTGTTAACGCAGTTGACACGTTTTGTTATTTATCTTAGATTAGGAGTACACATTCACCAGAGGTGGGTAGTAACGAGTTACATTTACTTCGTTACATTTACTTGAGTAATTTTTTGGGGTAACTAATACTTTTCGGAGTATATTTAAAGATGGGTACTTTATACTCTTACTTGAGTAAATTTTGGGGGGGAAATCTGTACTTTTACTTCGTTACTGTGGGCGACGCTCCTCTCGTTACTTTATCTTAATGCAATAAATGCTTCAGTTTATTCCAAACGCGCCGTCTACTTTTCTCTGGGCAATGAGCCATGCCCATTCGCGAATGATTCATTCTTTTGAGTCAATTCTGTTCAAAGGCTTGATCAACCCAATTGGCAAACGAGTGAATTGGTTAATCAGTTTGAATGAGTCGTTCAGTTCCCTGCCGCACGCGCTGAGCGTCTGAAGCGGTTCACTCGGAGTTGAAACGTTTAACATCAGCAGCGTTGAAAACGTGGCTGGAACTGCATTGAATTGAAAGCAGATTTGCAAAGGCTATTATTTGCTAGCGATGGAGATCCTTATTAGATGAACACCGCGTGTGCTGTCTACTGTTTAACAGGTAATAACTTGGGCCAGGCACGTGCACACAAAGGGGGCTTGAGCACCTGCCCTTTTTATTCCTGGAGAGAATGTGCCCTTTTTTCTGGGATGCTTTTTTTATTTTTTGAAAAATAATATATATTTCTGTTTGCACACAGCTTCCCTGTCAAACAAATATATTTATTGAAATATAGTATCTAAATATCAGGTCAGGAGTTCTGAAGCACTCCCTCTCCCTCTCCCCCGATTGTTAAACCCGATTGTATTGCTTCCGCTAAAGAAAATAGTCCGCTCCGTCTCTACGCTTAGAATCCTGTGAGTCCATAGCAACGCTTCTACATTGGAATTCAACCAAGCCATGTGATAAAATAAGTTAATAAAATAAGCATATATCACCACCAGATGATATGCTTTAGTTATTTTGTTTATCCTATTTACCTGCATTTCCCTGTCAATTAGATGCAAATGTGCGCATTTTAACTAGTTGACGCCTAATTTGCATACAGAACGTCCCCAGTTATTGACTTACATCAAGAGTCTTTCCCCCTGAAATTTAGAAATCTAAATTGTTGAATTTAGAAGAAATCTACAGATGCAAACAGATGGAGGATACACTCTAAAAAATGTAGTAAATCTGAGTAACTGCATCTGGTTCATTAATAAATAAAACTGAGTAGAAATAAGTTAACATTAAACTTTAAAAATAACAATATTTATAAATTAACTATTTAAGTAATTTAACTTTTTTTATTTCCTCGAAACCTTTATAAAATAGTATTCCATACCACCACAAATACATACATGACATTGGCTTTTATTGAATTTTTACTCAATTATTTTGGTAAGTTTAATTTTAAAGTGTTATGTATTCTGATAACACCAAAATAATTAAAACGATGTAGTGCCTTGTGCAAAAATAAACAAATTATTAGTAAAACACGCCCCTCTGTTTGATGCAGTTATTTAGGTTATTCTAAATATGAAGAGTTCAGATGAAAAACCCTCTAAGTGCCATCTGAAATTTCCTTCAATAATGATCATTTTTATCAAGCTTATATGTTTATGTTCACTTATTTCACATTACTGGCAATGAAAATTACCTATTAATTATCATTTAAATTACTGAACTTAAATACGAGCTTGAAAAAAAAGCTCATAAGAAAATTTCAGATGGCACTTAGAGGCTTTTGCATCTGTTTGAGGAAGATAAAATTATAAATTAGAGTAAAGGCTGATGAAATATATACATTTATACACACACACATACATTACATACATTTTATCTATATATCTAAATAAAAATAGGCTCAGTATATATGACCCAAAGTAACTAGTAACTAACTACTTGAGTAGATTTTTTATCCGATACTCTTTTACTCTTACTCAAGTAACTATTCAAGACTAGTACTTTTACTTTTACTTGAGTAAATATTTCTAGAAGTACTTTTACTTTTACTTGAGTACAGTTTTTGGGTACTCTACCCACCTCTGACATTCACACAAACACACTCCTGTGACTGGCAGAGGGTTAGGCTACATTGCATTATTTACACTCAGCCAGCACAATAACCAATGAAGAGATGATGCGCAGTGCAAACGGTGAGAAAAGTAATGGCATTTCAGTGTTTCCCTAAATATACCACATTTCGCGTCATGCACCGACGTGGCTCTCATCAGTTAATTCCGCAACACTGATGTACGAATCCTACTATGGTCAACGCCTCCCTCATGCATATTAATACTCCGTCGGCCGGTCGGCCTTGCTGATTCGCTGAAATGTTTCCTCTTGGATATTAATTAGGCGGCGCGATTGGACGCCGCGGGACGGATACAAAATAACGTCAGCGCACGCTACTCAATATTCATGAGACAAGCCTTCGCCTTAGTAACATTCCTAAATTTGCTTCCCTGATCTTTATCAAAATACAGCCGGAACATCAGCCGGAGCTCGGGGCCCAGAGCCAAGCAGCAGTGTAAACAGGGAGTGTTTGCACTGGATTTGGAGACTCTCAGTGGGCAATATTCACATTCCGCTGCTCCTGGTTTAAAGCGAAGAGTTGAACTTAAATCTCTTCGAGTGAGTTTTCGAATCATCGGTAAGACATCTATATCCAAATCTTGTTTGTTTTGCACTTGCGTTTTATTTTAGTTTTAAATGCTGTCTCTGTTAAAATAATTTAAATGCTTTAATGAGTAAATAAACATCTATCTTTCTTTAAAGACGCAAATAATTATAGTCTAGTTAAAACTCTGCTAATTTTTTACCTCTCGCGATGGGAAAACATGACTTTTTATTCTTTGTTTTTCTTGCATATTAGTTAATATACATGTTTCGTGGTTTATAAGTTTTTGTGTGTAGACGGACATTGTTTTTGAATCCGGTTGAGTAAGAGGAAGCAAAAAAAAAAAAAAAAAAAAACTTGCCAAACTGTTAAACCAATCTATTTGCATTAATCGTCTATTAATTAATTCGTATTATTTGTGCAAAATAATCATGCATTTGTGTACACCTTATAGCTATTTAGTCCTGCTTAAAATGCACGAAACTAAAGTATGTTAAAAGCATTAGTGTGTTTGTAGACCTAGTTGCTGTGGCATACAAATATATTTAGAAATATTTTTACTTAAGTATTTTCGATTTAGGAATTGAGTCACAATGCACACAGTTCATAAGTTGATTTAACCCATTACCTTACCACTGACAAGCACACATCAGTTACAATATCTCACATTAATATTATAGCTATACACCATTTTCACTAATGCTGACATCTAACTGTAAACCAAGTGTAATTTGCATGTGGCTATTTCAGTTTGTGTAATATAAACTAAAACTTAAATAAAGGATCATTTACCTTTTTATTTGTCCTGTGATGTTGGTCCTTTGACATGGGCCAATACGAAAATCAAAAGCAATGCATGAACAATTTGGTGCTTGGACATTTTATTTCCCCACGTTTATGTCCACCAAACAGATTTTTATCCACACACACTTTCACTCCTAAGAAAACATTTATGAGTACTAGATGAAGTTTGGGTTTTCAAATGCGAGTCATGCTGATATCCTAGCTACGCCATGTAAAGCCATCATAATTTACCATACCCATTCGCTTCTGAGTTTCTGTGTGTTTAAAATAATTAAGTATTATTATTAGACTCTGTAATTTGTCTCTGTTTTTGGAATGTGTTTGAATCCTCTGTGTTATTTAGGAGAGGATGGCAGAGGGAGGTTTTGACCCCTGTGAGTGCATCTGCTCTCATGAACATGCCATGAGGAGACTCATCAGCCTGGTGAGTTCTATTATATTCATAAAAATTAATAATAATAAAAATAATCTAAAAATATAAATTAATCTTATACATTTTATATAAACAAACTGATCTGTATGAAATATGTCCTTGGATTTCTTTTCTTTTTTTTTGGTACAATATTGTTTATCATTATATATATATATATATATATAAGCATATAAAATAGCCGATATATGGTTTTTTAATTATGCAATAGGTGCACAATAGGTGTCGAAATCATTTTGCTTTTGTAATTTGATTAATGGCCAGTAGTGCTTCTTTGGTTCACTTAGTTCAGCCAATGAAAAACGTTTGGTTCAGCTGTTTTAAGTATTTGTAGAGCATGCATTTGAATTTTAATAGTATTTACCATGTTCATAACAATATATGATGCTTTTTTGGAGTAGTTGTCAAAAAAGTACTTATATTATATATCTATCTATCTATGAATGAAACTGGCATTCTGCAGAGGGATACACACATTTATTGTTTCAAATTCAATTCAAAATCAATTAATGTAATGTAGAAGCATCAGTTTTTGTTCTAAAATTGCTTTAAGGCAGAGTCCCACATCAACACATAATGTTGTCATTACATCCATATGGTATGTTTTTGCATCAGCCTTTTTGATGAAATATACCCTTTGTGATTCATTTCCAAGCTGAGACAGTCCCAGTCCTACTGTACAGACACCGAGTGCCTTCAGGAGAGTAAGTCTGTCTATCCGAAACAAGAGCAAAATCGCGTTATGGCACATGTTGTGTGTTGTTTTCTAACGTGTGAGTGTTGGTTGCATGCAGTGCCTGGCCCCAGCTCCTCTGTAGAAGGGGACATCACTGTACCCATGATCATTATGGGATGGCTGGTGCTAGCTCTCATGCTCTTTCTGATCCGGCCAGTCAGCATGAGGGGCCCTTCAGCCAGCAGCAAGCCCTCCGGTCCCCGAGGTGTAAGTCATGACAGACAAGCTTTCATAATGACCCATGTCAGTTATCACTTACATAACATTGTAAAAAAAAAAAAAAGTTTTTTTATTATGCTCACCAAAGCTGCATTTATTTAATTTAAAGCATAGTAAAAACAGAAATACTGTGAAATATTTTTATATAATTAAAAAAAAAAATTCTTATTGTGTATATAATCTAAAAATGTAATTTATTTCTGTGATGTGCAGCTGTATTTTCAACATCATTTCTCCAGTATTCAGTGTCACATGATCTTCAGAAATCATTCTAATATGCTGATTTAAAGCTCAAGAAACATTTCTGATTATTATCAATGCTGAAAACTGTGTTTGCTGCTTTATATTTTGTTGTAATGGTGATAACACTACCATTTAAGTTTGTGGTAAGTGAAACAAATAATACTTTTATTCGGCAAGCAGACATGAAATTGATAAAAATGTGCATGTATAATATTACTACAGATTTCTATTTCAAATACATACTGTTCTTTTGAATTTTCTATTCATCAAACAATCCTAAAAAATATAATAAATGTGTGTGTGTGTATATACAGTATATGTGTGTATATATATATATATATATATATATATGTATGTATGTATGTGTGTGTGTGTGTGTGTGTGTATATATATATATATATATATATATATATATATATATATATATATATATATATATATATATATATATATATATATATATATATATATATATATATATAAAATATTTTGTCATTGTTCCTGTAGCTCAAGTGGTAGAGCATTGTGTGCAAGGTTGGGGGTTCGAATCACGGGGAACACATGATAGGAGAAAACTGTTAGCCTGAATGCATTGTAAGTCGCTTTGGATAAAAGCGTCTGCTAAATGCATACATTTTTCAAAAAATATTAGTCAGCAAAAATGGCTTTCAACATTAATAATAATAATAATAATAAGCATTATTAATATTTCAATACCTATAATAATGAGCAGTTATTTTATTATTTCACAATATTTTTCTTTCTTTATTTTACGTCAAATAGATGCAGCCTTGATGAGCAAGAAACGTACAAAATAAAAAAAATCTCAATTATTCCAAACTTTTAACCGTAGTGTATAAATGATACCTTTTAATAGGTTTTAATTATCAGCAAAATATCTAATGTGTATTATGGGCTTTGAATCTGATCTGTTTACATAGTAAATCACTGAATTGGACTTTGTGGAAGACACAAGAAATCCAGTTCAGTGATGAAAGTAAACTGACCGTGTGTTTAAAGAGATTGATTGAATAGAACTCTTTCCTCTGGTCTAGAATCCCGGCAGAGATCCGCCAGCAGCTCCTCCTGTAGACTAGAGCTCTTCTCATGGATCCTTTCATCAGCTTCCACCTGATCAGATACTGTGACGAATATAGAACTCGTTAGTTTCCTTCATCATCTTTCAGTGTTTCAAGTGTTTCAAATTCTTTAGTCCAATAATGGGGGGTGGATCTATACAGACTCTTGGATAGCAAGGTTTATGTACAGTTTGTGTGACATTTCAAAAGAGAAAGTTGAGAAAACTTTGAACGTTTTTTTAGGTTTATATATCTCGGTCTTCAATTTTTATTTTTACTTCTTCTTGTATGTTTGTTATAAAGCATTATTAGGTATTTAGCAAGTTGTTAATATGACATATAAGCCTAGGCTAGATCAGCCTGGATTTAGACTCAAGGTTAGGTAGAAATCGGGTTGCTTTTGAAGGCGTAGAGGATCATGTTCTTGACTTTACAGACATGATGTCATTGAGTGAGCCATGGCTCGTTCTAAACACAGATGTAATTGAAATGATTCACACATTTGAGGCTGACCGAGTCCACTTCTTAAAGGGATAGGTCACCTTCAGTTGCTGGTCCCCATTGACTTGCATAGAGTTCTTGTTTATTTTTTCAACTGAAGGTGAACTATCCCTTTAAATCAAAATGTTGGGCAAGAGGAAATAATAAAAATGGGCGTCTTCCAGTTTTTACTTGGCTCTGTCATGGTCTGGGATAGACTAAAACAGACCTCTCCACCCTGAACACTGTTTACTCTTTAAATCACTAAAAGAATCACTAGTACAGCCAGTGAAATGCCGTTCTTAGGAGTTGCTTGCACTTGCTCAGGAATCATTATGTAGCTGTATTAACCACATGACTTAAATGGTATGAATAGCTGTCAAATTTCAGAAACGGTGGCTTTCAAAATAAGCTTTGAATTGGGCATGCTGCAATTTCGGTAATATTTGCAAAGGATGAGCTTAAACTGTAGCACTTTCGTTCCGGCTCCTATACAACAGCTAAAAAAAACAAAAACAAAGATAGGATGCTGTCTCTTCAGTGCTTTGAGAAGGTTTGAATGTCTTAATTGGTTGGACTTAATATGTGAGTTCTGTTTATGTACACTGTTCTATGAGAAAGGGCTTCATCTATGCACTTTTTTTTTTTTTTTTTTAAATAAATCTGATGATTAATAGCATCCCATCGTGTATGTCTCTTGTTAAATGTAAGATATCTGTTGTTGTGGTGGTTAGTCTCTTCCATGACTCTATATGTCTCACCCATAGACTGTACAAAAACAAGCTCAAACTTTCTGCGTCAAACTCCACTCATGTGTTCCTTACATGTGACGTCACCGAGGCCTTCAGTCACTGATTGGTGTGTGTGTTTTCTGCGTGTGTTTATATATCGAGGATATAATAGTTTTATTCATTCGGGAACAAGGCACAGAAGAGTTTTAACTGAAGACCCCCGATAGACAAGGTAAGTCTATTTAAAGTAAAGAACTCACCGATTTAAAAGTTATTGTAGCCTACAGATTGACTGTAAATTGAATACAGGTCAGTTATAAACGCTTTAATGTTCCTGTATTCATAGGACACCACGAATCACATTATAAATAATTTTATGACATTTTACATGTAACGTTATTTTAAAAGCAGCAACAGTTATGAACTTTTTTTGCGAACACAAAATTTGCGTTGTCTTTATATATCTTAAAAGTGTATCATCTTATTCATTAGTCATGTAACGTACGTTAATGGCTAAACCTTTTATTTTTATTTTTTTATTTTTTTTAAATGAATCATTTGATCTTTTGAGTGATTCATTCACGAGGCGATGTCAACGTTTACAATCATTTTATACGGTTTAAAAAAAAATTCTATACTATTTAACATACTCCAGAGAGTAGATTTTAGTTTTCGGATTTATTTTGTAATCGTGTTTATAAGGAGAGCACTTAATTTATAAAGTATATTACATAAAATAATCGCTAAAATTGATCTGAACTGAAAAATGAACTGTTCAAAAGAACCGAGCGTCTCAAAAGATTCGAACTTCCCATCACTACTTGAAGCTCCCCGAGGGGGTCAGTAAAATGATACTTAAAACTGGCAAACATGGGTAGATTACTTAGATTAAACTACAAATTGTAGTTCGTTTCTGATTCCAAACTGCATTACAAAAAAAAATGTAGTTAGTATTGTAATAAATTACACATTTTAGGTAATATAATCAGACTACTTTTTTAAAAACAGAAAGAGAAAGAAATGGATTCTATTTGTTGTAATTAACAACATGAAATGCATTAAAAACATTACATTATAAAGGTTTCCCAAAATGGGGTTCTTAAAGGAACTGCAGGGGGTTCGCCAGTTCAAAGAAAAGCTAATAATTAAATCGTTTAAATGTACAATTAAAACAAAACGTCAAAATAAAATGCTTACTAAAAAAATTAAATGTTTTTGATGGTTATCTGCATGTCATGTAAATATTAACCAACACCAGAGAACCAAGAACATGCAAATGTGTTGCATAATTATTAAAATATTTATTTTATAATCTCAGGGGTAATATATTAGAGGAAAGAAAAAAAGTTTGGGAATCCCTGCATTACATACAAATAAGGTGATGGTAATGTGAATTTGCGCATTTTAATGATAAAAGTCTTAGAAACACATACTTAAATAAAAAGGATAATTGAATTAAACATTTTGTGAACTGGAATAATTTCCGAACAAATATAAGTGGTAATCTTATAAAAATCAATGTTTAATAGATGAAAAAAATTATTTGGGGAGAATCAATAAATTGTAAATAATTGATTGCTATTGTGTGAATAACTTGTCACTTTGATTGCATCTGTGTCTCTGCTCAGATGTTTCAGATTAAGAAGATTTGCTGTATAGGCGCTGGGTATGTTGGTGGTCCGACATGTAGTGTCATTGCAAGCATGTGTCCTGAGATCACAGTAACAGTGGTGGATGTTAATGAATCCCGGATCAGAGCCTGGAACTCTGAGATCCTGCCCATCTATGAGGTAATGACATTAAAGGAATAACGGTTTAATCCAAGTTAAAGGTGCATTTAGAATCAGACTGGGTTAAAGTTGGTTTGATGTTGGATGTTTAATATTTGCTAATTTAGGGACCATCTCTAAAGTTACATATGACATTGTTGTACATGCAGCATTTGGAGAAAAAAATGACTTGCAGTAATGCACACCTTTTAGATTTTTGATATTTGTTTAAATAAACTGTCAAATCATATGATGAACACTTTACATGAATCTTATAACATTATTTATGCATTTGCAATTTATCAAACAGTCTGTGTAAATGGGTCAAAGACGAAAAAGGGTTTAAGCATAAAAACAATAAGTGTAATACTGCTTTAAATGGTTGTTTTCCCCCAAAAAGTATTTAAAAGTTTTTTTATCATTTAATTGCAATTTTGTTCTTGTTTTTCTAAGCGAAAAATAAATATCATCCATTTCCCCCCTGATTTACGGAAGAGACCCGCTAAAATGTCATTCAGTGTAACGATCTCGTCAGGCATTATTTACAACAAAAATCAGTTTATGACATATTAAAAGACTAATTACTTTTACCCCAAATACTAATTAGTTGGATTTTTGCATTGTTTAAATTTGCCACTATCCTAGGTTTTGCTCATTTGTCAATAAAATAGTTTTCAGTCATTTAAAACACAATAAAATTTAATATGCTCCCTTATTCTTTTATATGCTTTAATATGTACACATCAGAATAAGCATGTTGTTTGAATTTTTACATAAATATTGTAACACTGAATGACAATGTAACATTATTGCAACCAAACTGTTACATTTTATCCTCCAAAAACATATTTGAAACCTTAAAAGTAGACACTTTACTTACATTTAATGTGCTTTCTATGGACCTTAAGTCACGCCTTGTAAATTCCTTTGCTTTCAACGTCTTTGACCCAAATACATCTATGCCACTTCAGATTCTACCTCTTTCCAGTCACAGAGCACTTTATTTTGAGAACATATGTAACTTAATCCAGATTGGCGGAAATTGTAATATATATATATACTGTATATATATATATATATATAAATTATTATTATAATATTTTTTACATTTTAAATTTTTTGCATAAAAAGAGTAGATATTTGCTTGTATATGCTGTAAATTATAGTCTTTATACAATCGGAATGGGCTAAAATTGGCATCTGCAGGTCTGGAAATCAGTGCATCTCTACTTAGATATATTTCTTTCATTAAAATATTACCCCTTAATAAGTCAATAGCACATTTCATAATTTATTTATTTTTTATTTTTTTTAATATGTACAGAATGCTTCGTTTAATTTTTTTTATGAGAATTCTTTGTTGCATGAGTCATGAAACGTCTCCTCTTCTTCTTCTTCAGCCGGGTCTGAATGAGGTGGTGATGTCTAGTCGTGGGAAAAACCTCTTCTTCTCCACAGATATCGACTCTGCCATTAAACAAGCAGATCTGGTCTTCATTTCTGTGAGTTTAATAAACTATTTGAATGTGGTTTTGCACGTAGGTCTGTTCACTGACCCTAATATCTCTCTTTCTCTCAGGTAAACACCCCGACTAAGACGTATGGTATGGGAAAAGGTCGTGCTGCTGACTTGAAGTTTATCGAGGCATGTGCACGGCGGATTGTGGAGGTGTCAGAGGGGTATAAAATCGTTACAGAGAAGAGCACGGTGCCGGTCCGTGCCGCTGAGAGCATCCGCAGGATATTTGACGCAAACAACAAACCCAAACTCAACTTACAGGTGTGTTTGTATGAGGAGCTTTAACTTTACACCATTCCTTTTTTGACTTTACTGCAAAAAGTTATTTTTTAAAGTGACATTTACATTGTTATAGAAATTTCTGTGCTGTCATTTTAAATGTTCTATTCATCAAAGAATCCTGGAAAAGGATAACAGAAACATATATTTTTTTTCAATTCCAAACCTTTGAATGGTAACGTGTGTGTGTGTGTGTTCACTATATGTGTGTGTTCACTCAAATAGGACAGAATGGGGGTATTTAAAAGTTAAAGGATCTTCTTTGTCTAATTTATGTTGTGAAAATATGCTTTGCATTAGTTTGACATTTTTACACAGCCACCTTCTACTTGTAAACACAATCTGGATTTTATAGTGATTCTCTACAAAATCTTGCCTCTGTAATTGACCGACTGGATCTGTGGAGCTAAGAGAATTATTCACAGTTTATTCTGTGTTAATAAATAACATTTTCCCATCTTTAATCACAGGTTCTCTCAAACCCAGAGTTCCTTGCGGAGGGTACAGCAGTGAAGGACCTGAAGGACCCAGATCGCGTCCTGATTGGTGGAGATGAGACTCCAGAAGGTCAAAGGGCCATCAGTGCCCTCTGTGCAGTTTATGAGCAGTGGGTTCCCAAATCACGCATAATCACCACCAACACCTGGTCCTCTGAACTCTCCAAGCTGGTGTGTAAACGTGATTTGAAGTAGTTTTGTATATGAATCTGATATGTAAAAATCTTTCTGCGCTGTATAAGAACTGTGTTTGTGTTTTAGGCAGCGAATGCGTTCCTGGCTCAGCGCATCAGCAGTATAAACTCCATCTCTGCTCTGTGTGAATCCACTGGTGCTGATGTGGAGGAAGTGGCCAGAGCCATCGGCATGGATCAGCGCATCGGCTGCAAGTTCCTCAAAGCCAGCGTGGGTCGGTGTGATTTTTAAAGAATGGGATTCGATCAAATAAATAGATGAAAGCGAGTTTTGCTTTAATTGCTTCAATCTCTATGTGTCTGTATCAGGTTTTGGAGGAAGTTGTTTTCAGAAGGATGTGCTGAATTTGGTGTATCTGTGTGAGGCACTGAATCTCCCAGAGGTTGCTTCATACTGGCAACAGGTCAACTTCAGTTTGAATATTTATTTAGTAAGATGTTGGCTTTGTGTGAGTCATTATACAGTCAGATTTAGCTTCGTGTGAAGTCATCAGAAGCTTACCGATCATGTCACAGCAAGCAATGAATATGTGGAGGTGAACATGAGATGATGTAAGTTTATAAGTAAACAAAAAAAATAAAAAAATTTAGGTGAGGAAGCATAAAAAAAAAAAAAAAAAACCCGGGTATTTCCAAACTTCAAAAAAAATGCTGTTCTTGAATTTCTTATTCATCAAAGAATCTTTGAAAAAAAAATCAATAAAGCAGATCAACTGTTTTCAACATTAATGATATTAATAAATATTTCTTGAGCAGCAAATCATCTTATTAGACTGATTTCTGAAGGATCATGTGACACTGAAGATGCTGAAAATCCAGCAGTGCATCACAGAAATAAATTCCAGTTTTACAGATATTGGCATTTTTCAAATTCTACAGTTTTCTATACAGTTTTTATTGTGTTTGTGCTCAAATAAAAGACCCTTCTTTCAACAACATGAATCATTTGATCAGAGGTGTAAATTCAGTTTAAGCTAACTTGTCCCATAGAGACACGCTGATATCTAAAAATGTGTTTATTTTTGTCTAATCTTTTACTCTGCAGGTGATTGACATGAACGAATATCAGAGAAAGAGATTTGCCTCTCGGATTATTGACTGCCTGTTTAACACCGTCGCAGGGAAGAAAATCGCCTTGCTAGGTTTCTCCTTCAAGAAGGACACAGGAGACACCAGGTGCATGCAGGGATACATGAACCAGGCGTTTTGTTTATTCATGACAGCTTTATCACATGTTCATTTAAGTCAAAAGTGTGTCATGTTTTATGCATTTGACAGATAGCATGCATTTTTAGCCATTGTTCTGCACTAGATTCCCTGGATTTATTTAAAAACGAGCCTTATTCTGTGGCATCATCATCTGTCTTTAAACGGGAATCTTGTGCTGTAAGCCCCTCCTGTGTGTGTGTGTGTGTGTGTGTGTGTTTCAGAGAGTCCTCTAGTATCTACATCTCTAAGTATCTGATGGACGAAGGAGCTAAGTTGCATATTTATGACCCTAAAGTACTGAAGGAGCAGATAATCCAGGACCTGTCTCAACCCAGCATCTCTGGAGACAGCCCCGAGAGAGGTGTGTGTGTGTGTGTGTGTTGAGCAGGTAAACCTCATTCTAAATCTCATGCAGGTGAACGTTTGCAGGTGAACGTTTGTGTCTAATTCAGCATGTCTCTGACTCTCTCGGCAGTGTCTGATCTCGTAACAGTGTCGTCTGACCCGTATGAAGCGTGTGAAAGTGCACACGCTCTGGTCATCTGCACGGAGTGGCACATGTTTAAGGTACAAAAGACACAAACTCTGTGCATATTCAGAATGTACTGACATATAGTGCAATGTCTGATTCATGCACCAAGTATTTGCTTTACTAAAGCAGGACTGTCACTTTATCAGCGCCATATTATTGCAAATAATGCATTCATTTCCAGGTACAATTTTTGGGACATTTCGTTAGTATTGTATTATTAACAAATGTTTGATTTACATATTAATGTTTAAACGTAAAAATATATATATTAATAATCCCAAATAATGGTTTTGAACACTCATTTTAGTACAAACAATAAAGCATTTAAATATATATAAATAATTTGTATTTATAATATTATATTTACATTTAAATTATGTAATAATTTTTAAACAATCATTTGATACTCTAAAAATTATAAATGGAAAATAATTAATGTTTGGTTCATTTATTTATTCTTTCCATTAAAAAATTTAAAAGAAAGTAATTTAACATTTATTTTAAATAACTGTTTTAGAAAAAAAAAATAAAAAAAATATTTACATACATATAATACTATAAATACATTTTTTATATATTAATTTATGTAGAAATGTAAAAAAAAAAAAAATATATATATATATATATATATATATATATATATAATTTTTTTTTTTTTGTCAAAGTGTTAAAATTTTAGTTTTTGTGTTGGGTCCAGTAAAAATACTGGTGGGGTATAAATCTGAACCCCTGGCATGAAAGTCCTGCCCTGGTGCTGAATGACTTCCATATATTCATATATTATAGTAAATGTGGTACCACACTGTACTCCCAAAACAACAGTGTGTCTAAAAGAATAGTGAAGTAATGCAAATAGTGTTTATTATAGGAATTGAATTACGAGAAAATCTATCACAAGATGTTGAAACCAGCGTTTATCTTTGATGGTCGACGAGTTCTGGACCATCTGCACCCTCAGCTACAGAACATGGGCTTTCAGGTGAGAGGCTATTTGTGCAGTTCACAGGTGTGTGCTCACACACTTCACTAGTTAACATGATTTAATGCTGTGTGTTTGCATAGATTGAGACCATTGGGAAGAAAGTGACGACCCGAATCCCATTCACACCGTCCTCTGGAGGAGGTCCACGACTCACTGAACCACCCATCAAGAAAACCAAAGTTTAAGACACACACACACACACACACACACACACACATGCATTAAAGTCCTTCACTGACAAAACCAAAGTAATGTGAAAAAAATGCATGTTTTGTGTGTGTTAAAATATCTTCAGAATGTTTTTATATGAGTTTTATCTCTCATGACTGTTTGCAAAAATGCAGTGTACTGTTTTAAACACTGGCATTCATGTCTTTGTTTTTAAAAACATCTTTCTTAAAATTATTATTATTTTTTTTAGAATATTCTCATGTCTGTGCCATTTCAAAGACATTGTTGAAACAACCATAGTGCACAAAACTGCATTAATGCAATCCCAGTACTGTTTAGTTGCATATTAGTGTTGTAGATTTTATTTAAAATATCATCTGTTTATTTGAGAGCGATGTCTGAGGGAGCAGCAACAGGAGGAACTTTAATACGTGGACCAAGAGGTCATAAAACTGCTTTAAATCATATGTGACCCTGGACAACAAAACCAGTCACAAGGGTAAATATTTCGAAATTGAGATTCCTGCACCATCTGAAAGCTGAACGAATTATCTTTCCATTGATGTATGGTTTATTAGGATCTGACAATATTTAGCTGAGATACAACTATTTGACAATCTGGAATCTGAAGGTGCAAAAAAAAAAATCTAAATCCTGATAAAATCATCTTTAAAGTTGTCTAAATTAATTCTTAGCAATGCATATTATTAATCAAAAATGAAGTTTTGATATATTTACAGTAGGAAATTTACAAACTATCTTCATGGAACATGAACTTTACTTAATATCCTAATGATTTTTGGCATAAAATAAAAATTGGTAATTTTTGGCTATTGCTACAAATATACCCCAGAGACTTAAGACTCCTGTAAGTAAGCTGTTTGTGTCACCCAGTTATTGATCATTTATTAATCCACTGGTATGTATTGTTTGACCTGTACTGTTTATATTAATGTAGAGTCACAGTTGTAGCTTTTATAAAATCATCTCTTACTGTACAGGTTTGTAATACTCAGATATAATGATGTCAGAAAACGTATTAAACAAATATGGACCAATAAAAAGCAGCAGTGTTGTTTATGTATGTCACAGGCCTAAATATGAAAGTCAACCATGACTCAAATAAAAAAAAAAAAACAATTGACAAGTTTTCATTGAATATATCCTATTTATATTACTTAAATGATGCACAATATAGACAGCCTTAATCCATTTCTAAAACAACCCAACATGTTCATTTAAATATTATATTTATAGTGTCATTGCAACACAGTGAATGTTATTTTGTAATATGTATTCTTAAAGAGACAGTACACCTACAACTGAAAATTCGGTCGTCGTGTCGTTCCAAAAGCTGTATGATATCTTCTTTTATGTTACACAGAAAAATAATGACATGATGGAGAGTTAATTAATACAGCATTGAGCATTTTTGGATGAATTCTCCTATTAATACGGTTTATACGGTAGGAATAAAGAGGAAAAGTTCACTCTGCTTCTTCTACGGTTCCTTCAGGTTTCTTCTTTTCCAGCAGATTCTTCAAAAAGAACTCACCTAAGAAATGAAACCGTATTTTTAAATAAAGTTACAGTATGTGTGAGTGCTGAACTGATGCTCAAAACTATCTCTTGCCATATTTATGGATCATGTGCATGTATTTTTGTGCATTGCAAATAATGCATTAATTTCCAGCTATTTTCATTCCTTGATTTTTTTTATAAACGTTTGTAAAAATAGGAATAATCCCAAGTAATGGTTTTGAACGATCGCTTTAGTATAAACAATAAATAATAAATTTAAATGTAAATATAATATTATATATATAAATAAATACTTTGTTTATATATTTACAAATGTAAAAATGTGTGACAGTAAATATTATTATTAAATACTAATTTTAGAATAAATACTAAATAAGACATTTAAATGTATTAGAAATGTAAATTAATGAATGTTTGGTTTATACATTAATGTAAAAATATATAACGATAATTTACTAATAATTTACAAAATGCAAAATTTACATGTAAATATAATATTAGGTTTATATATATTTGTTAATTTGGAAATTTAAATATTTTTTAATATATTTTTTTTAGAATAAATATAATGTTTCATTTGCATTCATGATTGTCTGAGTGTAAATTAAAATGTACAGGTTTTTTTTGTTTAGTCCAGTAAAAACTTTGGAGGTCTCTTTTAAGTATCTTAGAATTTATTTTTTTTAAATGATATATATATATATATATATATATATATATATATAAACTTGTTAAGGCTTTAACATATCTAAAAGTAGGTTATAAAATTTTATTTATTGCAAGCAACATATAGCAAATAATTCATTGCCCCATGAGAAAAGATGGGAGATTTAAAGTCATATGGTTCAAGGCATCTAGCAGCAGCCAAGCAAGTGTGATTAAAAAAATGAGAAAGCCAACAGATCCCATAATCTGAGCTCTGGCTAGAGCCCCATGAATCAGAAGACGTGTGAGGTTACCTGCTCTGTAAGAGGTGCGCACAAGCGGCCCGCTGGCTGTGTAGACGAAGCCCAGCTCCTGGCCAATCTGCTCCCAGTAAGCAAACTTCTCAGGAGTGACATACTCTTCCACCTTCAATCAGACACACAGCTTTAGACTGATGCATTCCAGAAGAGATCACGTGAAGCGGCACAGGTGTGTGATGTAACACAATGAAACTCAAATGACGGATGAAATGGGAGATGCTGATTGGCCTGCTGCTTTTGAATGGCGCATATAAGCAACTCCTCTGTATTCGGTCCGAGTCGAACTGTTTCCTCAGTTCATTGACTGTTGGAGGAACTGGAGCGATGAATCGGTTCATTAATCACATGATCAGATACGACGCTATTTCTGCTCGTCAGGAGAATGAAAGTGAGTTTTGATTGAGCAGCTTGTAAATCTTTGCTGCTCGAGCCGCGAACTGTGTCAGACGCTTTACAACCGATGATTTGATGAACTGATTCAGGTCAGTTCACCAAAAAGAATCGGTTCAATAGAATGATTCATTCTTGAACTGAATCGTTTGCCTGAGGCTCTGGATTAAAGGTAATAATGCTGTAAAGTTTCTTGCACAGACTGATCGTTTCGCTTCATAAGACCTCAATATATCATCAGGAGTCATGAGTATTCATTTTGTAATATGCTTTTTTTAATTCTCAAACATGCAGCCACTGATTTGCATTTTAGAGCATCACACAAAGGATTACAGTTTCAGCTAAAAATCTTCTGAATTGTTCTTCTAAAAAAAAAACGTCACCTACATCTTGGATGACCTGAGGGCGAGTACATTAACAGCACATAGCAAATTTTCTTTTTTTGGGTGTACTGTCCCTTTAAGGTTCGGTTGCATTACTTAATTTTCAGTCATTTGAATAGAAACTCATTTTGCGTGAGGGTGAAAGATTTCGCAACAGGTTCAAGTTGGCCACACAGAAAGCTGCATGGTTTCAAAAGTGACACTGCTAAACTATTCTGGCCTTAAATTTTACCAAAGAGTTGCATAAAGAAAGCCAGTAGCTGGTGATGTCAGCCAGAACATGCCTTTTTGTGTGTGTGTGTGTGTGTGTGTGTGTGTGTGCGGAGTGTATCACATAGTCATTGAACAGATTGTGAAAGTGAAATCTAAGACACAGTTAATGTCGCACCTTTAGACTGCGTTTGGTCGGCTGCATGTACTGCCCCAGTGTCACACAGTCCACTCCAGAGTCCTTAAAATCTGAAGGAACACAAACAACTCTCATACGCTAATACATGCATATGTATGTACTGTACCTCACGTGATGTACGTAACACATCTGGAACTGAACATGACTTACCTTTCAGAGCTGCGTGTATCTGTGCATCTGTCTCTCCGAGGCCCAGCATGAGGGACGTCTTCGTGAGCACACCGGATTTCACCTTTTTAACATGTCGTAAAACACTCAGCGATTGGTCG
Source organism: Carassius carassius (assembly GCF_963082965.1). NCBI lineage: Eukaryota > Metazoa > Chordata > Actinopteri > Cypriniformes > Cyprinidae > Carassius > Carassius carassius. Next base: position 1,608,254 of record NC_081760.1, read on the forward strand.
AAGTTTGCACGAGGGTCACGCACATGTCTAAAGGTCAAAGTTGAAAAATTAGGTCTTTTATTAAATCTACAAAATTGAAACTACTATTCCTACTTCACTTGATAAGCTGGACTAGATGTTTCTGCCATCTGCTGGTGATCGTATATACTAGAAATTAAACTGAAAAGAATAGCGAATAAAATATGAAAGAAATAAAAAAAAAGAATGCATAGCAAATAAAATTATAAAATATGAAATTAAATAAAGAATGCATTGCAAATAAAATAATAAAATAGGAAAGCAATTAAAAAAATAATGCATAGCAGATAAAATAATAAAATATGAAAGAAATTAAAAAAAATAATGCATAGCAAATAAAATAATAAAATATGGAAGAAATGTAAAAAATAATGAATAGCAAATAAAATAAAATATGAAAGAAATAAAAAAATGCATAGCGAATAAAATAATAAAATATGAAAATTAAAAAACAAATGCATAGCAAATAAAATTATAAAATATGAAAGATATTAAAAAAAGAATGCATAGCAAATAAAATAATAAAATATGAAAGAAATCTAAAAAAAGAATGCATTGCAAATAAAATAATAAAATATGAAAGAAATTTAAAAAAAAGAATGCATAGTAAATAAAATAATAAAATATGAAAGCAATTAAAAAAAGAATGCAGATAAAATAAATAATTATTATATTGAAAGGTTTAAATATTTTACAATGTTTTTTTTTTGCATAAAAATAAAACTGAATAAAAACAGAACTTGCTCATATTAAACACCACTTTGTGAGATCTGTCTGAGCATCTTGACTTGACAAACAGCTTTACAAAGCATTCCTCAAAAATAATAACTGTATGTGAGCACACAAGATCCAGGCTGTAACGGCGGATTGCACTGACCTCTGTAAATCTCTGACTGTCTCTACATTGTGAGCATAAACATCAAGCCCAGACAAAGCAATTTTCTCCACTGCTGCAAGATCACCACGAAAATCAGGAGTCAAACACTCCACCAGGATTTTAGGGTTCCTAAGAGAGAAAACATCATATATGAGAGAAACTGATGAATAATCTGCTGTTTCTAAAAAAAAAACTGACATTTTCCCCATCTCTCTACCTTTCTTTAAGATTGGAGACGGTCTTAGCAAAGTGTTCAGCTCCACCATCAGGAATATCTGTTGGTCAGAAATCAATCGTAAAGCTTCTATATGCTTGTGTACAACTAATTTTTCAACTAATCAGATGAACTCATTTAAATTAAACTTCCCCCTCCAGGAAACAGCCTATGGATCATGGCTATGATGCAACCAAATAGACTGCACTTTAATATAGCCCAGTTTCAGGGAAAACAAGAATTGTCAGAGTCTTTAATGTTTGGTTTGCTGGTGTTTTTCTGTTTCCTTACCATCTCTGTCCACTGATGTGAGGACTACATAGTCCAGTCCCCATGCAGCGATGGCTTTAGCAGTGTTGTACGGCTCCTCAGGGTCAAGAGGCGGAGGATGTCTGGCTGTTTTAATTGAACAAAACCTACAGCCACGTGTGCATGTGTCCCCCATTAACTACAGAAAGAGTGCGGGAGATATTTAGTCCAGAACTGGAGCATGCATATGCTGTTTTGCAGACACAGCACACTCACCATTATGGTTGCTGTGGAAGTATCATACTCTCCTCCACCCCAGCATTCACCGATATTGGGACACCGGGCCTCCTCGCAAACCTTTAAACATATTAACAGTCAATACTTCTGGTAACTGTGTGAAGGACATGTTTTTTCAGACACTCACTGTGTGCAGCTTCAGGTCCCTAAGTGTGTTCTTAAGTTTGTTGTAGTTCTTTCCAATAGGGATCTCTGTTTTCAGCCACGGTGGAAGCCTTAGCCTGGCAAAAATAATAACGAGGGGTTAAATCATATTCGTGACAGTCTTAAATTCAGATGTCTACATCATCTGAAAACTGAACAGGAAAGGGAAATAGCTTTCCTTTGATGCAAGGTTTGTTATGATAGAACAATATTCGACTGAGATACAACTATTAAAAAAAACAAATCGGAAAATCGGAAATCGGAAAATCGGGAAAAAAATCTAAATATTGAGAAAATCACCTTTGAAATTCTTAGCAATGCATATTATTAATCAATAACTAAGTTTTGATATAGTTAGAATAGGAAATTTACTAAATATCTTCACGGAACACGATCTTAATGTCCTAATGATTTTTGGCATAAAAGAAAAATTTATAATTTTGACCCATGCAATGTATTTTTGACTATTGCTACAAATATCTCCATGCAACTTAAGACTGCTTTTGTGCTCTGGGACACATATACACCATGTGTCTAAAGGACAGCTGTAGTGATCAGTCAGCAGCTTTCCAATGCAAAAGTTCTTGAGAAAGACTGTGGTGTGCATAAGCATACCGCTCTCCCTTCTGTCTCTTCAGACTGCCTCTGTATTCCTCCCAGCTGCTCTTCTCGGACAACTCTCCAGAGATGAAGTCCTGCAGGTTCAGTCCGTCGTCTCTGATGTTCCTCTTCTTCTCAGGGAGTGAGGAGGACGTGTTGGCAGCAGTGATCAGTCTAACCTAAGAGCAGAAGCACGGGGTCAGCGGGGCTTTTCTTTAAGAACATACACACTCTGATCATCATCTACCAGCTCACACAGATATATTCAGACCGTAACAAACATTAAACTCATTTTAACCCACTTTTGGCCACCTGTACACACACAAAACAATATGTACTTGATTTGTTGATGAATCCAAACAAAGCATGCCGTTACTACTTGCCAGGCTCATTGTGTATTCGTACCCGTTTAATGCCTTTTTAATGTTTTGATTTATTAATTTTTTTTTGACATACTTAGTTTTTTCCTTATAGCATGATCAGATTTGCCTATTTTTTCATCTTTGCATAGTCTAACCCAACACAAACGTCTTTTTTCTAGTGATAAAATATAAAACTTAAGTGGATAATGATTTATAGATTGCAGTACTACAGACAAAATAGTGGCTACTGATATTTAGATATTTCTATACCATCATATATTATCAAAGTTACCAAATTTTTTAGCTTTTGGCTGTCTGACCTTACTGGAATAATTATTATTTTTACTGAGGTTAAATAAATATTAAAAATAACATAAAATTAGCATTTGTTTTGCATAAAAATATGGTACTTTTAGAGGTAAATACATTTTAAATTGCATTAATTGATCGTTTTTATTTTATCGAGGATACTGGGATGACATTTATAATAAAATAAATGCATTTTGGGATCACACCTGAGACCCTTGTCCCCAACTTTGTGCACAAATTCATTATTTGCCCTATATAAACAGAATTAATATGTTTAATAATCAGCAGATAAGGTTACGTTATTGTACTTTAGATCACTGTGACTTTGCGCTGACCTAAACACTAAACTGTCAGTCATATCAGTCATACAACTAAACAGAACAAATAAATAACTTACACTAGACCCCTCAAAGCATTTTGATGGTAAAAACAGACGATTAGATGAATATCGTCCCGAAACAACACAACTTCTGATCAGCGCCATGTCTTCAGAACCAGCTCCAGCCTGTCAACAATTCGCTCTGACATCGATTAACTCACCCTGCGCGTTTATGACGAAAACAAGTGAAACATTTTCCTACATAAAAAAGAAATGGCATTAATATCGTATTGAATAATCTTTCTAACAGTTACAACACTCTGTTAAATTTGCTTTATATAAACAGTATCTGTAATCGAATCGATCGGTGATCGATTGCGGCGATGGCGCACAACGTACTGGTTAGTACATTTACGTCATGACGTCCTCCCGCCGTCCTTTCCTCCTCACTCGGCGAGGTAAGAATATGCCGCGTCCCGTTCTTGTGTGTTTAAATCAACTACAATCCTCACCATCATCAAATCTTTCGGGTTTGTTTAGTGTCCCAATCCTTTATTTACATGTCCCTGAGAATATATGTGCTAGTATTAGTGCAAAAAACCCGATGTTGTTTAAAAACCGCGATGTGTCTAGTCAGTGTTTATCTATTAGCTCGGCTAGCAGGCTGAATTAATTCATTTTAGCAATTTTCACATTGACCTTAAGACTCGCTTGTCTTATGACATAATAACGTTTTCACTGTTTGAAAACGTACGCTAGCATTGCTGTCAGAGCGTTATTCTGATTCTAGGCTCGGATGTTCTCTATTGCTAATTGAGTGAACAGGATGTGACTTAACATCTAACGTATATGTTGTGCTTCTGTTCTCCTTTCCTTCAGAATGAAGACCATTCTCAGTAACCAGACCGTGGATATCCCCAACAACGGTGTGTTTAACGTCCTGACCACCTACAGGTTTCTTCCTGAATCAAGCTTTCATTTGTACTGAATGTTGTCTGCTTCCTTGCAGTCGAGGTGACCCTCAAGGGCCGCACCGTTGTAGTGAAGGGCCCCCGAGGAGTTCTTCGCCGGGAGTTCAACCACATTAATCTGGAGCTCAGTCTGTTGGGCAAGAAACAGAAGAAGGTCTGAATGAATCTGCTTTAAAGGATTGGTTCATCGTACACTTAACCCGATGTCTTTCAAGACGTTCATGTCTTTAGACAAAGTTTAGTTTTTGAGGAAAACATTCCAGGATTTCAGTGAGGCTGAAGGTCCAGACTGCAGAGAAAATGTGCCGAACAGAGCATTTGTGGTTAAGAGTTAAACTTTTTTTTCTTAGTTTAAGGTAAATGACCGATTGTTTCACTAGATAAGACTCTTATTCCTCATCTAGAGGTCTTTGAAGCTGCAGCTTGCACCTTCAGCCCATTGAAGTCCTTTATATGAAGAAAAGAGAAAATAAACGTGTTCCTGAAAAATCTGAATTTCTTTAAGACTGAAGAACATCTTGAATAACATGTGGGTGAGCGAATGATCAGAACTTTTATTCTGGAAGTAAGGCTGTGCGATATGGACAAAAAAAAACCTATCGTGGTTTCTTTGATCAGTTTTGCAATTTCACGATTTAGACGCACACAGACATGCTTTACAGTCATAAATGCATCCAGTATAAATTTGAAACCTATTTCCAAAATAGAACCAATGAGAGCTTTTAACAAAACATTGTAATATGTCTCTAGAGCTCACATAAGTCAAAATAATCACTAAGTAAAGCTGACAAAATGTCTAGACATACGGCAAAAAAAAAAAAACACCGGTCCAGGTTCATGCGCTAGATATGAATAATTTTTGCACCTTTCTATTTCTAACCTTTTCTGTTTTGTATCTTTTACCGTGTGCAGTGTGAAAGTTATGATGCGTTAACATGGGCTCTGAAAAACCCGGTCTGCTTTGTTCTCTCGCTACATTTGGGCACGCTGCATTCTGATTGGATCGGATAGCATACTGCAGGAGGTTGGGGCTGTGGAAAATCATGCTATAAATCGATTTTGAAATCGTGCACGCTTGTATCGTGACTTTTATGACTATTTCTATTATTCGCACAGCCCTACCTGGAAGTGAACTAATCCTTTAAATACAGCTTAACTCTTTCAATCGTTATGGTTTTGTGCACCCACATCTGGATTGTTTGCTTAATTGGACTGGAAGTCCTTTGTGTAAATGCCTCAATTGATCAGATTGAGCTAGATGAAAATGAAATAGCGATTTCTGAAATCCAATCTGCGATGCTTATGTTTGTTGGGCATCCTACAAAAACGCTAATATTGATGTCTAATGAACCGGTCGGTAGACACCATGTATTAAATATGCTAAATTGGTGATGCATAAAAAGAAAGGCTGATGATGCAAAATAGTTTTGTTTGGAATGCAGCTTGTAAAATGTGAACTGGTTTCATATTTAAAATTATGAAACATTGCAACTTTCAGACTCTGATGTAGAGCTGGATACATTCTGATTGATGAAAGTATATATATATATATATATATATATATATATATACACACACGTGTATGTATGTGTGTATATAAAGTGTGTGGAATCTCAGCAAACGATGGGTGTTGTTTCAGCTGCGTGTGGATAAGTGGTGGGGTAACAGGAAGGAGTTAGCCACAGTCCGCACCATCTGCAGTCATGTCCAGAACATGATCAAGGGTGTCACACTGGTAAGCAACCCTGATTTCGCTCATCTTCATGCTTGCATGTCTAATTCAGCTTTTAAGTGACTTTATTCGTGTTCTTAATGCGAGCAGGAAAAGATATGACCCTAATATTATTCATCTTCAGGGCTTCAGATACAAGATGCGATCTGTATATGCCCATTTCCCCATTAATGTGGCGATGCAGGAGAACGGCACTCTGGTGGAGATCAGAAACTTCTTGGGAGAGAAGTACATCCGCCGTGTCCGCATGAGGCAAGGTACATGTGCAGGCTTTTCCTAAATCAACGTGATGTCTGTTATCTTAAAGCGCTGGTCCTGCTTCACACATTCCTGGTTACACTGATGCAGAATGTTTATTTTTTGGCTAGGTGTGTCATGCGCAGTGTCTGCCGCTCAGAAAGACGAGCTTGTTCTGGAGGGTAATGACATTGAGCTGGTGTCAAACTCTGGTGAGATGTACATTGCCAAACTTCACCGTAGTTCACACGTGACTTTAAACCATATAATGGCATGTTTGCACATGAAAGGCTCTACACACTTGTTAGCATTCTTAATATTATATGAAAATCATATCAAGTTAAAACTATTTGGATTCAGTTAGTTGCTATTTTAGGTGACTGCAGTATTATGCAACAGAATATTTTTTGCATTCTTCTGACATTCATAACCCTTGGTTGCATAACCTGAGTGATTGAATAGACTGATTGGGTTGTGTGTGTGTGAGAGAGAGAGGTGTATGCGAGGTGTGTGTGTAGTTCAGTGTGTGTGCATGCCTTACCTCCCCATCATCTCTCGTTTCAGCTGCCCTCATTCAGCAGGCAACCACAGTGAAAAATAAAGATATCAGAAAGTTCCTGGATGGTATTTACGTCTCTGAGAAGGGCACTGTAGTGGAGGCGGAGTCGTAGAGAACACCAGAGGTTAGGCCAGTTTTCCTGCTTTAGTCTCATTTGTCATGTTCATGGTTAAATCCGATGAATTTTCTTTGCCAAAGTGTTAAATTTCAAATGAAACTATGTTTGATTGACCGTGTCATACACGCCAAAGAACTGTACTACACTTCATCTTTTGTAGGGATTTGTTGCACGCTCAAACGCAGGTTCTTGGGTGCACCACGTTGTCATTTAAACTGGTTTGTCTTATTGTGCTTTCACTTTTTCTCCAGCTGCTCTGATCCAGCAGCCACCACTGTGAGAATGAAGGACATCTGGACATTTTTGGACTGGATCGATGTCAGTGAGAAGGGCACAGTGGTGGAACGGCAAAAGGACTAAATTAGTCTCTGTAAAATAAAGACCAACTTAATTTTTCAACCACATAATTGTGTGTGTTTTATTCATGTTGGCACAAATATGCAAGCATGATTGGATTTGGATTGGATTTAAATTCTAAATCTGCATAGGATATTTTTGGACCTCAAGAGTCGTCATAACTTAATATTTTAACAAACAATATTGTAAGGATATAATTGTAACTGTAAGAAATGCCTGGTTTAAAATATTAAATTGAGTTCCTTTTGAAATTAAACATTGTAGAACTACACATAAAATATTTTTTTAAGTGATAAATTATTTGAATGTGAAATCCATGCAAGCATAAAATCTTAGGATTACCAGCATTAAATCTTGAGGGTGATTGATTTAATTAAATGCCTTTGAACTTTAACTCCTCAAAAATAGTCTGAATTTTATCAATGGGCATCCATATTCCAGTTTATCAACAAGATTATTTTTGATGCACTATTGATAAGTTTAATGAATAATGTCGTGTATCTTAATTGGTGTGACTGGTACATTTCAACAGGCAACAGAGATATTTGCACCAAATAAATTAGTGCAGGTCCGAGATTTTTGTAATTTCTATAGTTGTATATACTTTTGCCACCTAGTTAATATGGTGAAAAGCAATGTAGTTGTTCTAATTGTATTTTTTACATTTATTGATGGATACTTAAATTTCAGAAGATAAGTGAATACCAATTTTTTTATAAAATAAGGAACTGTACAATGCCAGAAAAAAATTATAGAAAAACATAACTATCTAAATAGCAATGGGATATTTTACAAATAACATTAAGACATTTTTATAATATAATTTTTTCAGGGTAAAATGGGTCTTTATATAGTAAACCATATAGACACCTACCTATAAATGTATATATGTACTGCATTTTTAGTATGGAGTATTTTGGCTAAATCTGGCTATTTCTCAAATGGTTTGTCATAAAATAAACATAAAAATGGTTTCAAATCTGAATATGACTTTTTATGAAACTGCATAATTTCATAGATTTCTTCTGTAGAGGACACCAGGACAAATTTTAGAAATTGTAGATCAATATTCCTATGAAATATGAGATATTCTTTTAAAAAATGTTGCCATGTTATTATCCCATTATTACACTTTGTTTTATTTGCACTAAATGAACACATTAATATGCAAATTAGATGCAATGTATAGATACATTATTTAGAATGGGAATACCAATTAATAGACATTTCACGCACGTATTGCAGTAGTATATCAAACCATACAGTTATACTTTTTAACATAGTTGAGAACAGTGTTGGGCTCAATACTCCAAAAATGTCATTTATTACTCGTTACCAGTTCAAAAGTATTTATTTCAAAAGTAATATTATTACTTAGTGCTACATCTGGCAATGGTAATTGGTTACACTAGTTGTTAAATGATTTTTCCTTCACACTCCACAGAAGTTATAATTGTGTATCTTCCCCATAAAATTCTTCTAAATGTTACTAACAATATATTTCTGCCTCATCATTTGACCAAAATCTACATTGGATCACAGTCAGAAGTTATTAAAAGCACTCAATAGAATTGAAATGGAATTATTGGATTGTTAGATTCAACGATTTAGCTGTTTTATGGTTGGTAACTGTAATATTATTACTGAAATCTTAATAGTAATTAGTTACTGCAAAATTAATATTAACCAACACTGGTTGAGAATAATCTTTGTACAAAGTTTGGTTAAAAATAATAAAAATAAAATAATAATATTTTTTTCGCCTGTACATGCCTTTTCATGGTTTTTTTTTTTTTTTGAATAACAGTATATATATATATATAACAGTATATATATAAACTCTACGTAGGTCATAGAATAAGATCTGAATAAAAATAAAATATGAATCTTATTAATTCTGCATTTGTTTCTTATGCTCCAACCAATGTAATGAAATAACATATATATATATATATATATATATATATATATATTTTTTTTTTTTTTTTTTAATCAAAAAACTTTTTTTTGGTTCTCAAAAGCATGCTCAAAAGGATATAATTTTACGTCGTAAAGATATTATGAAACGTCCGCTCCGCGCGTCATCACTCTGCGCCTGAGTTGAGCATCATTGGCGCCAAAGAGCATCAGAGAAGCACTGCTGTCGCGCAATTTCGCCCCCAAAAAATAAAGAAACGCTTTTGAGACATGCTTAGAAATGGTGAGTCGCCTTACTAATGCACCATGTGTATAAACAATGACACAATCAGAGCAATAGCTCGGTCTGTTTGGCTAAAGAAAGAGCAGTTAGCTCCAACTTGCAGCCTTCACGTGTTTGTTAACAGACTAACATTAGAGCTACAAATACAATCAAACATACAAAATACTATATATGAACTCAGCAGTCCATGCTCATGTCACAGGTGCATGTGTTTACATCCTGTTCCTGTAAGCTTTAAAATTAGCCATAACTTAACAAATCAAATCGATTGATTGGTTGCCAATACAGCCCTTTATGATACTGTATAACAACACAGGTTAGTTGTTTATGTTATGGCATTGATTGTAATGATCAATTTTGAAATGTAAACATGCAACAAACTCATCCTGTGGTTACTATGGTACCTGCTCTGCATTGCATATTTACTAGCATGTGTCATTATAAAATAATAATTAAACTACATTAAATGTTATTATTAAACATTGTTTTGTGTGTATTTCAGGACATCCGGAGGTTTTTTGCGTCTAGCAAACCTGCGGCACCCAAACCTTCAAATGAAAGCACCAAAACTGATGAAGAGCAGAAGAAGAAACAGAAGTCAAAAACTAAGGTAAAACAACAGTCCTTTGATTTGGCTGTGATTTGTACAGAATTTATAAATATGAGATGGCATCTACAGTGTGATTTCATTCTTGTTTTCTCTTTATTTGCATGAGTTTGGATGCTGATGTATTTAATGCATTGCTACACAATCTCTTTCTCTCTCTCTTTAGGTCAAAAGTCTCACATCTGATGAAAAACCTTCTGGAAAGCGAAGGAAAAGAGTCATAATTGATTTAGGTTCCTAAAGAGCATTTATCAAATATTAGGAAAAATAATGAGGATGATGATGGCCATCATGTTCACAATGTTAGGAGATCCGTGGATATACATATATATATAATTTAAAAAAAAAAAATCATAGTAAACTTTTAATATCTTACTAAATAAAAAAAGCATTATTTTGCATTGGGTATGTTTTAGACATATTTATGATACTACATTTTCACAGTATAAATTAGGTATTTATGCACTTGCCTTTTTAATTTTAGGATGAGGGTCCCAGACACGAACATGTTTGTGGGAACTGAAGGGGTTGACACACACACACACACACACACACACACACACACACACACACAGGGTCCCAGACACGAACATGTTTGTGGGATCTGAAAGGTTGAACACCCCTGATATACCACTATATTTAGATGTTCTCATCTTATCTTAGACTCTGAAGAAGAGAAAGAGAAGAAGGCCAAAAAGAGCACTAAAGATTCTGGTGAGGGAGTCATCCGATGCTTTTCCCCATGTATAATATAATGCTATGAATCCATTAATATGTACTCCTCTTTTGTTATTTCCAGATTCGGATGACACATTAATGACTCTGAAAACATCCAAACCTAAAGAAAATGGAACCGCTAAAGGCAAGAAAGAATCAGATTCGGGAAAAGCAAAACAAGCACAAGTTTCTTCCAGGAAATCCCCAACCAAATCCCCAAACGCAGTCTCAAAGGGAGCGGCGAAGAGCTCTCAGCCCACCGTCTCCCCAAAGGTGGAGCCACCAAAACACACGCCCACCTCAGTAATGGCCTTCTTTGGGAGCTCAAGTGTTCAAAGGTCAGAGAAGAAGATGGTGGCCAGTAGCAGCACTAAGAGGAAGGCAGTGAGTAGAGAGAGTGTGAGTTACAGTCTGTGTGTGTGAACACGCTTAAAGTGTAGAAAAACTCACACTCATGGCTGTTCGGTGTTGTCCAGCCCACACAGGACACTGAAGAGCCACACAGTGATGAAGCAATTGCTAAACAACTTCAGATGGATGAAGACATGGAGGTTTGTCCAGGACACACGTTTATATGCGCAATAAAGCTTCTATATCAATCTGAATTTGGTCATATAAAAAAAGCATTGTATTATATATTATTAAGTGAGCAAGGAGTTGAACTATGAATCAGAATTGCTAAAAATGAACGAGATTTCCACAAGAGCATGCTTTTTTAATACATTTTTCACTATTTAATAAAGGCTTATGCAGAATACACCTTTAAGGGATAGTTCACCCATGAATGATAGTAGCCACTGACTTCCATTGTATATTTCCTCCATACTGTAGTGTTTGGGTGAACTGTGTCTTTTAATGGGAAAATGATGCATGTAAATTTTGCACTTTGTTTATATCTAGTTCATTATCATGCAGAAATTGTCCGTTTTCTGTATGTGTGTGTGTGTTTTTATGTTAGTTGGAAAAGAAGATCCATGAAGATGAGGAATTTGCGAGAACATTAGCCATGCTGGATGATGCTCCCTTACCGAAAAAGGTCTTTAGTTTGTCTTAACACTACAGTACATCATCTTCTGATTTAAACATGCATATTGAGCATTTTCTCATATCTACTAATTTATTCAAAATACATAAAAAATGCAACTGTTTAAATTTGAATGTCTGGTATCAAAATAATGAAATAAATCTATATTTACTCATTTTTTCTTAAGAAAAAAAAAAGTTTTAACAGGTTCGCTGTTTATGAATACTTGAAAAACATCTCCACAGTCAAGTGTGGAGTGTGTAAAATGTAGTAGTATTTTTTTGTTTTTACTTAGGCTCGAGTGGACTCCCCAACAAAGAGCAGCGCAAGTACCTCAGACACCAAACCCAAAAAAGACCCGTCCCCTGAAGACCAGCTCCAAACTGGCTCCGATGAAAAGGCAAGAGGAAGAGCAAAGGAAGAAAGACAGGGGTGAAAAACAAATGAAGATTTCTCCTAAGAAAGAGCCCATGTCTCCAACTAGCTCAGAGCGAGCAGCTACGCCCAAATCAGCAAGCGTTTCCACAGGAGCCACAAAATCACCGAAAAGTGATGGAGCACCCTTGAAAACCTCGCCAACAAAACCAGAGGTACATCCTTCACATATTTTATAACTTCATTTAGGATTTTTTTTTATGTTAGAAGACGTTAATTTGTCAGTGTAATATTTGTAATTGTGTTGTTTAAGGGTCTAAGTTAAAAGAGGGCACAAAATATTTGGTATTATTTTTAATATGTGTTGTTTATATAATGCTTTTCACAATGCCCTTGAATGCATGCACTGTAAGTCTCTTTGGATAAAAGCGTCTGCTAAATGCATGAATGTTAATGTAATGCATGTTGTTTAATGGGGCATTGCACAATTGTGCTCAGCTAGTGAGCAATCCAAAAGCTTCTCTGTCATTTCAGAATAAAAGTCCTGAGGACTTAGAGAAAAAACAGGCAAATTCATCAGCCTACCGTAACTTTTTGAACAGAGAAGGACCACGAGCACTAGGGTCTAAAGAGATCCCGCAGGTAGAAACATCTCTGCCTATCGTCTCATTGCTGCATTGCTGCCTATCCTCTAAACTGCTTTGACGATGATCTGTGATTGTTTTAGGGAGCAGAGAACTGCCTGGAGGGGTGTGTGTTTGTGTTGACCGGTGTGTTAGAGACTCTGGAGAGGGATGATGCCAAGTCACTAATAGAGCGATATGGCGGGAAAGTCACAGGAAACGTCAGCCGTAAAACCACTTACCTTGTTCTGGGACGAGAAAGTGGGGCATCAAAGTCTGAGAAGGTCTTATTTTGCATGATTTTTCTCAGCATGTCATTCATTTATGAGTGTCGCTTAACCATATTTATATTTAATTTAATCTTTTAATTTAATTAAATGTGTTGTGTTTATTCTTTAGGCGGAGAGTTTTGGGACTAAGATCATAAATGAAGATGAGTTGTTGGAGATCATAAGAACCAAACCAGGCAAGAAGTCTAAATATGAGATTGCAGCAGAAGCAGAGGTAAATAAAGCAGCTCCCATCAACCCTCCTGCTCTTTTGTTTTTTCCTCAATTAATTGTTCAGCCCTATTTTAATGTTGCATTAAGTTGAGTAAATTATCAGCTTTTCATCTACTCTTAAACCCCAGTTTAATTTTTAAATTTGGAATTTTACACAGTACTTTAAAATAAAATTATTTGATTAATTCTTCATTTATTATTTTATTGAAGAAGTACTGTATTGCAAAATTTTGTTTAATATTTATTATTTAATAATAGTCACAATAATAAAAATCATATTTTATAGTTATATTGTAATGTTAAAAAAACAATGGGAATTTTTTACCCAGTGGTTCGTACGCAACAAAAAGTCTTCACTGTAAAACTATTCTGCATTTTTTCAATATATATTGCATAAAAAATGTCAATTATTCTTTTTTTGAATTTGGTTCAATTTACAAACTCTGTCTATTGCACTTATTACAGAATAAATCGTTTAAAGCAAGGACTCCAGACTCTAGACACAAACATGCTTCTCCATCCAAGAAGGCCACTCCAGAAGGGCCCAGCCCCAACAAGGGGAAGTCTAAGCCTGGTGCTGCTTCTAAATCTGGAACACTAAGCGCCTCTCATTCAGATGTCAAAAAGAGTTTGAGCTTTGATCAAACCACGAGCGCATCCCCTGTATCCCACTCCACCCCTGAGAACGATAGGAGGAGCCTGTTGTGGGTGGATAAGTACCGTCCTCGTAGTCTGAAGAACCTGATTGGCCAGCAGGGCCAGCAAGCTTCTGCGCTGGTTACAGAACTGGCATAAACATCACAGCGGCATTACAAAAGCACCATGTCAGTATTTAAAGTTGGCTTCTACTGTTTGTTAGCAGGCAGTTGATATTTGGGTACCTTCACTAGTTAAATTAAATATGACAGGTGCTTTTTTAAAAGTACTATTTATGCATATAGTCTCTCAGTCAATATGACTTAAAAGTAATGGTATAAGATTTAGAAATGTTGTTTATGATGGGTTTTATATGGAGTTTAGCATCTCATACTGCGAAATCTGTTCAGTTTACCTGTGTTTCTAATAGCATACTACCAGTATGCATCAATGCCTGCTACATTTTCAAAGCATATATGTGATCCTGGAGCACAAAACCAGTTTTAAGTCTCTGGGGTATATTTGTAGCAATAGGCAAAAATTACATTGTATGGGTCAAAATGATTGCATTTTCTTTTATGCCAAAAATCATTAGGATATTAAGTAAAGATTATGTTCCATTAATATATTTTGTTAATTTCCTACTGTAAATAAATTAAAACTTAATTTTTGAGTAGTAATATGCATTGCTAAGAATTCATTCGAACAACTTTAAAGATGATTTTCTCAATATTTAGATTTTTTTGCACCCTCAGATTCCAGATTTTCAAATAGTTGCATCTCAGACAAATCTTGTTCTATTATAGCAAACCATACATCAATGGAAAGCTTATTTATTCAGCTTTCACATTTAAAAAAAATGAGCCATATGACTGGTTTTGTGGTCCAGGGTCACATGTTATATATAACCAGAGTACATTTCCCATAATGCTGTGTGCTAGACTTGACCATAATCATATGCACCAGTTTTTTAATGGTGCATACTGTTTCACATACTATACTTACTAGCATCTGATTAGTAGTATATACTGTGCAGTATGCATACTAGTATGCCGTTTCTGACTAAATGTGTTTTTTCTAATGCACCTGGAGACTAAAGTTCAGTTTAACTAGTTTCCATTGTTTTTTTGGAATCAGCCAAGTTGGGTAAGTTTGGGAGTAAAGATGACGGTTCTGGATTTAAGGCTGCGTTGTTGTCCGGGCCTCCTGGTGTTGGGAAGACCACTACTGCGGCCCTCGTCTGTGAGGTCAGTTCAGTCCCACTCATATTTAAATAGAACCAAATAGTAATCAATTTGAAGTGTTTAACATGGGATCCAGGATTAAATCTTTAGTGAATGATTGTAAACACGGCGTGCATGTTTTTACAGTTTCACTGCGTGGTTTATGCATTAATAGCGTTCCATATGTGCTGGTAGGAGTTGGGTTTCAGCTACGTGGAGATGAACGTGAGCTGCACACGCAGTAAGAACAGCTTAAAGGAAGTGATCGCAGAGTCACTCAACAACACCAGCATTAAGACCTTCTATACCGGTAATTAGCTTAATTAATCAGGTAATCAGAGTTACACTGCGGTGATTATAATGTAAACACTGTTTCTGTGTTTTATGGCATCAGGTGCATCTCAGACGGTGAGAAGTAAACATGTCCTCATAATGGACGAGGTGGACGGGATGGCAGGAAATGAAGACAGAGGAGGAATACAGGCAAGACATTCAATATTATTCTTGCTCTTTACCAGAGGTGGTGCTCATGGTGCAGAAATGGACTAGATGGTGTTTAAATCTTTATGGATTCTTAAGCTGTGTGTGCAATGGAGCATTCACTTAATGATTACTGAATACCCCACAGTTTATTTATTTATTGTATACCATTTACATATATTTTTAGAAATTTGTGTAAAAGTTGGCATTGTTTGAAACAGTACATGATGATCACATTGTCAACTGCAAGCTTCATTTTTGAGTGCAACACCTAAAATTCAATAAAAAAAACCGATGGATCGATAGAAGTCAGTCCTTGCCTTACTTTACTTTATTTTTTAATCCATTACGCTCAAATGTACATCACCATAAGTTCAGTTCTATTTCCATTTAATCTTGAATTTAATTCAGAGAGGGCATTCATGGTTATTTTGGGTTATAGAAGGTCATGTCATTGCAAGGGGGATATGCAATACACCCTGCTGTTTATTCTGAGCACATGTAGGTATTCTGTGCATACAGTACATGTAGATACTTTGTGCAATATGTAGACTGCAAGCCATTAAATGCGTGCCATTAAACTGGTACATGTGCACAGCAGTGTTTCCACTGACTCTGGGGTACTTGACTCTTGCCCTTTGACCCACACAGGAGATGATTGGTCTGATTAAACAGTCAAAGATTCCCATCATCTGCATGTGCAATGACCGCAATCATCAGAAGATCCGCTCGCTGGCCAACTACTGCTACGACCTGAGGTTTCAGAGACCCCGCGTCGAGCAGATCAAGGTGGAACCAGTGTCCCATTAAATCAGTGTTTTATATAAGACATCATTTTAATAATTTTGGCAGCAATGTGTGTTCACAATGTGTGTTTAATGACATTGTGACAAAGACACCTAACCATAAAAAAAAAAAAATATATATATATATATTTTCAGGGGGCTATGATGTCTTTAGCTTTCAAAGAGGGTCTGAAAATCCCACCCCCGGCACTTAATGAAGTCATCCTGGCGTCCAATCAGGATATTCGGCTTGTATGACATTGACATAAACAAATCTGTGTCCAAAAAGGTCTTTATCAGTTTGGTGCTTATTATATTTCTGCTCCCAGGTACTGCATAATCTAAGCATGTGGTCAGCTACAGACAAGGTCATGACCTATGACCAGGCCAAAGCTGATGCTAACAATGCTAGGAAGGACATGAAGCTGGTATATGTGCACACTTGTTAAATACATGATGGGGTACACTCTGTACAAGCATTGGTGCATTGATGAGATGAGCGGGCTGTTCTGAATGACAAGATCTGTGTGTTTTGCACATATATGCAGGGTCCATTTGATGTGTGTCGGAAAGTGTTTGCTTCAGGAGAGGAAACCGCCCACATGACTTTGATTGACAAATCAGACCTTTTCTTCCATGATTACTCTTTAGCACCACTATTTGTTCAGGAAAACTACCTGCATGTCCGACCAGCCGCTGCAGGGTGAGTTTTAGATGTGCACGCAAGGGCAAATGTATTATATTTGATTATTTTCCCACATCTTATTTTTTGCATTTGCTCTTGTTCCCTTTAAAAAACAAAAAGACATGATCTAGCTATAACAGCTGTTGTCACAAAATACACAGTTAAAAAAAGAAAAAAGTAGACATAGTGATCACTTACTGCTTTTTACAGCATTAACAGAATTGAAAATTATATTTAGGTATCAATATAAAAATATGATCTTCGCCAACACTGTTTAACAGTTCACATCATACATGTTCATACTATAGTAATAACAAGATATTGTGCATAATTACAGGCAACTAACCCTAAACCAAACCCTAATTCTAAACATAACCCTATAGTAAGTACATGTTGTTACTTAATATAATATTACTCATTACTTAACCGTATAATTACACTGTAACAAGAGCACCTTAAAATGAAGTGTAGCCCCATCAAAGAACAAAGAAACTAATAATTGCACAGTTGCATAAAAAAAAATTTGCAGGTCTGTTGGTTTGTATAATGTACAGATGTATTTTGACACACAAATTGACTTTTGACTGATAAAAATGACGATCACAATTTACACAATTTTCCCTGATTTTGTCGTCAGCAAAATTTTTGCAGTGATATCTTTAATATTCAATGCATTGACCAGCTTTAATGCGCAATGACATTTGCATCTTGTAACTTGTGCACTATGTATTTATTTAATAAGACTTAAACTGTTCTAACTGCGGATGGAATCATGATGGTCTAATTGCGACATTGGATGTTTTTCAGGGGAAATCTGAAGAATCATTTGGTGTTGTTGAGTAAAACAGCAGACAGCATTTGCGATGGAGATTTAGTGGACAAACAGATCCGCTCCAGACAGGCATGGTCTCTGCTTCCCACACAGGTGACACGCTTTCCTGCCAATATCTTCTCATCAGTGTTGAGCACCAAATCCTCAGGCAACAGTAGGGATGCACAATTGATCGTATTTCGGATTGTGATTACAAAACTGCAATTACTACCAAAAAATTATTTTTAGGTTTATCTTAAGATATTGTTTCCATTGCTTTAATTTTAGTTTTAGTATAACATTACAATACCATGCATATTTCAACTTTTTTTTTATGTAGAGAAGAAACCAAACCAATGTACAGTTGACATTTGAGGCTTAACGCCATAGAAAAGCAATGCATGTTTTTCACTTGGAGTGAGTTTTCAGCTTATTTTCATATAAAAATATGGCATGCAATTGCTTCAAACAATACTATAAATTGATGATAATAATTGCAATTATAATTTCAAGGGAATAATCGACAATTATTGCTGTAGATTATCAGGCCCTGAAGTGACCATTTACAAAAACTGATTTGTAACAAAAGCTGTTCACACAGGTCAAGTATTTTGCATAGATCAGTGAAAGCATGTTTCCCCCCCTCAGGCGATTTATGCAAGCATTTTGCCGGGGGAACTGATGCGGGGTTATATGAGCCAGTTTCCATCCTTTCCCAGCTGGTTGGGCAAGTTCTCATCAGCTGGCAAACACAGCCGAATTATACAGGAACTCGCTTCACACATGAGCCTAAAGTGAGAAAACGCACTTAAACACTTCCCTTCCTCCATGTCTGATGTATGAGGTCTTTTAACCACATATATGCTTCCCTAACATCTCCCTGCTGGACGTTAAGCAGTAAGGAAGCAATAAATCTGGATTACCTGCCGTATTTGCGCTCTGCAGTATTAGAGCCTCTTCAGTCGCGGGGTTCGGAGGGAGCCAATCAGAGCGTGCAGATCATAGATGATTATGACCTTATTAAAGAGGATGTTGATAACATGATGGAGATCAGCACTTGGGGTGGACAGCCAGATCCTTACTCTAAACTAGACTCCAAGGTGTGTGTGTGTGTGTGTGTGTGTGTGTGTGTGTGTGAAGAAACCGGTGGTCCAGTTGACAGTCCATTGCTTTGACAGATGCGATGTGTTTAACTATTAAACATCTGGAGGAGCTGTAGGCCACACTTTATTCCCATCAGCTCTTTTTTTCCTTTCTGCAGGTGAAAGCTGCGTTTACAAGAGCCTACAATAAGGAATCCCATCTCACGCCGTACTCTTTACAAGTGGTTAAGAAAAGCCATAAAGGTGCCGTTGACCCTGAGCTTACAGGAGAGCTTGACGGTGAATCTCAGATCCAGGAAGAGGAAGACGACGATGGGGTTACCGCAGATGCAATGATAAAGGTAGATATCAGAATCTCTCATTTCGACTGGCCGTGTTTTACAATCATGTTTACATCTCATTTGCAAGGGCAAGTTACCCAAAAATGTTAATTCTGTCATTAGTTAGTTACTTGTTGTTCCAAACACAGTACCTTTTTCGTCGAAACTTTTAACCTTTTGGTGTTGTTTGGTCTTTTAGTAACTGAGTAACTTTTTTTATTTACTTCATCAGAATGGTAAAAAACTTGGAAACCAAAATCAGAGACATGATTTGAAGAAGTTAACCAGTCCTAAAAAATTTAGACACAGAAAAGAATAGGAAACAAGTTGCATCAAGTGGAGATGTTTGGTACTGCACCCAAACTAAATCTTACTCTAAGCTAATTTATTTTTTTTGAGATGTCAACCTCAAATTTGGAAAACTTGTTTAGATTTATGTTTTTTTTTTCTTGCAGTTTTAGAGTAAACCTGTTTTGGAAAATATAGATTTCATATAAAAAAAAGTATTTTTGTGCATTTTTTCATAATAATCAACTTCTATAACTTTTCACTTTTTTATTTTTTAACTTCTGTTATAATGAGTAAAGTAAAGTTTCTTACTTAAAAAGAGGCCAAAAGTAAAAAAAAGTAGTATTTAAAAGTAAAAGTAGATTTACGACAGTAAAAAAAGTTGGAAATCTTCAGGTCTAAAACCTTTAGTACCATTAAAAACTCTGAAAAATACAAATTATAAAGGAAAAAAGTTCAAACATAATTTTTTTTTTTAAATAAAAAAAAGGTCATTTTTGACCATCACGCAAACACCCGAGAAAAAAAAAACTTTTTTCCATACATTTGTAAAAAATAGAGACTCCAGCTTTTAGCCATATTAGTTCAATAAAAGTTCTCTAGATTACAAATCTTCTGAAACCACTCTGAACGGTTCATAATGGCTGCTTTTATAATTGTCCATTATTTTTGAAGCTTGAAATCTTCAGCCCATTTTTAATTGAAATAATGAAAGCTTGGAACAACACGAGGTTGAGTAAATGACAGTGAATGATAGTTTTTTTTTTAACTATCCCATTAAACACTTTTGTTGCATTCAGTTGCGTTTGTTCAAATCTAAACCCGCTGAATTCATACGGGCATCATTTTAAATCTACATGTTATTTGTGACATGCACGCTTGTTTATTACATATTTTTATGCTGTTGCATGTATAGTTTCATTTCTGCAGAATTCCACAATTTGCATATAGGCAAAAAAAAAAATCATGCACAATGCAATACCATTATTCACCTGATTTCTGTTTTTTCATTCTCACAGCAGAAAAAAGCCAAACCAGCAAAAGACATCAAGCAAGAGAAACCAGGGGCTTCTGGGAAGGGGAAAGGCAGGGGCAAAGGAAAGGGAAAGGCAGTGAACTGAGATAAACACAGAAGGGAACGAGACCTTGTCTATCTCTCTCTGTTTTCACAAAGATGTGAAAACAGCTCTATAAACAGATCTTTTCTGTCTGCAAGTCATACTTGTGCACTTCCTGAAAGCCATCCCTCACTGCAGGGACCACACATTTACACACAAGTTATTAAATAGTTCACAGTTCATCAAGTGGATCAGACTTAACACATGCATCACACTGTTAACACATGCTGTTAAAGCTATATTCATCTCAGAGGTAAACCGAATTAAGTGCACTTAATGTCACTGTACTTGTGACTAACTGCATGAGCATTTGAATATATTTGCTTCAGTTGTTCACAGTTAAACACACATGCACATCCCCTGCTGCTGAACACATGGATGATAACTGTACTTGCTGCATGTCAGCTAGAGACCTCATGTGATGTAAATATATGCCATTAGATTTTTGCTTTGTTACTTTGAATACTTCCAGATAAATATATATAAAAACAATCCCTTTCATAGTGTTTTCTACTTTTGGATACAGAGTGATAGTGTCTGATATTAGCATGAAGATTGTGTAAATGACTAAATGTGTGCTATTGGAAATTAAAACAAGAATTATGTCATAGAGATGCATTGTGTTTGCCGTTTATATTGATCTGCTTGACTATGTAGATTAGACGTATTGAATGGAATGGAAAAAACGGCTCAATTATACTGTAATTGCAAACTCTTTTTCTATTAAAATTACAGTATTGCACGTCATTTGTAGTCTAAAATGAAGACTTTAACAGATAGTTATTTAATGCATTAATTTATTTTTTATACAGGTACATTTACAGTAGAAAAAGATAGATCTATGAGCAGATGACGTCATTCTAATAGACACAACATATACAGACCATTTCTAATTGCTCAGAAAATATTCCTATATATTAGTCTTGCTTTTTGCATGATTTATGACGACTTAAATGTGTAACAGAACCACACTTATACATAATTATGCTTAATTTGAGCTCTCAGTAGTAGCTAATATGTATAAATATTAATTGAAAGTGTTTTTACGTTAGATTTAATAGAATGCATTAATATTAATAATTATCATTTTAATAACTTCTGTCCCTTTGGTTGAGAACCACTGGTTTAGCACTAGTCTCTATTGGCATCTCCCACTTTCACACATTTCTTTCCATTTTGGGAGTTTTTGATAATTCCAGCTTGTAGATCTTCATCTGTGTCTGATGATCTGCTCCTTGAGGTCTACGCAATCATCTGGACAGCAAGGACGGTGACATGTTCAGCATGTTGGTAGTGTTTTTGAGAGTACTTGTAGAGTAACAGTCCCGCTGGTTTGTCTAAGGAGCTCGACGGCTTCTGAATGAGTGACACCCTCCAGACTCTTTCCATTTACTTTCAGCAGCTGATCACCGCGACGCAGACGCCTGTCCTCCACCGCGGCTCCCTGTGGAAACACACAAACCGTGTTGATTTCTCAGTCAGATGAGTGTTTACATGCTACGAATCATGCAAACTGAACGTGTGTTTGAACTTGGACATGTATTGATCTCTGCACTCAACTCTCAGTTTTTAGCTTCAGTGTCTTTCTTGTGTACCTTGGGAAATATGCTCTTGACATAGATTGGCAAGTCACCATGAGAACTGCCAAATCCTCCTACAATACTGAAGCCAAGTCCAGCAGCGCCACGTTCAAGAGTGATAGTCTGGAGCTGGGGAGAACTTAAACACACACAAAAGACACATTGAATTTAACCCTCTTTTCCCTCTAGAGACACCCTTTATTGGCAAACAGGGCAACAATTAATCTCGTAATACAGTAGAATAATGAAAAGCGCAAGCATAGCACTAACATTAATCAGAGAATCTGAATGGTCAGTGTGGCCTGGAGGGGAAATCCTTTATCAGAGCTCCACAAATATCCACAAGCAGACATTTATGTAAATATGTGCAATTTTAATACATTTCATGGAGTTATTGAATGCAGCGTTGTATGGAAGATTTATTTCACAATTTTGACTTTTTTTTCTCACATTTGCAAGTTTACTTTTCGGAATTCTTACTTTTTTTTTCAGAATTTATAAAGTAAGAACTGTGATATAAAGTTGCAATAGTGTGTTATATAGTCAAACTCGAATCTGACTTTATATCTTTTGCGAGTTGTAACTGTGAGATAGAAACTTTATAACTCGCAATTGTGAGTTTGGCAACACTTTAGAATAGGAAACACGTTAAATATGAACAGTTTTCCCTCAATAAACTGCCAGTTAGCTGCTTATTAGTAAGTTGTTATGGTCAAGCAGAATATGTGATTAATAAGTACTAATAAACAGCCAATATGTTGATAATAGGCACGCTAATAAACAACGACTTAATAGTGAGAATTGGATCCCTAAATGTATTATAACAAAAAGTCAGATTTGTGAATTGTTTATATGACGCAATTTGGACTTTGTAACAGAAATTATATATATATATATATATAAAAAAATCTGAATTGTGAGAAAAGTCACAATTACATTTTTATCTTTTATTTTTAAAAATATATATTCAGTGGTGGAAACATGGTGCGCCATAGTGTTGGGATGAAACCAGTTATAAATCTTAAATGAAAGCATAAATCAGGACCTGTATTTTCTCCCGAGCTTCATTCATTTTAGTGCATTTAATAGATTTGTTACATGAAAATGAAAGCAAATAAAATTGGAGTTCTATAAACATAATCATTGGGTGAATAAAGGTCATTTGGGATTGTGCTTGCACTTCTAAATTTTATTCCTGTGATGCATTGCACAGCTGTATTTTCAGCATCATTCCTCCAGTCTTCAGTGTCACTCTAATATGCAGATTTGCTGCTCAAGAAACATTTCTGATGTTGAAAATCATAATACAAAAAATAATATTACCTTTTTTTTCATAGGAAACTACTGCGGCACAGTTTGACCGTTTTTATGCATTATAATGAAATGATAAATATTCATTTCGAGTACCTCTGGTGGTTGTGGGTAGTGTTGACTCCAGGTGAGGAGTGAATTAAAGATGCTTGATCTTTACTAGCTCCATCTGCACAGCCACTCGGCATCACCTTTAATCAAACACACAGAGTGTGACATTCATGGAAAGAGTGTGTGGAATGAGTGAACACTTGATGAAGACACACACCTGCAGTGTGACAGCTCCGCTGCTGTTTCTCAGGAGAACACTTGCCTCAGTATCAGAGAGACGGTCTGTCGATGTACTGTTAATGCTGATGACCCTGGCACCCAGCTGAAAATTCAGTTCAGAGGTGATTATCTTTGAGCACGGCGGGAAACAGTTATCATGAATGTTGTGTTTGGTGTCCTGTGACGTTTGCATTTTTGCAGTACTATTAGATAGTACTATTAGATGTTAGATAAACTAGTATCTAATATAAAATGAGTCTTGAATAAAACTAGCAGGTTGTAAACACATTAAATCACTGTAGCCATTCATGAAAATGGTGATTTTGGCCTCTCCCATCTTGAACAAATGCGAAATTTAAAATCTTTACATTTCATAAATTCAAAAGACTATCTTAAAACGATTTACAGTTTACTGCATAAAAAAATTTAGCAAATACAAAAAATAAGTTTTCTAAATTTAACACAAATGTTCAATGTCCAGCTCAACTCCGTTACCCAAATCATTGTACAAACCAATCCAAATACATACATGCATTTTGGTGGAAAATCTTGACCAAATATGAAATGTAAAATCATTCAGTTTCATAAACTCAAAAGACTATCCTGAAATTATTTACTGTTCATTGATGTAAAAATATGTTTTACACAAATTTCAGTGTTCATAGAATTCATCCAGCTCAACCATTCAACTCTGTTACCCAAATCATTGTAAAAAAAATACAAATACATATATGTGTTTTAATTTATTGGTAATATAGTTCTATAAATAGCTATAAAACAGTGTGTGGCCTTAAACTACATAACTTTTACTGACTGATTTTTCCATCAAGGCTAAATAAATCAAAAATGTATGTACACACACACACACACACACACACACACACACACACACACACACACACACACACACACACACTACTGTTCAAAGTTTTGGCATCAATAAAAAGTATTTACAGCAAAAATACAGTATAAAACGTAATAGTGTATCATTTTACAATTTAAAACAGCTGTCTTCTATTGTAATATATTTAAAAATGTAACTTTTTCAGGATTCTTTGACGCATAGAAAATGTAAAAAAAATAAAAATATTTCTTTTTCATTATAAATTACTGTTCTTGTATCCATGCAGGTTAAAAGTATGCATTTAAAAAAAAAAAAAAAATACATATATTCTTACTGACCACAACATTTTGAATGATATAGTTTTATAGAGGCTTTCAAGATTATGTAGTTATTTATTAAGTTAATTTTTTGCCTTTAATAGCACAGGCTGTCGGCTCCAACATCAACATTTTCCAAACACAATGAAAAAGTGGAAAAGGCTTTCAGGTCCTGTATTGTATCCTCATTCTCTGTCTGTACCTGCAGGAGTCCAGTGCGCGCTGCAGGTGTGGTCGGGTCCAGGTTAGAGATATAAACTATTCCATCTCTCAATCTCAGCTCCACAGACTCACACTCACACTGGGACAGAATCACACCAAGCGTACGGTTACTAGTGACTTACTGCAGAAACGTGCATTGAGAGTGCATGTAAAACCAAACCCACCTTCTGAACGGTGACCGTTCTGATGTCCACGTTCTCATCCACAGCTGTGCAAAAAGATGAAAACATTGACTCACTGACGAATAGAACTGAATAGCGAATAATTGTGTGATGTTACAGACACTCTTACAATCATATGTGCTGAACGAGGTGAGAAGAGGGACGTCCAGCTCGTCCACCTGCCACAACACAGACAGAACACAGACTCTCAAACACTGTTAGATCTGAGATGGATCTTCAGAAATCATTCTAATATGGTGATTTAGAAACTGCTCAAGAAACATTTCTGATTATTATCAGTGTTGAAAACAGTCGTGCTGCTTTTATTTTTGTGGAAACTGTAAAACATGTTTTCAGGCTTCTATAAACAGAAAGTTCAAAAGAACAGCATTTATTTGAAAGAAATCTTATATAACATTATAAATGTCTTCACTGTCAATTTTGATCAATTTAATGCATACTTGATGAATAAAAGCATTACTTTCCTTAAAAAAAAAAGTTGTACCCCATACGTTTAAACAGTAGCGTGTCTAATATATTGTATAAAATATAAACCTCACAATATTTATAGATGGAAATAGATTTAGTTAAACAAATTTGATTCACAATTATGTTACTTTCCCATGTGCTATGCAATCTAACAATACAAATTGTCTTAATGCTCTTTATTAAGAAAAAATAAAGGTTTATTTTTTCTTAATGCTCTTTATCTATCAAGTTTACCTATCAAATTATCTTTCTGTTCTGATACAACTTTTTGTGTTAGTCAGTGTTAGTTGTTCTCATGACAAATAATTCCACCTTTCCACAAAAATCTGAAAATAATAATAATAAAAAAGGTTAAATATATCGAAACGGAATTTAAGTCAACATCCTGGTCACTGAGCAACGGCTATTCTTTCGGGAGTAATTCTGTTCATTTTCATACATAAATAATGGTCTGAGCGTAACCAGAGCATATTGTGAATCCTTTATAAAAAAAAATTATATTTTTTTATTTTTATTGAATTATAACACATGCATATATATTGTTTTGTATCACAACGTTTATAGGGTATTGCATAATAGGAATGATTCAGCATTTACCTGATCTCCATATGAGTAGTGTGATGAAGCTTTAAAACGAGCCACCTCCAACAGCACAGACCCACTACAGCTCTACAACACACACACACACACACACACACACACACACGAGGTGAGGTGCACATAGCCCTATTATGACAATGAATGAAATGCATTAATCACTGTATTCCTGAGTGAAGTGTATTTTCGTGCACCTGCAGAAGAGCGCTTGCATAGTCCTGTGATGCAGCTCGCACGTCCTCTCCATTCACAGACAGAATCTGGTCACCTAGTAACAGTCTTCCATCCAAGTCTGCAGCCCCTCCCCTTTTTATCTCGGATACAAAGACTCCAGTGTCATTTCTGAAAGACATGCAGACGATCATGAATTCAGATGAATCATAACACAGCTGAATCTATGCATTATCCATGCAGTTCTGAAATGTAATTATACTCCTTGAGAACAACCCACCTTTTACCCACAATGCAAAGCCCCAGTTCCTGTCCTGTTTTGAGGTTTAGTTCCACACCAAAGAGGTCCCACATGTCCCCGGGTGTGCGGTTCTGGAGGACGTATGTGCAGTGGTTTTCTATCCCAAGGTCTCTGTAGATGCACAATCGCACTCGCTGCGGACTCAAGCGCAGGACGCTCAAGGCCTCCTCATGAGTGGCCATTCTCAAATCAATGCCGTTCACCTGGAGGAGATAACAATAATTACATTAAGAGCTATTCAGTGAAAAAGTAGATTAAATATTTCCCAAGATGAGTTTAATCTGTGCATAAGTACTGTACGTGCACTGTACCCTGTTGGTTTCAGTTTATTTCTCTGTGCATTTGATTGTGTATCTACCTTGGGTTAATGGAAGTTCTTAGAGAAGAGATCATCAATAAACCAAACTATACAACTTCACTGGTGAATGCTACACTTCTGTACCTCTAGAATATGATCTCCAGAACACAGCCGGCCGTCTCTGTATGCCGCACCATCTTTATTCACTTCATGAATCACTATTACGCCCTGACAAAGAAAGAGGGAAAGAAATTATATTAGCAGCATTTAAGTGAAAAGTTGCATTGAAAGCAGTCAATCTTTAACGACTCGAGCTGGCATGAACCTAAAAATAGTGCAGAATCTTTAATAACTTTCCTTTGAACTGTTTGAAAATCTAAAATCATTTATTTCCTCAGAAAATCAAGAAAAAATCCCAAGGGAAAGAAAGATTATTGTTTGAACTCCCATTTTGATTTCTGGTGATTGCAACATGTTACTTCAAAATATATTTTTAGGAATATTTTATAAGCTTTATCAAGCGTGCTCTCTCTCTCTCTCTGGCCTTCTGTCAAATACCAGATGAAAAAGTCATTTAGACTCATCCCTCAGTTCAGTGCTTTAAGTGGCCCAAAAGAGGTGCCGGTACTCTATTATATCCTATATGTATAAATATATTAAGGGTTAAGGGGGGTGTCTGCGGTCTTGGGTAATGGGATGGGGTGCTTATGATATTAGACTTCGTAGCCTATAATAAAAGGCTTTGTGTGGTGTCAACCAGCGAGTCGTCTAACTCTGACTCAGACTGTGTTATTTTAGTACTCATAGTCTGAAGCCAGGAGAGCATATTATATGTTGTTCACTGTAAATCAATTATTACCTAGGCAAATGTGCGCATTTCACACATCCTCTCCGGCCACGTTGAGTTGTAACTGACAGCGGCAAAAGCAACGCATGCGCTTTTCACTTGTAAAACTCAAGGGTGTATGGGTAATGTAGTCTCTGCTCTCGGTGGGACGAATTAGGAAGCTTGCATTGTGAAACGAGCTTTGAAAAGCGGCAGTGCAGGCAAAAGATTAAAACCTCTATCAAAACTGATGTCCAAATGAGCTTACCGGTACCTAAACGCACGTTCTGGGCGCACGGAGAGGTGGCGGTACGCTCAAGAGCTATATTCGGAAGTGGCGGTACTGAATACCGGTGCGTACCGGCCCACTTAAAGCACTGCCTCAGTTCAAAAAGAGCAAAAACAGGAGGCTTTAGACAACTTTACAGATCAAATAATAAGCATTTCTTTAGTAAAAAATTCCAAACTTTGTATTTTTGGTTAGTCAATATACCTCATTTCCTTTTCACTGTAAATTAGTTTTTGTTTTTTTTTTCTATAAGAGATGAATTTAATTACTTCCTGCATCAAAAATTTATTTAAAGGGATAGTGCACTCAAAATTTTAAATTTGATATAAAATTGTAATCTGTTCTCCACTGAAAAATATAGTATAGTAACTGATGTCACATAAGCTACTTTCACAGTGAATCGCTCAAACACTAAAGCAATGCAAAAGTTCACAGATTTAATTCCCAGGCAATGCATGAATTGACAAAATGGATTTCTTAAAGCAATGTAAGTTGCTTTAGATAAAATATTCTGCCAATGCATTCATTTATTTAATTTTACCACAATTCACCTGCATTGTAAAGAAAGAACAGCATGAACATTCTGCTAAACTTCTCCATGTGTTCCACACATGAAAGAAAATCTAGTTTGGAATGACATGAGGGTGAATGATGATGTGATATTTTCATTTTTGATAACACTGTTGTAGTATTTGATGTTCAGGTTTGTATTCAAGTTGCTCTTGCGACACCATTAAGTGTTAAATACTTGGTTTACTTTACAATTTCTCACCAGCACTGTGTTGCAGCCTCCTACTATGCTGAGGCCGAGCCCCGTGGTGCCCTTGCAGATATCGATGATGTTCATACAGCCAGCTATGATTGGACTTGTTAGGGGGTCAGAGGTCACAGAACACTGGGCCAAGTAAGAAGAGCTCTGATTGGCTGTGGGATCAGCTGACGAAGGTGTACAGTGGCTGGGAGTCATGTGACTGGCAGGATGACAGGAGGGCTTGTGATTGGATGTGGCAGGAAGACCAATGTTGAGGCTCTCTGGGGAACGAGACTTCAGTTTATCCTCTCTGCTGATCCCTCCATCCTATCGAGAACAAAGAGACTGAAGCATGCATGCAGATATTGTTTTGTCATGTTTTTGAGTGTTTTACCTGCAATAATACTGAATGTTGACCTTCTCTGAGCATGGCTGGAGATATAACAGGACAGTTGTGCATCTAAACAGATAAAAGTGTTATTAGATGATGCATGAGACTGAAGACGTCCAGTAATGCAGACATGTGGTAAATTAAGATAAATGCATATGCAAAATAAAATAAAGAATAAGGAATAAAACAAGAACTCCAGAAACATGCAGCGAACTTAGTTTTTTTTTTTTGACAATTATTTTAATTTGTTAACCAAGCATAGCTCTATATTTATTGTATTTTTACTGTTTTATTTAAGTGTGTGTGTGTCTCCATCGCCTCATATGCTGGTCCTGTAGTCATCTGTTTCTGTGCAGCTTTATTCCTGATGAGAAAATTACATGTGTGCATCAAAATATGTGGCACATCCACACTACACAAACACTATATATAGATAAATACTAGACACTGTTTTCCTAATGAATGTTGTTCAGTTGCTTTGACGCAATGTATTTTGTTTAAAGCGCTATATAAATAAAGGTGACTTTGACTTTGACTTTGACAAATAAAGACCTTGAGACTTTTAGTGAAAATGCTTCTAGGTTGATTTTAAATTATATGCAGTGTTTTCATTACAAATAATATATATATCAGAAAAAAAAAAACTGACATTGAATTGATATTCTTCAATGACACCGTGCATTCAAGCTGGCATAGTCCTAAAAGTAATGCTGAATATCTTTCTTTGTTTTAAATATTTCAAAATCCAAAGTCTTTCTTTATTTCTGTTTGAAATTAAAAACAAATATGCATTGCTGTCTCAGATGTTTGCACTCCATAGTAATAAGCTATGTATAAAAAGAGCATATTAAAATGCACGTAGAAGACAAGTAGTATTAATCTACATTCATGTGAACATGTCTCACCTTGTGAGCAGAATCCTGACTTTAACTGGAGCGTTGTTGATGATTGCTGTTGCATTCTGGTGACTGCGTCCATACAGCACTTGACCATTTATCTGCACAATGCACACATAAACACGCAGAAGAATAACCCTCGACCTTTGATAAGACCCATATTTCACTGTGTTTTGCTCTTTTAGTTATACTGGGGAGACTGAGGGCAATTGCAAAATCTACATACCGTCTTTTGATGTGATATAAATGTAACATTAATAAACTTTGAGAAACGGAACAACTTGATCATAATATGAAGTATAATCTAAAAGTAGAGTATGTTAATACAAAACATGCCAGCACACACATTAACAATACAACAAAAACAATCTATCAATCCATTGTGTTTCAAATAAGAGGCTTGTATTAAAAAGCAAAACAAATTTGGGTAACAGATTATTATAAGGTGTTATATGTTACATTTATTTACTATTATAATAAGAATTAATTGCGCATAATTAACCCTAAGCCAAACCCTAACCATATAGTAAGTACATGTACTGTAGTTAATTAATATTACTCAGTACTTAAGTGCATAATTACATTTTAACAAAGACACCTTAAAGTAAAGTGTAACCCAAATATTTTTCAGTTTTAAATTCGACTTATTCATAAAGCTGTTTAATTTGATAATCCATTTAATATATTTGACAATTATTTAACAATGATTATAATTATCTGAAATAAAAAAAAAATCCTTTGCACTATATATATTTTTCTAATAAATATATTGGCTGTTGAGCACAACATTTAATTAATAATATATCATTTATAATATAAAATTATATAATTATTATTTCAATAGCATTTTTTTTAAGTTGCATTACTGTTGTTACAATCATTGTTGTTATACTTATTATGCAATCAAATTTCATATAGCTAACAGCGAGAGTATAAGCAACTTTTATGTCTAAGGCAACTTTTAAACAACAACCTACAGAAGATAAGGTAATGTTTTGAAGAAGTCAGATTTTAGATAGCAGAATAAAAATATAAGTCAACCTACATAAAAAAAAAATTTGTTTCAACAATCACAATCCACTAGTCTCTAATTTTTCATTAGATGCTGAATGAGTCTGCTTTTCTGAATATAACATATACAGCATAAAGTCTTGAATAATTTGACTGGCCAAATGAACTGGGTCCAGGCTGTCGTTCTCACCTCCAGTAGTTCATCTCCCACTCTGACCCGACCATCTGCGGCCACAGCCCCGTCCGGTTTGATCTCTGACACGTACACACTCATCCGACCACGAGCTCCATCCCAGTCCAAACACAATCCCAGTCCAGAGCCGTGAGAGCCACAGTCCAGATCAAACATGTGCAGCTCTCCAGACAGACTGCCATACCTCTGCTGCATGCGGCCTGCTCACACACACATTTAACAATTTATTTAAGTCCACTTAAGATAAATGAGAACACACACATACATGCACACACAAACACACACACACACACACACACACACACACACACACACACACACACACACAGACGACACGCTAACACACACACACACACACACACACACACACACACACACACACACACACACACACACACACACACACACACACACACACACACACACACGTAAAATCATGCAGATAAAACAATATTAGTGAACACACTCATAGATGCACTGAATTGTATTCAGAGCTAATAATATTTTTGATCGCCTAAGCTACAGTTTAAAAAAAATTGCTTACACACTAAAAGTTGTACTTCAGTTTGCAATTGAAAAACAAACTTTTTGCCAAACACTAAAGGCAGTTCTCTACATAAGACATGTCACTGAAAACATGCAGCTCTTGTTTTTAATTTAGAAAACACTGCTTTTTTTAATGCCATGCTCAGTTACTGCCTACCTACGGCCAGCGATTGTGTGTGAAAACATTTATACGTTATTTGTTGACTTAGAAAAAATTAAAAAAGTCTTTCTAAGAAGAAATTAATTATGCATTTCTTTTGATAGTGTAAATATATCTTATTTGATGACTCAATGTTTAGAGAAACAAAATACATTTTTCACCCTTGCATTGCTTTTTACAGTCTTTTGTAAATATATACTAAGTCTATTATTTCAACATTCTCCGATAAAAAAAAGTATAAAAGCTATTACTTGGGTGGTACCTTTTCAAAAGTTACCTTTTAGGTAGTAATATGTGCACTTTAGATACTAATATGTACTTTTATCATACCAATATGGACCCTTTGGGTTACAAAGGTGTACCTTTCTTAAAAAGTGACACCTTTTGTATCTTCTTTTCTGAGATTGTAGCATTCTGATGCAGATTGATGCATTTTTAAAACGTTGAATTTGATGTTTTCTAAGCAGTTTTCCTCACAGGAATGATTAATCGTTCCTCACACTGTAAGTGATTCTTGTTTTTAGGAGACATTCGGTCCCCGTCATGTAGGTGCCACACAAACATACTCCAGTAAGAGGCCTGCTCCGGCTTGATGTGATGATGTGAAGCCTCTTCTGGCAGCGGTGGTTTCTCTGGAAGCCGCTGCACTCCATCAGTTTCTGTCTCCACGTGTTTAGAGGGCAGTTTCAGGAGTGATGGAGCTACATGTGGAGGCTTCTCAAACTTCCATTCTTCTGTTCGCTACAACAGCACCAGAAATAGTCGTTATATTATTCAATCAGTTCTCATTTTTAACGCTCAAACAGTTTGGAACAACACATCTAAAATCTGACAATCCAAAAATACATTTCTCTTTTTTATCAAATACTAACAGAGTAACTTAATTCGTGTAAAGAAACATTGGATTTAAAATTAAATATTATTCACTTTTTTGTCACCTCATGGATGAAAAAATATATTTTTTCTGCTATTTACCCTCTTGAAACAGAAGTGTGCATAACTGTATTGAATTTTACAAGCATTGTACTTGCAAATAATATTATCTTAATTAAATAAAAAAAGTGTTAAGAGTACATTTTCACATCTTTCTTAAGTGTGCTTTTTATAAAAATGCACTTTGTAATGTTTTAATGTTTGATGCTATACATTACAGTTTTTTACGATTGCTATGACAGATTTTTCAATACTTTTAACAATTTTCCAAAACTCTTAACACAGTTAGCACTACATCCGCCTGTGTAAGCTATACTATTAACACATTTCTTGTTGCTTTAACACAAAATGCATACAATTAACACAAATTTAAAATGCTTGAACTTCTTTTACACACAAGCTCAAACAAGACCAAAACAATGGATTTTTACTGCCAAATTTACCAATGATTTAACACTGTATGTCAGAACAGATAACACCATGTTCTAAACCTAAGAGCCTGTCCTCCAACAAATAACGACCATATAGGTCGTTTGTGCAAGCACCTTATTACGACCTATATTTACGTTTTAAAGTTAAGCGCCCTCTAGCGGGCGTAAAAATAATGACAGTATCGCGTTGCGTCTGTCGTCATAAAATGACGTATAACGTCATTACCAATCAAAACGCACGTTTATTTAAATGAAATGCGTGGGCTTTTTACACCGATCTCACATTATTTCCTACATATTTTACTAGGTGGCTTATTCGTTCGAATGACCACACCTAACCCCACCCCTAAACCTAACCCTCACAGAAATCATGCTAAATTATGATTTATTGAGCATATACATTTTCGTGCACATCCATTCCCTGGGATCGAACCCATGATAGCATGATTACATATCAAGGTATAACACAATAATCTACCAACTGAGCTACACGAAACACAAACCAGAGGGCAAATAAAAGAGTACAAAACATTAATATGAAAACGACCTTTTGCCGATAGGGGCACAATTGTAGTATACGCTCTGATGGGTCGTATTTCAGGGATTTGGACAAACGACCTATACGAGCGTATTGGTTGGAGGATAGGTTGAAACCTAACCTTACAGGCTAAAGTCAAGGTAAACAGCTGTTCATATTGTGAATTGAAACACAAATATATTCCCTGTATTTTATTCCATTGCTAATGAGAAACAGCTTATTGAAGTTATGCAAATATATAAATCACAGCTGATTCCCATCTAGGAAGCACACTCAGGTGTTGAGGTTCTTTCAATCACATGATCATATGTTCTAAAAGAGGACTCTTTGGGCTGATCTTGTGTGGAAAAGAAACAATATAGAGCAACACAAAGAAAGAAAGAAAGAAAGAAAGAAAGAAAGAAAGAAAGAAAGAAAGAAAGCCTGCAAGAGGGAGAGGAAGACGAGTACCAGGACAAGGGAGAGGAGTGGGGCAAGGACAAGGGAGAGGAGTGGGGCAAGGACAAGGGCAAGGGAGAGGAGTGGGGCAAGGACAAGGGCAAGGGAGAGGAGTGGGGCAAGGACAAGGGCAAGGGAGAGGAGTGGGGCAAGGACAAGGGCAAGGGAGAGGAGTGGGGCAAGGACAAGGGCAAGGGAGAGGAGTGGGGCAAGGACAAGGGCAAGGGAGAGGAGTGGGGCAAGGACAAGGGAGAGGAGTGGGGCAAGGACAAGGGCAAGGGAGAGGAGTGGGGCAAGGACAAGGGCAAGGGAGAGGAGTGGGGCAAGGACAAGGGCAAGGGAGAGGAGTGGGGCAAGGACAAGGGCAAGGGAGAGGAGTGGGGCAAGGACAAGGGCAAGGGAGAGGAGTGGGGCAAGGACCAGGGAGAGGAGTGGGGCAAGGACCAGGGAGAGGAGTGGGGCAAGGACCAGGGCAAGGGAGAGGAGTGGGGCAAGGACCAGGGAGAGGAGTGGGGCAAGGACAAGGGCAAGGGAGAGGAGTGGGGCAAGGACCAGGGAGAGGAGTGGGGCAAGGACAAGGGCAAGGGAGAGGAGTGGGGCAAGGGCAAGGACAAGGGAGAGGAGTGGGGCAAGGACAAGGGAGAGGAGTGGGGCAAGGACAAGGGAGAGGAGTGGGGCAAGGACCAGGGAGAGGAGTGGGGCAAGGACAAGGACCAGGGAGAGGAGTGGGGCAAGAACAAGGGAGAGGAGTGGGGCAAGGACAAGGACAAGGGAGAGGAGTGGGGCGAGGACAAGGACGAGACAGAGGAGTGGGGCGAGGGAGAGGGAGAGGAGTTAGAATGCGTGGTGGCGCTCAAAGAAGGACCAGAGCTAGGGTAACTGATCAAATAAGAGCAACTATCATTGACCATGTCATAAACCATGGGCTATCATATAGAGAGGCTGGTGAACGAGTACAACCAAATCTCAGCCGGGACACAGTGGCATCCATTGTCCGTATTTTCAGAGAAACCAACAGGTAGGATATTGCTTCTCCTACAGCAAAGTGTACTGTAAATACTGTAATATTACCATTTACAGTATTAGAGTGACTGTATGCCTCCGGTCTCTAATATGTAACTGTATTTTGTTCCTCTAAGGATTCAACGTCTACCTCCCTCAGGGGGCAGAGGAAAGCTCCTGAATGAAGAACAGGAACTTGCTATTGTCAACATGATGATTGCTGACAATGAAATAAAACTGAAGGACATTCAGTCCAGAGTTGTAGAGGACAACCTTGTCTTTGGGAACATTGCAGCAATCAGCATAACATCCATTTCTCGGACTCTAGCTAAACACAGAGTCCTAATGAAACAACTATACAAAGTTCCTTTTGAAAGGAACAGTGAGCGCATCAAAGAACTCCGTCACCACCAATACGTCCAGGTAAGGTTATGCAATACAGTCATTACTGTACTATACACAGTGTGTTTTGCAGTAAACTACTCTATAAACCTGGACTACATTAGGACATACAGTAGATATACAGTACAGCACAGCATGTACATACACTGTGTCTAATTACTTTCAGAGAGTCATGGAGTTGGAGGCCAATCAAGTCCCACATGAAATTATCTATGTTGACGAGGCTGGCTTCAACTTGGCGAAAAGGTGTCGCCGTGGGAGAAACATAATTGGCAAAAGGGCCACAGTTACCGTGCCGGGCCAGAGAGGAGCCAACATCACCATGTGTGCCGCAATCTCCAACAATGGTGCACTCCTGCATAAATGTGAGATTGGCCCCTACAACACCGACCGCCTTCTCCTATTTTTAGAAGACCTGCACGAAAGATTGGTGCCAGAGGTAGAAAGGGGACAGGTGGGAGACCACTTGCCAATATATATGATCACATGGGACAATGTGGCATTCCACCATTCCCGTGCAGTCACAGCATGGTTTGACGCCCATCCTAGGATGGTGTCCCTTTTCCTTGCTCCTTACTCCCCTTTCCTCAACCCCATTGAGGAGTTTTTCTCATCATGGAGATGGAAGATTTTTGACCATCGCCCACATGACCAAATGTCCCTCCTGGATGCAATGGATGCTGCATGCCAAGAC
Organism: Carassius carassius; assembly: GCF_963082965.1. Lineage (NCBI taxonomy): Eukaryota > Metazoa > Chordata > Actinopteri > Cypriniformes > Cyprinidae > Carassius > Carassius carassius. The sequence continues at coordinate 1,645,177 of NC_081760.1, forward strand.
ATCACAGCTGAACACTGCCAGGGGTGGATAAGGCATGCAAAAAGATTCTTCCCACGATGCCTTGCCAGAGAAGATATCAGGTGTGATGTGGATGAGAACATGTGGCCAAATGCAGAAGACCGGGCAGATTAGAAGTTTACTTTGTTTTTTTTAATTATTATTCCGGTGCTTTTTCTGTTTGTATATCTTGCAGTAATGTCCTTTGCAAATAAAGTCTTTACTGCAGCAATTCTGTCTCTGTCTTTTTTTTAGAACTGTAACTGTACATTCTATAAAGCTACTCTGAGATGGTCATTCATTTTTTGTGACAAAATGCATGCATTTACTAAACCCAACAAAACAAAAATGTAGAGAGGCTTCAAAAGAAACTACAGTGCAAAACACAATCTCTGATCAATACAATATACTGTACTGTCCATTGTATAAGGGCAGACCTGTCACATAAAATAATGCAGTTTCTGTAATTTCAGCTGATGATAGTGTTTTTTTTGTCATTGTGTTATGATTGACTAAATGTTCCTGTTGGAAGAGAACATGTGTTAGTGTTTTGAATAATTATTTGATTTTGAAACATGTTTGCAGTGTTTTGGTAGACATAGTGTATTGTGTTAGTGTATTATTGTATTTTGAAAGTTAGATTTGGAGTTTAGTTTACAATGTGTGATTTTGAGCATGAAATTAACCGTTTTGCCAATTGTGTGTTTTAGGTGTGTTGGTGTGTTAAGAGTTTAGGAAATTTGTTAAATGTATTGAAAATCTGTCATAGCGATTGTAAAAAACTGTAAATGACAGCTATATTGCATTTTTTTCTTGTATTTTAGTTTTCTTTCCTTTTCTGATGTCCTGTTGCAAATAAAGTCTTTACTGCAGCAATTCTGTGTCTGTAATTTTTTTTCACATAAACTGTACATTTTATAAAGCTACTCTGAGATGGTCATTCATGTTTTTTGTATTGAATTTCTGCAACAAAAGAAATAAAATGCATGCATTTACTAAACCTAACTAAACAAATATGTAGAGAGGCTTCAAAAGAAACTACAGCTGATGATAGTGTTTTTTTTGTCATTTTGTTATGATTGACTAAATGTTCCTGTTGGAAGAGAACATGTGTTAGTGTTTTGAATAATTATTTGATTTTGAAACATGTTTGCAATGTTTTGTTAGACATAGTGTATTGTGTTAGTTTAATATTGTATTTTGAAAATTAGTTTTGGGGTTTAGTTTACAATGTGTGATTTTGAGCATGAAATTAACCGTTTGGCCAATTGTGTGTTTCAGGTGTGTTGGTGTGTTAAGAGTTTAGGAAACTTGTTGCATGTACTGAAAAACTGTCATAGCGATTGTAAAAAACCGTAGAAGTATCCTAAAATAGGCTAGTGTTAGAGAATATGTGTTGAGCTCATAAAATGTAATTCTGGATTATTATTACTATGCAAACACACATGACATTACCTTAAAGGGGATGGGACTGAAGGGGTAGGTTGGGGAAAGATTATTAGGGATTTCGGGCTCCTAAAGATGAGATAAACTTTCATGTTAGCATACACATCACATCAAAGACACTTATGATAAACACAATATCATAAACAAGAACACACCTGATGAGTTTGAGAATTAGATTTCAATGCATCGTGATCTTCAGGGCGGTTGTCAGGAGCTGAAAGCTGGGCATAGAAAGAAAATAAATGTTTTATGTGCTCATGCGTTGTCTTGTCTAGTGTATATTCTAGCACTGAGTTTGTGTATTTGTAAAGTGGCTGTGTGTTTGTGTGTGTTTGTGTGTGTGTGTATCTGTGATTACTTGAGGACTCTGCACTAGTAGTTGGACTCTGTCTCCTGCTCTACGGATCGCCTCAACAGCTTCTTCATGAGTGAAATCACTCACATCTACACCTTGAACCTGACAACACACATTAAAAATGAGTTCGAATGTCTGAAGTTCTTTCTCAGAGTCGCTCATTTCTTTTAACACACTTCTGCTTTCAAGTTAACCAGTTTGCCCCAGATTTTCTTGAAACTAATCTTGTTATCTAGTATATTTAGGTCTGAGGAGTGATGCATTAGCTTATTATGACCAGCAGATGGAGATCATTAACGCTCATCAACACTAACTAGACTCAGCCTCAGGCCTTCTGATGTATATTTTACACAAAAATAGCAAGAGCCCATTAAAATGCACCATTTAAATCTGACTATCTGTGTTTTTTTCTTTCTTTTTATGTTGTTATATACCTGTATGACCTATTCTTGTGAAGCACAAAAGGAGATTTTTTTCTTCTTCAGTATAATGAAGGTAAATGAGGATTCGGACTGTCAAGCTACAAAACCACACATAAATAAATACAATTAATACAATTTACAAAAATCAAATGTTTCAACTCCTGCGCTACATAATTAGTCTTCTGAAATCATGCAACTTTTGTCAACATGAAGTCTCCATTAGCGTACTTTTTAAAAGAGAACTTATTAAAGAAATAATATACATGCAAATTGAATGGAATGTTTTCACAAATTTAATTGCATGACAATTACAATAAATTTTTTTTGTTACAATTTATATTAAATGCAGTTAGCTGAATTTCAAAATGAAGTAGATCTTTATATGTAATTTCATAATTTCTTCTATAGCATTTGAAATACGGTTTTCTGCAGCGTGTACTGAGAAGCACTGATTGTAGACAAAAATATTTAATGTCATTTCTATTGAAACTTGTATATTAAATATATTTGTAATTACATAATTGTAATGAAGAAGTTGCAACTACAATTTAAAGTACATTTAAAATATATTAAAATGTATTATTATATCAAATAACACATTGCAGTTAACATAATCAATATCATTACCACAAATGCACACTGAATTATCACAAGGGTTATCAGCTTTCTCTTTTTATGATTTCTTTAGATACAGTTGCATCCTTTTAAATGTGCAACAGTTCTCATTTATTTTATGATTATTATATTATATGAAGCAGAGTGATCATAAAAATTCTAAATGATAAAACTAAAATTGTATATATATACATATATATATATATATATATATATATATATATATATAAACACCTGTATGGCTCCAAAAAGTCATCATGATTTGTAAAAAGGGTGAGTTTTAATCTGATTTCTTTGATCATAGGATTAGTTTTTGAGGTTCATGCCATAAAATCTTTATAGCAAGTAAACTAGATATTAATTATATTGCTTTACATACTGAATTTGTGTTATGGGTATCACTTTATTTAACAGAGCCCTTGTTATATATGTACTTACTTTAGTAATAATAAAACAAATTTTACATACTGGATTACATAATCAGATTCCAAAAAATACGTACTTGTAATTAGAGTATGTTACATTTTAAAATACTCATAATCAGATTACAGATTACTTTAGTTATGGAACACATATTAGCCTATTTACAAACCATGCATCTAAAAGTAATCTAAAAAGCAGTCAGAATACATTGCCTAAATTCAGTTTGACTAACTACAGTTTTCATCATGCAATCTGTATTCCGTAACAGACTTCAATTTCTAAGAAATCTATCCAGCTCTGATTGCAAGCAGCTAACTCTAATCATAACCCTACAATAAGTAGATGTTGTTAATCTATATCACTCAGTATTTACACATTAACAGGAGATTTTGTGATCACAGTTATTTTCTACCAATGTCTGTAGACTGCTGTGTCATTATTTGACCAAGTATTTTCTACTTTTTCCCGTTACTGGGATTTCAGACAGTGTCTAAATGTGCAGCTCTTGGCTAGAATAAGCAATAAAAAGCACGGCAGACTTTACACCAATAGTTGAAGGTTACTGGTCTAATACACACACACACCTGAAGAATTCGGTCTCCTTCTTTCAGAGTGCTGTTGCATGCAGCTGGGCTGTCCTCTGCGATGTGTTTTATGAAGATGCCGCGTCTCATTTCTCCATTGCTGAGTCGACTGCCCATGCCACGACCCCCCACCACACTGAAGCCAAGACTCGTGGCCCCAGCCCTGAATAATGTGACTCTAGGACAAAATAGAAAACCATATCACCATGAGCAATGTCTTAATGTTTTGTTAGTTTATGCAATACCTTCTAGGCTGACTCCATGAGCTATGATCCTTCCCGTGAGTCTCTTCTTCATCTTTTTCTCTGTCTCGTCTTTGTCCTTTCTCACTCCGCAAGGCCGCTTCTTCATTCTTCACCTTTTTGTCTCTTTCCAGTCTTTCATCGCTCTCTCTTAGTCTTACTTGGCTGTGGTTATCTGTTCTTTCATTCTCTTCTTCAGCTTGAGTCTTTCCATTCACTCCTTTACCGTCCACTGTACTCTGTTGTTCAGAAATGCATTCTCTAACACAAAGCACACATGCATTAGGACACCATCAGAAACCAGAAAGCAAACAGACAGAAAGATTCCTTACAGAGGTTTGAAAGGCAGGTTCTGTGAGTGCTTGGGTTGGACGGTAGCTGTTCTGTCTGTTTTTATTTCCTCTTTTGATTGGCTATAGCTGGCTCTGTGCATGTCCAGGAAGGCAGCAGGTACATACGTCACGCTGGGACAGAAACACACAGAAACAAACAAAAATGGGTTTGACTGAAATTGATTGGCTGAAATATGCTACTGGCTAGAATATCACCTTTCTTTAGTGTTTAGTTTTAACAGGCAACAGTTATAAAGAATGCATGTAGTCTAATAGAAAAATTGAAATAATCGGTTAACTAAGCTATGGGTCAGCATGATCTCTTTTAAAGTCATGGATGATTCGTTAAATTCATCAAAAGTAAAACTTAATCTTACAAGAATTCTATTAACTTTCTATTACCCGAAAAATCAGCTGTGCATCAGATAAATTAATTACAAATATTTATTATATATATAGAACATATTTTAAATTACAATATTTTACAATAGTATTTTTTACTGTATTTTTGATCAAATAAATGCAGTTTTTATAGCTTTTGAAAACATAAAAAAACTTACAGCCCTAAACTTTAGTTACATATAAATCTAAATAATTACTTATAAATAAATAAACAAATACAAACATGAGTGTGTGTGTGTGTAGTTGTGTGTGTCTGTGTGTGTGTGTAGTTGTGTGTGTGTGTGTGTGTGTGTGTCTGTGTGTGTGTGTGTATGTGTGTGTGTGTGTGTGTGTGTGTGTGTGTAGTTATGTGTGTGTGTGTGTGTGTGTGTGTGTGTCTGTGTGTGTGTGTGCGTGTGTGTGTGTAGTTGTGTGTGTGTGTGTGTGTGTGTGTGTGTGTCTGTGTGTGTGTATGTGTGTGTGTGTGTGTGTGTGTGTGTGTGTGTGTGTAGTTGTGTGTGTCTGTGTGTGTGTGTGTGTGTAGTTGTGTGTGTGTGTGTGTGTGTGTGTCTGTGTGTGTGTGTGTGTGTGTGTGTGTAGTTATGTGTGTGTGTGTGTGTGTGTATGTGTGTGTGTGTCTGTGTGTCTGTGTGTGTGCCTGTGTGTGTGTATGTGTGTGTGTATGTGTGTGTGTGTGTGTGTGTGTAGTTGTGTATGTGTGTCTGTGTGTGTGTGTGTGTGTGTGTGTGTGTGTGTGTCTGTGTGTGTGTGTGTGTGTGTGTGTGTGTAGTTATGTGTGTGTGTGTGTGTGTGTGTGTCTGTGTGTGTGTCTGTGTGTGTGTGTGTGTGTGTGCGTGTGTGTGTGTGTGTGTGTGTGTGTGTGTGTGTGTAGGTGTGTGTGAGTGTGCACACACCTGAGATCAGGTCTGATCAGTGAATGTCTGCGCAGCATAGCTCTGGCTTGTGCATTGGTCAGGTTGGTGGTGGATTCTCCATTGATGGCAACAATTCCATCCCCAATTGCCAGTCTCCCGTCTTTACTGATCGACCCGCCATGAACCACAGAGCGGATTATCATGCCTGAACCATCCCTTAAGGCACTCACTGTCATTCCTACACACACACACACACACACACACACACACACACACACACGTGTCATTCAAGTCAAGTCACCTTTATTTAAATAGTGCTTTGTGCAATACAGACTCTGTCAAAGCAACTTTACAGTGTTAAACAGGAAAAATGTGTGCTGATAATGCATGTACATAGTCACCTCAGGCTATGTACTTAAGTAGATAAGAACATACAGGATATGTATGCACTTATTTATTTACCCAGGGTATGTACTGTACTTGTTTCGTCACAAGGTGTCATGTATTTTTAATCTGACATTTTTACATCTTTGCTGTTTATTAATTGGTTTAATGTTTAAATTGTGCCAAAAAGCCTATAAAAAGGTTGCATTGTCACAAATTACCACATATAGTGTGAAAATGTCAACATGAGTTCAATAAACAGTATTTTTTTTATTGCTTTTTTGTAGTCAAGACTCTGTACAGTAACAAATATGCACTGAATTAAAAAGTGTAACAACAAGCCCCAGGCTCTCCCAACAGTGAATATCTTATTTGTATTTATATTTAGCCATTTTTATTTAATCAAGATCATCATAGCTAACAATAGTGTGTATTAAAGTTTGGGTGTGACTAGATTGAAAGAGCATGTTTAACCACATCATACATTTCTACAAATAACTCTCATACATACGCCGTGAATCCGTCTTACCGAATCAAACTCTTTTAGTCAAAGCTAATTATCTCTTAGTAACAATGAAAGTGTCAGTGCACCATGTAGAGGGTCTTAAAACACCTCACTCACCTTCATGGCATATTAAATGTTGGCTTTGACTCAGTGTTGTATTAAAATCACAGCGTGTGCCTTCAAACAATTCATTTTATGAGTATTACATTGAGCTAATGAGCTTCAAACAGTGCTGCTGACTTCATTGTGGCTGTAAAGTGACTGGTTGGCTTTGTACAATTTTTAAGCTGCTAGAAATCAAAATTGCTCTCAATTTGAAACATGCACCATGCAACCTGTATTAAATATAACATGCAGCTGATTTATTAATTATGCAAAGCCCATGCAAAGAGAAAATACATGCAACATGAACACACATGAGAGCTAACAAGCGAGGAAACACACCAAACGCGGAGACAACACTATGGTCGTAAAGAATTTGAGATTCATAGATTTTGAAGCTTTTATTTTTAATTTGAACATCATGTTTCAGTCAAATTACAGTACAATCATAGTGCGCTAATTACAGAAGTGCATGTTTGACCATAAAAAGCACAGCACTGGACAGAGATGACACAAAAGACACACAACACATCACAATTTATAATCTCTATTCCATCAGCCAACATAAATAACTGACTATAATGTAAAAAAAAAAAAAAATCAAGGTGAAATGGGATGCTGGAACTCATCAATTAAATAACACTCACGTAGAGCTTTGTGTCAAATTAGACAGTCAATGGAATAAATACTTGATCAAAAGAAAATAAAAAGTGAAAGATCAAGCTTTGATGGGAACCATGACTTCTATATTCTTCACTGAGCTTTATGTCTTTGCCACAGTGATAGTGTAGATGCATAAATACACTACAGGGCTCAACAATTACGATGGCCTGAGGCCAGTGTGAGAGCTTCGGGCAGTCGACTGGAAAGTCTTTAGATACACCAGTTAGAATGTGTTGATGATTTCATTAAAATCATTTTATGCCATCATTTTTAAGCGTGTTTATGAATTTATAGCTGTCAATGGAGTTGTAATGGCATGCTTGTAAAATTTCCATTTCATTTTCTTTCTTTGAGAATGTATTGTAAAATGCAATTTATTTCTGTGATGCACAGCTGTATTTTCAGCATCATTCCTCCACTCTTCAGTGTCACATGATCCTTCAGAAATCATTCTAAGATAATTATTTACATTTCTTACATTTCTGATTATTATCAATGTTGAAAACAGTTGTGCCGCTGAATATATTTGTGGAAACTGTGATACATTTTATTTTTCAGGATTCACCGATGAACAGAAAGTTCAAAAGAACAGCATTTATCTGAAATAGGAATCTTTTGTAACATTATAAATGTCTTTCCTGTCACTTTTGCAATTTAACGCATCCTATTTATTTATTATAAAGGAAATTAATGCAGGAAATATTGGAAATACAGTAAAATAAAAATGGTAGGGCAAGTTCAAATCAGAGCTATCAGCAGAAAAAAATAAAATAAAGAAATAAATAGTTGAGCCCTGCAATGCATCATATACAGTATAGCTTGACTTGAGAGAGAGAGAGAGAAATCTAAGAAATCACAACACGCTTTAAAAAAAAACATACATTAAAACTAAAGTACATGCAAAAAAAAATAAAAATTCAAATAAATCATATGCTAATACAAACCGTTAGATCCCTATGCAATATATTGCATGTGTACTTTCATCTAGGAAGGTTTGTGAGGTGTGTTAGAGATCTCAAACAAACCCATTCAACATCTATACACACAAACCAACACACAGCATGTTACAGGTCTCTCACAGAGTCCAGCTCTTCATGAAACAAACTGAGGATCAATAAGAAGACAGACAGGAAGAATGTAAAGAACAGGGTTAACATACCCAGACTGGAGTTTCCCCTGACTATAGTAATGCTTCTCTCATAGCCACTTGAAGGGATGGAGACGTGTTTAGCGTCAGTCTCCATCCTGCTGTTCTGAGAATTTATCTAGAACACAAACAGAGAAAGAGTCTTTATTCAGTGAAATGGCCTATTTTCTTTGCATATGTGGGAAATCTCTGGAGCTGCTAAGAGCCCTTTTAAACATCTGTCCTGCAGTGATGCTTCATTTCCAGTGCTGAGAGTGTTTATTCAGCTCTCGAGAAACATCCCAGGCGAGTCGGTGCCAGTGAATGTGTGACTGAATGACATGCACAATCCTCTGATGAGCAATGTCTTGCACTTTTTCTTTTCTTTTCTTTTTTTTTTCTTTAAGTTGTCAACAGATGATCTCAGATACAGACCTTGTTGTTAAGACAAGAAATGACATTTTGTAATCTTCACTAACTTCCTCCAAATCCTCAACCTGGGTATTTTACCCAGAACATAAACAGGGTCCGAAATAATTAAATGGCCAAATGCAAGTAAATTGCATTTGGTAATTAAAAAACACTACTATTAGGCAAGATTTTCAGCATTTAAACACAAGCCTCTTTTACTCACTAGGGCTGCATTTACTTAATCAAATACAGTAAAAACAGCTATTATTGCTTAAAAAATTATTAAATAGAAACTGAATTTTCAGCACCATTACTCTAGTCATATGATTCTTCAGAAATCATTCTAATATGCTGATTTGTTGCTCAAGAAACATATAGAAAACAGTTGTGCTGCTTCGTATCTTTGACGAAACAGTGATGTATTTTTTCTTTGATAAATAGAAAGAACATAATTTAATTCAAATAGAAAAATTTTGCAAGATTATAAACATTTTAACTGTAACTTTTGATTTAACGTTAATGCACACTTGCAGATTAAGTTATAAAATCCAAAAATCATTAAAGAAATATTTTTTTCAGCATTAAGCTTAATGCAGGTCTATAAATACACTATTGTTCATTTTAAATTCAAGTTTGTTCATTAAACACATTTTTTACATTTCAAGTTATAAATTAATATTAGAAATGAACATTAAACCAAAAAGCATTGTCATGTTAGCTTTTGAATCATACACTGTATTTCCAAGAATACTGAAAGTTTATTATAAATAATGATTTTTTGGTTTATCTGCATTTTATCCCCCAGATCTCTCACAAATAGAATGACCTGCACTAATATGCAAGAAAAAAGGCAGCTTAATTATCCCATTTTTAAGGGAAAAAACTGATTTTGTAACAAAAAATACTGCAAAATGAATGATATACTACAAACAATTTGTTCACCATAAAAAAGTTAAAAGCAATCAATGACAATGCTCAAATGTGTTCTCAACAAGTAAATCAAGCGGACGAGTGCTGTACACACTTGCGGTCTGGAGTCCTGAATAAGAGATGATGTCACACAAATATCCTTCCCAGTTAAACCCTGACAGCTAGAATGACCACGCTAAATTAGGTCAGTGGAAAAAAAAACACTTTCTCTTTGGCCTACTAACTGCTTGAGTGCAACTAGTTAAAAACAACCATCATTTGCGAAATCAGCAGCTGCAGGACACTTCAAAAATGTATCATGAAGCAGGAAATTAAATTTTTAGACTGAGTTTATGCATGCAAAACAAATGTCAAGAGTCCTTGAAAAGCAGTTGTTTCATGTAGCTCAGATGTTACAGGTCACATAGTATTACAGCAGCTTAAGCTATATGTAGCCTACCTGCAAAGTGCTGTGCTGGTTGTAATGTTCGGAGTGAACGCTGACAGCTACATCATCTTCTGCGTCCTGAGTCTCATTCTCCTGTCAATGACAAAGCTGTATTAAATCTCCGACTCAAAACTCCTCTCTCACTGGATGGACTCTTAACTTCACAGTGAAGTTCCCAGGACCAGCTAAAGCGGATTTCAGAGACACATAAACACAAACGCACCACTTGTTTTAGGAGGCTGGTGTTAGAATTCAAGAGACATTAATTATTAAAAGATTCCTGTAACCAGAGACTCACGAGCCACAGTTACTGAGACCCAGTTCTAGACTAATAACAACAGAGCTCAGGCCAGAAACACTCAACTGACCTGGAGTATATAAAAGATGACAGAGGCAATGCAATGACATCTCAGTCTAAACAACAAAAGCAGCCATCACACAGTGTAAATGCAACTTGAAAACAGTGAAAAATGCATGAAGTAATTATTAATGCCCCAGTGCATGATGGGTACACCAGTATCAGAAAGATAAGTAGGTTTTGCTTAATTGTATAACTAAAAGAATCAATTATTACAGTATTAATATAGAATTCTTAGACATTACATTTGTTTTTCTGAAGTATTTACTTAATCACAGAATCATTTCTATCAGTGTATGTAAAAAAATAAAAAATATTTCTTTGTATTGATGGATTTGTATGTAATTTGTCTTGGTGAAAGGCTTTCGAAAAATGGCAAAATACATGGATATGGTAAAATGGTAGAATGTTTCCAAGAATAATGAAACCCCTTTGACATTAAAGTGCCAGTAGTTTGAGGAGCTGTAGTTTAATATACTTAAGCATTCAACGCAGCCATTACTCACAGATGATTGATATATATACATGCATGCGTATCATACTGCAAATTATACACGTCAAAGCGATGCACATTGAATTCTCTTTAAAAAAAAAAACTTCCATTGCATGATGACGTTGCTCTTGTGAATGGAGCTGATTGTGAGAAATTTACCATTAAGGGTTTGGTGACTCCGATGCGTACGATTCCCAAAGCAGTGCTCTTCAGGACGCGAACGGCCTGATCCAGACTCGCGTGGCTCAAGTCAGTCTCGTTCACGAACATCAACCGGTCGCCTGGCAGCAAGCGGCCATCTCTTTCTGCCAAACCGCCTGCTACAAGAGAGCGGATCACTATCACAGTATGCCCTGGGTTCATGGGGTCCTGAGAGAGTTTCAGCAAGTCACAGCGCAAGAGAGAAAGAGAAGAGTAGACATTAATTAGGAGAGATTGCTGCCATGTTGTAGAAGGATTTCAAACCAACTGGGAGTCCTCAAACCAAGTCATGTGGAGCTCATAGTACTGCTGAATAGACACACATATACCTGGTAGTCTAGTATGCTGAATCCCAGACCAGAATCGCCTTTCTGCAGCTCATAAACTTGAATCTGGCTCTCCCACATGGCCTGATGGGAAAGCATAGGAGCCTCTGTCCTCCATTCTTCCTCTCTGCATGCAGACGAGTTTAGCTCGGCCTGTGAGAAAAAGTGGAAAAAGGACTCTTGTTAAAGTGGACTCTTGTTAACTAATTTTAAAAAGGACAAAAGTATTAGCATTCATTCATTTTGTATGCTTCAATTTATGACATGTTAACTGGGAATTCTTTATTCTGATTCAGTTCCATTTTATTCTACTTCTACACTTTTTTTTTTTTTTTCATTTTTGGAGCTTGACTCTATTCATTGTGTAATTGCTAATTAAAGATTAGCAAAAGTACATCTGACAAGAAAAAGAGGGATATCGAGTTTGAAACTAAATGTGGGTGAGTAAATATTTTTGTTAAAAAGAAGTCCAGTTTGGCATAGTTTTAAAAAGAGTACTTATTACCTAAATAATGTACTTTAAAACACTTTATTTTTTATAACTAAATGTACTATTTTCGGATCCGTAGTTGCATGATAATTGTAATTGATTGCAAATAAAAAAATGATTCTAATTTGAATTTATATTAAATGCAGTCAACTGAACTTTAGAGTTATTATTGCTACTTTTAAGTAGGACTTACATACATGTTTAAATGTAATATCATAGCCTGAAATATGATTAAAGTGTACTGCAAAATAGGAAGCAGATATTAGAGTTTTCCCTCAATAAACTCCTGCTTATCAGTAGTTAGTTGTTAAGTTTAGGTATGTGGATGTCTTAAAGGGTCTAGAATAAAGTCATGCAGAATAAGGCATTAATATGTGCCTAATAAGTACTAATAAACAGCCAATATGCTAGTCATATGCATGCTAATAAGCTACAAGTTAATAGTGTGAATTTGTCCCTAAAATAAAAAAGTAACCTAAAGAAATATACTTTAATGTAATTACTATTGAAGGTCGTATGTCATTTATTTTAAATATATTTGTGATTACACATTAAGGTCCAATTTAGTACATATTACATATGCTTTAGTATGTTAGTCAGTAAGTGTACTTCTTTAACGCATGACAAAAGATTATTAAAACACAATGACTTAAATTGTACTTTAAACGATCAATTTGACTTTATTACAAAGTGTACTTTTTAAAAGTGTGTTACGAAACATTATAATGAAAGAATATTCCCCTTAAGTACACTTAATTGTATTTAATGTGCACTCCACTGAATACACTTTTAATATCATTTAAACTTTAGTTTTATTTGTAATGCTGCATAGATAGACACAGACAGGAAACCTTTTCATTAAATTCTGCTAGGAGCTTCTTGAGGTTGAGTTGTACATCGTCATCATCATCATCTTCATCACTGGCTGTGGGTGGGACGAGACGACTGCAAACCACACAAACATTCACAGAAAGTTCCTTCAGCAAGCTCACAACTTCCTTGTGTGTCTCGCCAATCAGAGACAAGCCGTTCACCTACAAACAGAAAACACATCAACTCGCCTGCTCTGCTGAAATGATCCTCTAGGCTTTTCTCCTGACAGGAAGGACTATTTTTAAGCAGCTGTAGTGATTGATATTCATGTGCAGTCAGCACTGAATAAAGTGCTATGCATAAAAACCAGAATGCAGAAAGAGTTCAGTTATTATGCATGCATATGTTAGCAGGGTTTATGATAAGGGATTACAATGGCTTAATCTATAAACAACAGTATTATCTAATGCTTGTTTGACTTTGATGTATAACCAAATATAATTTACATTAGCTTTTTTAGATAAATGCATTCTATAGTAATGTTTATGCTTGTAAGGATATGTGAGATAATCTACAGTACATGACTATGTGGACAGTCCTTTGTAATTATAAACTGAAGTGAACCTCTAGCAGTTCGTCTCCAGGATGAATGATTCCCGTCTGTCCGATTGGACCCTCTGGCAATAAAGAGCAGATATAATGATGACCTTCCTTAGCCTCCAAACTCACACCAAGACCGCTGCTCTCGTTCAATTTCTGTACCTGGGCCACCTGCGCATGTGCATACATCAAAAAAGAGACAGATATAAAGAGACATATACTGAATGTAAACATATGCTCACACACACACACACACTTACAAATCTCTCCCATGGAAAATAACTGCTAGCTAAACAGAAGGGAATACAGATGAGACGCACCATGACTTCATATCGAGGACCCAGCTTGCTTTGCCACTTCTTCTTCAATATATCCTCTTCATCAGGCAGTTTGCAAACTAAAACAAAATTTCACGTCACGCAGCTCATAAATAAAAGGCAACATGACTAAGGAGAATCGATTACAAAAGACATTGTATGTTTTCATCATAATAGAGTCTGGATTTAAATATCTATGTTAGAAATCATCAAGCAAACTAAAGAAATTATTTACTGCTCAGTGTCTATGTACAGTATGGGAGACATGGTGTTGATTACCATTGTCATATCTTGATGTTAAATGAATCAGTATTTTGGCTTTAAAGCATTTATCTGTTATCGATGCTGATTAGACAGCTGTCGAAATGTATAAAAACTATTCAAGGTAACAGACTACATTAAACACAAGCTAAAGGAATATATTTGACCCAAAAATGAACATATTCTCACCCTCAGACCATCCAAAATGTAGATGTGAATGTTTCTCTATTGGAGCAGATTTAGCATTGCATCACTTGCTCACCAACTGATGTTCTGCAGTGAATGGGTGCCGTCAGAATGAAAGTCCAAACAGCAGATAAAAACATTAATAATCCACACCAATCAAATCCATGTAACTTTAAATCATTGCCTATGGCCAAAATATAAGTTCATAATAATGCTTACTCCAGAGAAAAAGTCTATCTACTTGTTGTTCTTCACATTGAAATCCACATGCATATTTGTTTAGAACTGTTTTGGATTGTTTTTGCCTGTAAACAGTACTTGATCTGTGCACATTTCTCTCCTGATTCAGACCAGACAAAGTTTTCACTGGCAAAAGCAATATTATGCATAGAAGACTCATATATTAACTGAAAAAAAAAACATCTTAATGATGAATTTATTTATTACAAACATGCAGATTTTCACTTCACAAGATGCTAAATGATGGACACAAGTGGTGTGGATTATTGTGGTGTTTTTAGCAGCTGTTTAGACTCTCATTCTGACGGCACCCATTCACTGCAGAGCATCCACTGGTGAGCAAGTGATGTAATGCTTAATTTCTGATCAATCAAAATTCTCTTCAAGCAATGCTTAAATCACAATTATATCAGTATATTATAGTAGATGTTTACTCGTACACTAACAAACCTAAGGAACAAGTCAAAATGAGTGGCTGTGATAATCAATTAGTCTATAGACACAGAACTGTAAAATATGCTAGAACACAACAAATTCTGCTCTTACGTGAAACAATGTTGTTTCTGTTCTCCATGTTGGACTTTAAATAACAGCTCGGCGTTGACTCCACTGAGGTCACATAAAGAACGAACAGACACAGAAGCTGTTATTAGATTCAAAGCAGGGTCAAAGACTTCAAACAGAGAACGGGCCAAATGAGTGTAAATAAACCCAAGTGACAAGCGTTTCACTAACTGCACTCTCTGTTGAAGTTGAGGTCCCGGCGTTCAGTGTAGAAGACTTTCCCTGGGGGCAGGACAGGCTTCGTTTCGGGTAGACATGGAGGCAGCGGAGGGGGAAGAAGCCCCAGAGGGCTTGAGTCTCTCTGAGAGATGGAGGACGCTGTCTGTGCTCCAGATGTTGAGCTCTTTCTCTGAAGAGAGACTTCTACTTGTTGATCAGTCGTGTGCAGACTCTCCTCTGCTTTCGGTTTCTAAAAACACCCCCACCCCCCCAAAAAATGGACAATTAAATAATATGTGCATAAAACTAATAATAATATGATTCATACAAATAAAAGACAAACGTTCAAATATCTGAACATGAATTATATTTTTTCCAAACAACTTCAATGAAAAGAGTTCTAGTTAACATGCTTTTCTCACAAGTTCTCATGTGTAATTTGTCACTCTATATTATTCACAGTTATTGAAGTCAACTTATTGCTGACTCAACCATCATGTTCTTCAGCTTTAATCTCATAATTTCCTATCTTTTAAGAGCACCTCTGACCCAATCAAAACCTAGAAGATGAGCAATAGCACTTATTTTCTGTTCAATATCACATTCTATAGGAGCCAATCATGCAGACACCGTCCATTAAATGGAAAATATTTGCGTAATAACACCCATTTAACATTATATCTGAAAGCCATCTTTAATCGTTTAATGAGTCTAAACTGCTAATGATCAGACTTTAGTGTTAGGATATCATTAATAACAATTAAAGAACATGATCATAACTGACTTTTCACTAAAAACTCATTATAATATTACATTATAACTATTATAGAGTCACATTAAGCTTCATCTTTATTTAGTGTGAAATAGCACCAGATGATGTGCTTGTGTTTACCCCAAAGCAAGCATGCATTTTTCTGAAATGTTCCTAGTATACACTGTGTTGTTTCTGGTTATTTTGACCTCGGCTAAAAATACAATAAAAGCAATGACACTAAACATCTGACAGAAATGTATTTCCACAGTCTGTACAGCAGAATCTCATCATGTGAAAAGTAATTGCATTATTTTAATGTTTCATATCTGAGCTCTCTAAACCTCCCAACACAATTAATCTAAAACTTTCCATCGAGGACGTTTGAAGTGTGTTATGATGCAAGTCGACAATCTCTTTAAAATAAGCTCTCATTAGAAAAGTCATGAGGTGTTGACCCTGATACAATGTTAAGAGTTTTTTCGAGGGTCTGGGGTCTCTGCAAGCCCAAACAGAACATGAGGATTGGACTGATGACACATTTACATAAATGCAAACACAAAACAAGCAAACAAGTAATTAATCATACATAGGACTACTAAAACAAATGCTACAATGTAAACGGGCTCTTCCCATGTAAATAAATTGCTTAAAAGCATTAGAACTACTGTTTAACTTTACATGCACACACAAGGAAGATAAACAGATGTGATTCTCGAAAGATAAATACAAAATAAAGGTCTGTGATTTGGACTCACAGCAATGATGTGATCTCTGGTGTGGATTTGTCCATCCGGATTCACGACGTTTCCTTTCAGTATGCTCTTTATTTCAAACCCACTGGACTCTAAAACACCCAATATTCATTTAATGTTTCACGTTTAACATTCTTAGACTGAACGGGAAATCACTCTGAAAGGAAACGGTAAGAAATCATACCTTTGTCCAGGTTATCCAGAGATCTGGAGATGCTGAAACCGTTTTTGTTGTTACTGAATCTGATACCAAACTCTTTTTCCTTTTTCTCTGCTAAACCCTGCAGAAGCATAGTGCTTTGTTTATTATTGGCTCATCAAATTTTCTTTTTTTTTTTGTATCTTCAAAGACATAATACAGCAGCATTTATGATTATAATACGTAATCAAGATAAAAGACTTCGAAAGTTTGAATAAATATACAAATTTGACAACAAACACGACATCTCTTTGCATTACATTGACTCTCTCACTTAACCACAATCTCCTTGTGTCTTAATGTCAGTGTCAATCAATGTTTGTTGAAAATATAAATAGTTTTAATTTAATTAGCTTTAAATGTACATTTTTTCTTTCACCTTCAATTGATTCCAAACTTGTATGATATGGGCTAAATAAAAAAGATCACTTATCATATGTCCCCTTTAAGTACCATTATCAAAAGAATCCCCAAAAGTGTCAAGATATCATTTTTTTGTCATTATCGCACACCTCTAATATGAACACACACACACACACACACACACACACACACACGTTTGTTTTTGTGAAAAGTGTGTTCATCCCATAGGTGTAATGGTTTTTATACTGTACAAACTGTATATTCTATGGCCCTACACCAACCCTACACCTAACCCTCACAGGAAACTTTCTGCATTTTTACTTTCTCAAAAAAACTCATTCTGTATGATTTATAAGCGTTTTGAAAAATGGGGACATGGGTTATGTCCTCATAAGTCACCCTCTCCTTGTAATACCTGTGTCATACCCATGACATTATACACACACACACACACACACACACACACACACACACACACATACACACACACACACGCACACGCACACACTCTCTCTCTCTCTCGCTCTCTCTCTCTCTCACACACACACACACACACACACACATTAAGGATCAGAAACATTTTGCACCTGTAGCTGGGCGATGGAAGGTGAGAGGTCACCATCAGTGGTTTCTCTGGCAATGATAAGTCTCACACGGGAACCAGCAAGACGGAGCTCACGTGCCACTTCCTCACTGCCCATAGTGGACACATCCACATCACCGATTCTGAGGAGCAGATCTCCACTGCACAATCTCCCGTCCTGTGTGCACATGTCAAGGCATTTGCCACTCTTCCTAATTTGAATCAGTTTGTACATGTACAATTCAAAAACATAACAATAATGATGATTCTCTCATACCCTTCCAGCTACACCATCAGGTAGGATGGTTTTTACCATGGTGCCAGTACTCCTCCCTCCAATGATGCCGAAGCCCAGACCCGATCCGTCGTTCTGCAGCTCAATATGATGAAGTTGTCGAGGCTGTGGAATCAAATTTAAATTACAATGCAAGAGAGACTGGGGCTAGTTGTCACACTTATTACAGTGTATATTTCTCAGGGTACGATTATTTTTTAAAATGTCAAAAATGGTCAAAAAATGTAACAATTCATTTCATGAAATAGCTTTTTATTTTTTTTATTTTTTTTTTTTACAAAATGCCATTACAATGTTGTGCCAAACAGACACTGGAATATCTTTATCTTTGATGAAAAGAAAGAATAGAATAGAAATGCTTTGTAACATTATAGATGTCTTGATACTCTTCAAAAAAAAAAAAAAACCTTTTCAAACAGCTGTTACTTTGTATTTTTTTTTACAATCAATTTTACTAATCTCCAAATTTGTATTGTATTTTTATATCACTTGTTTTTAAATTTGAAATATTTATTATTTCAATAGAAAAATATGATCGTGTATTGTGTTTATACACAATATAGTATTATTACTGTTGATTTATTGAGATAAAAAAGGCAAAAAATTAAAATAAAAAAGGCAAAAAAAAACATAAGCTCACAAGGAAGGTAAACACCATATAATCCAAAAAATGTAAATATTTTCCCCATCAAAAATTTGCCTTCATCTTTGAACCCCATATACAGTATACACAACTATTCAAATTTTTTAGGGTAAGTACATTTTTCGTAAATGCACTAAATTGATCAAAATTGATGGTAAAGACTTGGTGAGCATGAAAGACCTCTTCTGAACAGTAGTGTATTATAATAGTCTTGCTAATAGAAAAAGGCTCAATTTAATCGCCACCATTACCAGGAAATCCTCTTTTTCCACAACAACCACCAAACCTAAAACCTCACATGAAAAGCTAATGTATACCATTTCAAATGTTAGATGTGCTGCACTTGTGGTAATGCAATCAAATTACTGTGGATCAGTATCAGATTTGAGGTGCATGGTAAAGTGGGGCAGCTATAAGGCATAAGACATTACAGTATAAGATATGAGGCAAAACATGAGCTCAGGGCACATTTAAACAGCTATATTTAGGGAACTTTAAGAGATGTTGGCTAATGCATATAAAAATAAAGGTTTTTAAGGAGACTTACACTGAATTCATGATAAAGGTCGGAGATTTTTGGGAAGTGTGGCTCACCTGTGGGGGGCTGAATGATGGGGCTGGTTCCCTGGCTATAATTAAGGTTACCACAGAAGCAGCATCTTGAAGAACCTGGAGAGCTTGTTCTTGAGTCACAGAGGATTCAAACAGCTTGCCATTCACTGCTAGAATCTGATCACCCTCATGCAGATGTCCATCACTAAGTAAAGAATGGCTTCAGATCAATTCATGCACCTATCCAGAATAACATTATGTTTTTTTACACTGTACTTGAATCCTTGCCAGTTTATACCTGTATGCTACAGAGTCTGGCTGGATCTTCTGTATGAAGATACCATGACCTCCACTGCCTTTAGTCTCCATTCCAACAATGCTGATGCCTAAAGCACTTCCACCCTTCTCCAGGTCAAAACTAAGCACAGACCGACCCTGAAAGAGAAGTAAATACATGAGATAAGAAAGAATGGATTCAAACACATTTAATTGCAGTTTGCATGCTCAGTATGTTTTCATCTCAGTTTGTTTAAAGGTCCTGAATTATGGGGGTTCAGTACCTTGGCCATGGACTGCAGCAGAGAAATGTCCAGAGTGATGCAAGGGCCAGAAGTCACATGATTGGAGGATTGACATCGGTCATTTCGCCGCTGTGCTGAGAGATAAGAGTCTCTGTATCTCAGTGTGCATGAGGGATGGGATGTGATCACAACATCTGCATCAACTCTCAGTGACTGAGGAGGCATTCTGGGGGAAACCTGTACAAACACACATCTAAAGTAATTTTCCACACCAAAATATTAACTATTTTCAGCACTTATAAGAAGAAATGTTTCTTAAGCAGCAAATCAGCATATCAGAATGATTTCTGATGAATCATGTGACATTCAAGACTGGAGAAACGATGCTTAAAAATTCAACTTTGATCACAGAAATAAATTGCATTTTAAAATACATTCGAATATAAATCAGTTATTTTAAATTGTAATAATATTTCCCAATATTACTGTTTTTGCTGATCGGATAAATGCAGCCCTGATGAGCCAAAGAGACCTTCAAAAACAACAACCCCACATTTTTGAACAGTAGTGTGTTTTTATACAGGGCAACAACATACTGCAATATATGTACACAGACAAACACTTGATATCAGAAAGAAAGTGCAGTATTTAGATCGGTTTCATTGCTGGAGAGCTGCTCAGTTATTCACATAATGTTCAAATGAAAACAAGTGTAAATGTGAGCATTGCTCTAAAAAAGTCTAAATGATTGAAGTCTGTCGCTTAAAACATTAGCTCACTGTTATAATTCAATCAGACTGCCAACTGAGCCTTTATTGCAACTTGGTCAAAAGCTTGGGTATATATATATTCAGTTTAAAAGAGGGGTTATATTTCAGTGTTTCAAGTGTAATGGTCCAATGCACAGATATTTAGTAGGGTGCCAGCCAAGCCCAACTAACTAATAACAGTGTGCTTTTTTTTTTTTGGAGTATCTCACTTTCTATTTGTTGTGTAGCAGTCAGGTTTAACAACACTGAATTATCTTAATGAAATTATAGACATGCAAAAATGTTTCTGCAAATCTCAGGTTTACCGATAAGAAAAAAAACATACTTTGTTCACTATAAAAACAACACAAGTCAATGGAAAGTCCCCACCATTACAGAAAGGTGTGTGTGACTTGCTGACCTCTGCATCTCTCTGGTTTCAGCACCGATTAAGTGGTCAGCTCAGGTAAGTAGCTTATACAACCTCAGTTTGGTGCTCGCTGCTGTTTTCAAAGAATCGTCTCTCTAAATGCATCACACACAATATACACAGAAGCACTCACCATTGATGTGGAACACAGTCAGACCTCTCCTTACAAATAATGTTCAAATATGCAAATCTAAATTTGATTTAGAATGCGCATCTGAAGAAGCCAAATTTATTCAGCTAATTTAATGCATTAAAAAATTACCATGCAGATTTTGTCCTGATAAACTATGTATCAGAAGACAAAGTATATTTTTATTGAAAATGCTACTTTCATTGAGTTCTTGAGAGGAGAGTGTTTCTGAATTAATTATTGAATAAATGAATTGTTTGGCAACCAAAAACTTTCTAAAAACTATTTTAGAAAGATGACAAAATCTAGTAAATAAAAATGGATCAAATGAATTGCCACAATTGTCAATTGTCTCATTGAAACCTATAATTAAAATAGGTGCTTGAAGTATGACCAATGTAATAAACTATTTTCCTTTATATGTAACGGTTTCATTCTGTGTGTTTTCAAACACGTGGCTGAGAAAACCAGCCTATTACATTACAGAATGCAAACAGGAAATAATAAGATTGATTAAAGATTGATTAATATAAACAACTCAATGCTAATGATTATCCATGGCAAGTGGCCTGACCAGTACAAAGTGAGCAGCAAGAAGATTATCTGATATATAGTTTTGCTGAAGTAGCTACATCTCATGGCATATTAGCAAACCCATAAACGTGCGATTTTTCATGACAAACAGCCCGTTTAGTGCTTGGTTTACTGGAGTCGCTCATCTGGCGCCTGCTGCTCCTCTCATTTCAGCCTGCTAGAAGATTCTAACACAATCAATTATGGTTGTACCAAATAAATCTGAATGTAACATCCACTGTCTATTTTTATGATGATATCCGAGGAGCTAAATTACCTGAGCTGCTCTTTGAAAGCTTGGGACAACGCAGGCCATTTTCGAGAGAACATTTCCCATCATTACCTTGCATCATAACACACAGATACACACACACACACACACACACACACACACACACACACACACACACACACACACACACACACACACACACACACACACACACACACACACACACACACATACATACATTGATCCCAGACCACCTTTGAGACTCTTTCACCTAGTATCCTTGAATAACCTCTTATGCCTTCCACTCATATCTGCTGGGCTTCTCTAACCTTTTTATGCTCTGTAAATGTAGTCCTCTGGGTCAATGTGGTTATTACACTAAGCACGGTTAAAGTCAAATGTCAAATACAAGCTCAACTTGAAATTCAATGCATGCAACTATTTTTACAGGAATATATTCAGTGGAACATCCACTACAAGTTAGACTCAGTTGACAGCTTTTATGGCATAAAGTTTATTAGGACAACAAAGAAATGTCAGGGTTACAATAGAAATTAATAGGGACAATATTTGGAGGTTGTAAAAGCAGAAAAGTGAAGCTTATAATTTTATAAAAGCAATTATAACATTTGTTAAGGGTGCAGGTTACTGTACCTTTGTACAGTGATATTCTGCTGGTAGTCATTTAAATAATAATCTGTGATATTTGGAGTTTTGTGTGATTGTAGATTTTGCAACTAAACTTTGAACATCCAAATTGCACGCTGTGATCAATATAAAGCTGTTTAGCTCGGAAGGGACCTCAGATTTAGCTGTGTTTCATGCAACACTGTTGATAATGGACAAAAAAGCTTCTAAGCTCAATACATTTTGATAATGTGACCCTTCTGTTTATTATTTGAACTGTAAAGCTGGTTTACAAAGTGGTTTATTTTATGCCTTTTTTTTCTTTTTTCTTTTTGGTGATGCACTTTAATGATGTTATTAGTCTCTGACCTGTTGATGCTGATGCTGTTGTCCGGCGTCTTGCATAATGATTATCTGGTGAAACAGGGGACTCTGTAAGACACTCTTGAGCAGACTGAGTTTTTCCTCAGTAGGTAGTTCTCCCTTCTTCTTCAGCCGCTCCTGCAGCCGCTCCACGGCCAGCAAAGCACGCTGTGTGTCTATACACACATACAGATAGGCATAAATATATTAATGACATGGGCACATGCAGTGACATCAGTTGATATACATTGTGAGAGTGAATATCACATGCAGATTAACGAAATGGTCATCATAAATTGTGAAAAACAGATTAAGACACACATGACGGCTAAAATAATAATGTGGTGTTAACACTTCATACATACCCATCATTTTCAGCTCCTTGGGTAATGAATTAACAGCTCTCTCTTTCTGACATCTGCAACAATGCAAGCAAATTCATGTCAGGACCATCAGACATAATTGCAGTCAAAATCTTCTTGAGCATATTCTAGATACATGACAACAAACAGATTTGTCCATTTCTCATCCTATGCAAGAGGGACTTGCATCTTAATCACTGACTGGCATGCACACCTGACAGACCTTACCTGTGTGACAGCGACGGTGACGTTTGGCATCTAGTGACGCCTCTGTAACCGATGACAGGCTTTATGAATTGCACTGACGGTTCACGTCACATCTCACCGATCGCTCTGATAACGCTTGCTGTAATTTATTATTGATGCTGATGTAATCTGGCACCTCTGTGAACTGCGCGAGCGCTCGTGTCTGCGCCGCGCTGCTCCGGTAATGCGCTTACCGGTCAGGTTTAGTAGCTGTAAACGGACTTAAACTGTGCACGACGGTAATTAACCGGGACAGATGTCCTTCCAGCATACCTGATAGCGCCTGGCGGTGGGCGGTGTAGCGGACAACAATAGTAACCAAGGGAAAACAAAGCAGGGGGGTTCTTTTAAGCGGGCGAAGCTGATAGATGTGTAAATATGCAAATAGGTTCTGAACCATGGAGCTTCAGCACATCACCAAGCGGGTCGCAAGATTTAAAATAAGTCCTATCCAACGATCTTGAAATCATATCTAGAGTGCATAAATTTTCAAGTGTGCAAGTTGTTTAATATTTTCTTTTTTCAATATTAAAAATATCAGGGTGCGAATTGTGGCGTATAGCTTAGGTGACGTCAATAATTATGGCCTATACTGCCCCTCATATGTAGGAGCCCAAAAGGAGGTACAAATGTTTAGGTTTCAGTAACCACAAAAGTTACTTTACAATTAAGGAGTAGCCATAGCAACAGATGCTGGATCGCTGTCTGCATCGGATGCTTCATAGAAAAACTGTAGCCTACTGTCATTATTTATCAAGTAGCCTAATTAGATTTACAACTCACAATAATATATCAGTGATATATTAAAACGTCGTTAAGATAGGCTAGTTGAGAGACGCATAACGTAAAAATAGATGACAACATTAGGTTATTAAATATGTGTTCTCCATCATATAGCCTAGGCTATAATGTAACAAATGGAGTTCGTGATGCATAGGTTAATTGCGATTTATTTTAAAACAAGTTATGAATAGCCTAGAGAGTAAATGGGCTCTGTCTGTAAGGACAACAAAAACAGTTTACTAAAATAAATCCGATAGCTAAATAAAATCAGCATGCCATGGTTCAGGTGTAACTGACAGCTGCGATGGCAGTCTTCATTCGTTACGTATAGGATCAACAAAAGCTAATCTCCCCACTCCACATTTACCTTCAGATCAACAGGTTTGCATGAAAAACTGCCGTTCGCGGATCCTCTCGTCTCATCGGATGATGAAAAGCCGGGGCTCCATTTTAAACATTTTCAGACGTCGTGATTATTATTTAGAAAGCCCAGGGTTTGCGCGAGAGTGATAACTGTCTGTCACTCACCGCGCATGTCCTCGATGCGCCTCTGATGCTCGTGCATGAGTGTCATGAAGTGAAGTGAAGTGAAGTGACATTCAGCCAAGTATGGTGACCCATACTCAGAATTTGTGCTCTGCATTTAACCCATCCGAAATGCACACACACAGAGCAGTGAACACACACACACACACACTGTGAGCACACACCCGGAGCAGTGGGCAGCCATTTATGCTGCGGCGCCCGGGGAGCAGTTGGGGGTTCGATGCCTTGCTCAAGGGCACCTAAGTCGTGGTATTGAAGGTGGAGAGAGAACTGTACATGCACTCCCCCCACCCACAATTCCTGCCGGCCCGGGACTCGAACTCACAACCTTTCGATTGGGAGTCCGACTCTCTAACCATTAGGCCACGACTTCCCTCCCATGTAAATGGATGTTCAGGCCTCTCCCTCTCATTTAATGATAACAGAGACATCAGCTCATGAGAGACATTTAAATTAATGTATGTCCACAAATTATAATTTGCCAATGTGATATTTTCTATTATGCTTTATTACCCTAATGTCCTTAATATTAGCCTACAACAGATTGATGCCAATAAAAAAAATCCCTTTCGTCTCATAAAATAGAGGCTCATAAATTTTCATAAAATTTCTTTTTTCTTTTTTCTGTTTACAATACTCCGTGTGACACAGACAAAATTGGATTCATGATAACTTGTGAATTTACTAAAAACCTCAGTATACACTGAATGAATACACTGACATAAATATTCATGCCTTTCACTTGAAATGCGAGCTTTAGGTGCATCCCATTTACTCTGGATCATCTTTGAGATGCTTTGATTTGAGTCAATGGGAAATTCAACTGGATGTGATTAGAAACTATTATTAGTAAGTAGATGAGCAAGATTTGTTTGTCCAAAATAAATATGTAAATATCCAAATATAAATATTTATTTAAAAGACTAAGCATCAGCACTGTTACTATCAGAAAACTAGAATGATGTCAATAAAATTCCAATCAAAAATATAATGAAAAAATCGATTAATAAAATAATCTTCATCCTTTCAGAATGCTAGTTCTTTATGAGCAAATAATTATCTTCGACTTTTATTTTATTTAATTACTTTATCTGTTTGTTACAGTACATACAGTACACAGTCAGTGGACAATCTCAAAATGCTTAAATCTCAACCCTGTTACCATGAATTTGTACATTAATCTGATCATTAAAATCTGAACATGCATGTAGAGCTATCGTTATTATATATATTTTTGTATTTTTTTAAACGGGTTGCAGTGTCCAGGATATAACCTGGCTACCTTTACGTTTACTTTGATGTCGCTGTATCCCCACTTTACTTACAATCTGTAAAATTAACATGTAGTTTTAAGCTTTTTGAAGCTTAAATAAATGTAAAATAAAAATAAAAACACATCTCAAAACAGAAAAGTCACACTGCACCCATTTCAATGAAAGACCCCTCAAGTGAAGGGAAGGTCGACCCTCACTGCTGTGCGCGCTCTCGACCGCCAGAGCGTGCTCAAGTCCTCCCGTCATCACTCTTCTTTTATCCTCCCTTTCTTTCTCTTTCCCTCCCACCCTCCATCCGTGAATCAAGCATCACTTTACTTCCAAATTGGCTTGTCATTTTCTCTCCTCGCGCGTGCATTAGCTGTCGGGTCGCATGGACGATCTAGCGATGGACTGGCGCTGATGCCATCGCTGGACCCACTCTGCGCATCTTCCTCTTATTCCAGAAAAACACTGATCGGGATACAACACAGGGCACTATATCCATTGGGTTTGGGGAACGCAGGATACTCGAAATATACTGTTCCTCCTCGTCGTGGTTCTTCAGGAGGCTTCGAGTCTCATAAAGACGCATCTGGGAACCATCATCTGCGTGTTTTATTCACACACTGTCACGGGAATTAAGGAGCATTCTGAGATCTCACACAGCCTGATGCTGTTGAACACATCCGGAGCTGACTTTTATTCCAGTGCTTTATAAGATGCGGTGAGTCAATGCTTTTAAACGAGGTGACGTTATTTCGTAAGAAACAATAAATCAATAACCGATCGACGTTTGATTGACAGTGGCGGAGAGATGCTGTAGTTTACACTCCTCAAACTCTCCATATCCTGTAGCTGATTGTGTGTGTGAGGGGTTTGGACACAGGATGCTTTTTGCCGTGTGTCGTGCTTGGTGTTTTAATGGGCGTCGTTGCGCGCGCGCGCGTGTTTAAGTCTCTGCTTTCAGCTCTTGACGTAACGAAACGATAGCTTTAATTTGTTTATTGCATGCAGAATGGAGGCAGCTTGTCGCAAACAACGTTGTATCAAAGGCTTATTACATTTCACAGCATCCATTCCTTTGCATAAGGAGAAGACTGTCAACGCCTCGTTCGACTTAATGCCAATTACGGACTGTCTCTCTCTCTCTCTCTGCGTGTAAATGCATGTGTGTGTGTTTGTGTATAAACAGGAGATGCGTTGGTATGAGAGAATCCAGAAGAAAAAAGAGCAAAATAAAAAGCCTTGGATGCATCAACAGCGATGCATGCAACTGAACACCTTCAGATCTGTACAGAGATCATATGACCTTGATTCATTGAGTAGCCTGATAAAGACACATCTGCTATTCATGTCACCCTGATGCCATTTAAATTACAGTACATGCTGGATCATCATATATACCATATAAACAATGAATACCGGACTCTTTGTCATACAGTATGTCAGCAGAGATTATTACATAGAAATAGAATCAACTCACTAGATGTTAAGTGATTGTTTACTTCGTGTGGGTGACACATTTTGGAAGGAAGAGATCAGTCCCTGTGTTCCACTGATTGCAGCACATTCATAATGCATATCTAGCTTAGAATAGAAAAAGACAGAGACAGGAAGAATGGACAGGCACGTTCACCCAGGGCCTTGACAAAAAACACACCAAAATATCAGACCTGCTTTTGTGTGGGAGGATTGTGCCTTTTCTTTCTGTAATATTATAAAATTAGAGGTTTGATTCCAGGCTTGATCCCCGGTCAAACTCATAACTTAAACTTAGAATTATCATTAGTTCTTCTATTGTTCCATCAGAGGATTCGTTATAAGCAAACAGAAATAAAATCTGCTCACTTGACAAACATTTCCATTCCTGATCCAGCAAAAAGGGATGCATTAAAGGGAGTTCAGCCCAAAAAAGAAACTTCTGTTATCATTTACTCACCATCATGTCATATGATGTTCTTTCTTTGGTGAAACACCAATGGAGATGTTAGGCAGGATGACAGCCTCAGTTTGCGTTCATATTATAGAAAAAAGATGCTCTGAAAGCGAATGGTGACTGAAGCTGTCAGTCCCTTATATTGTGCACAACATCTCCTTTTGTGTTCCTCTGAAGATAGAAAGTTAAACAGTTCTGGAACAACATGACGTGGAGTAAACAATGACAGAATTTGCATTTTTTAGAAGCGATTCGATTTTGCTGCATTTTGCAGAATTATGTGATGCCACTTGCAATTCACTTCCTACTTGCTTGGTGGATGTAGAAATATTTTAATATATGATTGATAGTGTATGACATTTAATGCAAGATAACAGGTCAATTTAAAACACTTTAGCTGATGCCAGTGCAAGTGAAATATCATTATAGTGTTAGCTTCTGAAACTTGTATAGTTTGCATAGTTATGTTTAGGCACTAATGGTTTTCTTTGTGTAAATGGGAGGGTTTTAGATTATGTTGTCTGTCAAGATGTTCCCTCTGTCCTCTTGTTTTGTCAGTGGGTGGTGTGCTGAGTTTCGTGGAGTTCACACACTGGGTGGAGCTGTGTTTTTCAGATTGGGTTTTTTGGTTTGCTCCATTTGCCTTGATGGGGGTGTTTTGTATTTCCACTCTTAGTGTCTTCAAGCTGAAGTGTGTAATTTCTGCACCACTAACATCACCAAAGGAATGATAAAATAATGATTTTCAAATGGATTTATGTAACGTCATCTGTCCACCATGGTCCGGTCAGCTAAAACAAACTTTTTTACGTTTTCATAACATTCATATAACCAAGGACATCCTTACCCAAAAATCAACATTCTGTAGTGTTTTACTCACCTTCCTGTTATCCCAAATGACTTTCTTTTTTTTCAGTGGAACATAAAACATATAGATATTTTAAGTTGTTTTGTTTTGTGTTGTTTTGGCCATACAGTGGAAGTCAATGGCAACCAAAATTGTTTGGTTACTAACATTCTTTAAAACATCTTATTTTGTGTTCCTCAGTTTAAAGAAGGTCTACAGGGTTGCAGTAACATGAGAAGTGACTAAATGACAAAAGAATCTCTTTAAAAAAAATGGAGGTATCGGAAATAACGTTTTCATAACATTATGAAAACATAAAATAGTTCATGGGTTTATGTTTGTTGCTATATGTTTTGAATGTCATAGCATGGATCAGAGTGTAATTTGCAACACTCGCTCATTATCAAACTGAGGCCGGTGTGACATGCTGCTTTCATCATCAAAGGGTGACAAACACAGCTTGCAGGACGCTTCTCGCTTTTGATTATTGGTTTGATTGCATGAGTATACAAACTGTGTTTTGGGGCTGTCATTGATCTGTGAAAGACAGCCCATGTGTGTGGTCACAACCGCTCGAATATAAACAAATGAAATTCAGTTCATCACACTCCTGCAAAACAATTAGATGTATAGCAGCTGCTCACAGCACACTGAGTGCATGTGTTCGAGCGACTGCTCCTCTTCTCATTCTTTGAATGTCCTTCAAACTAAAACAGTGATTCGCATGAATTATACAGCTTCCGCATCTCCATCTCTTTCTCTCCCTTTCACTTACAAATTCATCCATTTTTATACACACACAGGGCAGGAACTGAGAGCCACTAAGTGTGTACAGGCCATGATTTCAAGTAGGATGTGTGTGTGTGTTTGTGTGTGTGTGTTAGCGTCTGATTGAATAAGGAGGTCACCAAACAATGACGATGGGATTTGGAATGGTCTTCTGAAGGACTTTGATTACTTCAGTCCCAACAGGAAATTGAGAGCAATGATCCCATGTGCACAAGTGTGTTCATGCTTTTATTTTCATCCATTTGCAAGGTTAAAAGGATTTTAGTGGGCTTAAGTGATGAGAGAATTATTGCTGTGTTTTGTCAGAAGTATGTGTGTTAGGAAAGGGCTGAATGGTTAACTAGCAACTAGAGAGGATGACTAGTTCATCTAGACCTTTTTTAAATTGAACTTTTAGTATTTTTATTTATTTGTATTATCATCATTATTATTATTCTTTTCAGTATTTTCAGTATTTTAAAGAGTGGTTGAAAAATATCCAAAACAAATAATTGAGTATTAGGATGCTGGAAATATAATTTAAATATTCTGCTTTTGGTTTACCATTTTCTTAACCGTTCTTTTGGTGCTTGTAAATAACAAACAAACAAACAAACAAACAAACAAACAACAACAACTTCAATGCCAAATGTTGAGATAATCAATAAAAGAACTTTAATGGCTTTTAGGTAAATGCATCTTGATTCATGAATGTTTCGATATTTATACTGTAAAAACAACACAAAAAAATTATGCGATTGTTGTAAGCTGCATATGTTTAATTCACAAAAAAATAACCAACTTAGAGTAATTTGTTCCTGACTACAGTTATGCTGTCCTTTTTTTTTGATTCACTAAATATTATTTGCTTAAGATTCATTTGTTTAAGAGTCAGACTACACTGATGCAACTGTGTGTTTATGATGCACTAAAAACAACTGCTTTATATTTTTTACACTGTCTGTTTTCACACTGTGTCAAATTAAAAACAATTCAACTTGTTCAAAATGCCGGATTTCTTTTCCATTCAGTTGCACTGTATTTGAACACAAAAACACATCCTGTGTGAACGCTGAAGAAATGCGTTTGATCAGAGTCTGGTGGACCCTAATTATACAGCATTTTTTAACACCTTCTGCTCATTCAGACAATCCACCAACTGGTTTGGTTTGAAAATACGCTGTTTTGCCCATCCCTGTGTGTGTGTGTGTGTGTGTGTGTGTGAGATGTGTGAGGTCTTTCACATACACACATGCTTACATGTTCAGAGCATCACACAGCGTGTCAAGTGCTTCAAGCTGAAGCTGGAGCAAAAATAGTGATGATGATGTCATCACCCACAATCCCATAAACCCCATAAACAGCATGACAAAGATAAATGGGTACCACTTCAATAAGTATACACTAGTTAATTCACAGTTTTTAAGCTGTAGTTTAAAAATTCATACAAATAGTGAGTTCTTTCTTCATTATCACTGTCATTAACACAGATTAGGTCACAGAAAATGGGAACATTTTCATTAAATAAGTGCTTTAAACCAAGATTTACTTTTACATGCAGTATAGCGCCATTACAAATAAAACATAAAAGCAACCTGTTTTCTCTGCATTGCATGCATTATTGTCCATTTGAGTAAGTATTTAACCCTCTCAGGCTCAAATTAAGTTTTAGTAACTTAGTAACTTTAGTAACCTTTAGTAAAGTTTTAGTACTCCAGATACATAAAATATGTATCTGGAGTAATAAGGTTTTTAGTTTTTAACTGTTGCAAATCAACAACGCCTGCCTTGAGAGGGTTAACAAATATAGACCAGTTTGAACATGAGCTGGAGTCGGTTAAGACTAGGCTAGAGATGTAGTAGAGAGGCACACCTGTGGCAAGTCAGATTGTTGTGGCATAGATTTGCATGAATGGAAAATTTGCTTGTAAAATTTGCTCATTATCATCATGGTTCCTTTAATGCGTTATCGTTTTGCACAGTGAAACCGTTGTGAGAAATGACTTATGCATTATACCCTTTCCCACAGTTTAAGAGACCGTAGATATACCATGTTACAGGCAATAAACAACAGCAAAAAACATTGATCGTTATATAGATTTGAATGCAATTACAGTTAAATATTTAGTACATGTTTTATCAGTTTGGCAATTGACAGGCATTTTGAATCAAAAGAACCAAGCATTTCTACAACTGTTTCACATGCAAGTCTCCTTCCAAGTGTAGTTCAGCATGACACTAACGTTAACACTTATGTGCCCTCGGGTCTGCTGTAGTGACAGGTTCAGGGAGAGGAAAGCAGCCTCTGAGATAAAGCAGTTCTGTGATTGATTGATCACCCTGATGTTTGATTGCTCCTTGCATCGATTGCTCCTGGCTGTGTTGGCACACTTCATTGTTGAAGTCAAAGGCAGTATTTTTTTCTTGATGGGTAATGAATGGCACAGGAAACATCAACCTCCAGTTGTTTTCGTCTTTCAGCTTTTGGACAATGTGAGCTATTTCAAGAGTGAAACAACAGCTTAAAGTGTTTAGCTTAGCAATGGGTGCTTTTTGTCCAAAGTTGTCTTGATTGCCGTGGGATATTTATTTACATTTTCTTTCTAAACATTTATTGTGCATTCACCTCTAAACAATACAGCATGCATCTGCCCCTGTGGGACTTACCCCATAATGTGGAAACAATTTAAAGGAATAATGCATTCAAAAAGAATCATCATTTACTCATTACATTATTCTCACAATGCAGTTCAAACCAGCATGGATTTCTTTTCCTTTCGTCAAAAAATACATAGGCGTACATTTAATATTTATGTATTTGAATTGCATATAAAATTTCCATCCATTTGGATTGCAGTTTTAATAAATGAACTTATCACCTTAATGTGATGCACAATTATGTATCAAAGACATGATACGTAATTACATGTAAAGTCTAAGCTATTTGAATAAATGCGTTTTAAAAATAAAAATATGCCTATTTAATTAAATTCAAATGCAAATAAATATGCAAATAGTTAAAAATAATATATTAATTTTTTTGAGTGCAGAAATCTTACCTGTTTCTTACTTATGGCTGACAAATATGCATCACACGATACATTATTTGTAATCGAAATGGATGATTTTAAATGCAATTCAAATACATAAATCTTAAATTTAGGCCGGTATATTTTTTGATTGAAATTCTTTCTTTGAACACAAAGGAGATATTTTGACAAACTCTCTTTCCCATGCAATGGAAGTAAATGGGGAGCAGGGTGACCAGTCAAGTGAGATGCTCTTTGAAGTAAAAGTGAAAATTAATCATCCTTGTTATCCCTCTCGCAGTTTGCAATGTATCTCTGCCATAACAATAACTTGCTGCTGTTCCCTGCTGCCCAAATGACTCATAAACTCGCAAGTCTTCTGAAATAACAAGATACTGTAACTTGTGTGAGGAGCAGACTGCATTTTCAGATTTTATTTATAGAAAGTCTGCTGTACAGAGCTCTGAAATCTCATTTGAGTTTGTGTATATTCAAATACGGCATATCAAAACACAGCGCTCGGTTTGACGTTAATGATGTTAAATGCCATAATGCACCAGATTTGAATATGCAAATGAGATCTGCAGCACATCACGCTCATATAGAAACATCATTCTTCCGATTTATCCAATGTCACAGAACTCGCGACAGATCTTTTATTCTATTGTGATATCACACTAAATTTTAAAAATAAAAA
Source organism: Carassius carassius (assembly GCF_963082965.1). NCBI lineage: Eukaryota > Metazoa > Chordata > Actinopteri > Cypriniformes > Cyprinidae > Carassius > Carassius carassius. The sequence continues at coordinate 1,678,641 of NC_081760.1, forward strand.
TAACAATTCATAATAAGATGATTTCATGTCTGTTTTAAAACAATTTTCATGCAGTTAAAGTTCAAACCATGTCAAAACATCTCTTAAATGCTCAGATCAATTGCTTTTTCGAAACGTCTATTTTGAGCACTTGAAACGTGTTCAGAATCACATCCACCTTTAAAAAGCACATGTGTACTTGTGCATTGATGCTAGGTGAGGTGAGTGACGGTGGGGGGTATAGAAAGTAATGTTGTTAATTTAAACGCCACTAAGCAGTGGATTTGGCTTTCCTTAGAGACCGGCTTACTGGGAGGAACCAACACTGTCTGTCATATTTCCTTCATTCTCTCTCTTCTCATGCTCTCTATGTGTGTTTTTTTCTCTCTTTTTCTGGTAGCCATCTGTTATCCTTGTGTTTGAATCTTAAATAACTGCTGCTCTTCTGGAATATTCCCCACATGGATAAAGCATCCTGCATAGTTCTCTACATACAGAAAAAAAAGTCAGAGAAGGTCCATTACATTGTTTTATTGAGCCACAGAGAAATGGAAAATAGGAATCTGACGGATTGAGAGATTCATCCTCATCCAGCTTTTTGCCTAATTAGCCATTAAACCGGTGAATGAGGAATATGCTCGTCCAGTGTGTGTGTGTGTGTGTGCCCCTGTTTCACTCTTGTGATCTGTTGTATTTGGCCTCCATTAACAGTTCCTCGTCATCGCTCACATCTATAGTACAGTGTTATTCTGCTTGTGGGAACTGAGATTTCAGCAAAGTACACCACTGAGGGTCTGCCATCAAAACCTGTTTTTCTGGGGCTTCTGGGGCTTTTTTTTATCTCAGTCTTTTAGTAAATAAAAAAATAAATAAAAAAAAATCAAAATAATTTTTTACCCAGATATTGAAATCATTTTCTTAGAAGAGGTCTATATGTCACTCTATGTAAGAACTGCATTGCAATTCATATACATATAAAGTAAATATAGTATTATGTCATTGACCCCTGGTCGTCTGTGGTGTATTATCTGTTAGTGTGCATCGTATTGAAGGTCAGGTATTATGTGTGACATAATGAAGCGGTGAAATCAAGGTGTCTTGTCCTTATCATAGCAGTTACACACAGCTGACTGGTTACCAAAGGACCGACGCTCCCATTAGTTCTGCTGTGTCAGGGATGTGTGTGTGTGTGTGTGAGTGTGTGTGCACGCACACCAATGTGTGTCACATTTATGCTGTTTCCAGGATATGACTCTTTAATTTTACGCTTGAGGGAACTGGATGCACCGCTGTAGCGTATATTACGAACGCACACACGGTCACATGACAAGTAACATTAACTTATATCCTGTGGCTGCCACAGTTCAGCCTGATTTATTTAAGTCTGGCTCAATATTAGTCTTTCTGTGGCGAGATATGTAGAATTCATTCTGTTGGGATTATCATAAAGCTCCAAATCGCAGATTTCCAAATCAAGTGGGTTTTTTTTTTTAACAGTGTCCATTTTTGGTCCAAAAAGACAGAATAATTCTCTCCTCATGATCCTGTAGTGCTCGTCTTCATCTCTATATTATGTCTCGCTCACATGGCTGTCGTTCCTCCTCTCCTTTCCTCTCCTCCCCTTTCTTCTCTTCTCGGACAAACCACAGTCTTTTTCTTCCTTGTTATTGCCTGAAGCTGCTGTAGCATTTTGCTTTCTCTATTTCTCTCTCTCTCTCTTTCTATGCCCATTGAGCCGTGTCCATGATGCTCATCGCCTCCAGTCCCGTAATACACCCAATTACAGAGGGAAATAGAGAGAGAGTTAGAAACAGAGCGAGAAATATGACCACCCATCGTGAGGGAGAGCGATGAGAGGATAGACAGATGGGAATAGAGGACATATGCTGTGTTATTTTGTCAGAATGAGGGTTTGGATATCAGAAACTGGGTATAGGTGTTGTTTGGGTAGCAGTGATGCAATTCACCTTATAATGGTGGAGAATGATGTCGCTCCCACCCCCTTTCCTGTCACGGATGGCACTGTCAACATGCGTGCATATAAGAACAACCACTATTTTGTGCTAGAAAGATATTCAAGATTTGGTGCCTTATTCATCCATGTCTTCTGAATACATGCACACAGACACCTGGATTTTAAACCCATTACACAAAAGCTCTGTGGATTGTTATGAAGCCGAATTGCTCTTCAGATATCTATGTGTGAGTGTGTGTGTAATAACCAACTTTTCAAACGTGGCTCTAAAGACATGCACACTATTGAACAGACAACAAATGGATGTCTTCCTAAGTGACCGCTTTTAAACGGGAAGGTGGTTATGTATAGCGCTCTAAAAAACCCTTGAATCAGCATCCGCCCACATTCTGTGCAGTGCTTTACAATGACTTAATCTGCAGGCTTTCATGTTTTCAGGTTTCCTCCCTCTGGAGTGGTGGTGGGATAATGGTTAAAGATCAGAGCTGGTAACGAAACACTGAAGGTTCAATCCTGGGAATTAGTGACATAGTAAGAGAGTTAGAGAGATCGCAGACCCGCTCAAAGCAATTAGTGCACTGCAAAAACAACATATTTTCACCATTGACTACACTGTTGCCTGAACAACTAGTATTCTTAATGAAGCCCTGTATAATTCGTCTGGTTTCAGTTTCACCTGACCCAGATCCGATATGTGTTTATATAAGATTCATTCCTGCATTTAAAACAGTTAGATTGAGTGCAAAAAGGAACAGAATGCATTTTTTTAAGTCTTACTATTTTTAACATTAAATGCATTGCGATTCCCAGTGTCCCTATGCAGTGTTCACTGCACCCTAATTCCCTGAGCAGGGGATATCAGTTAAAGTTCACTTTGGAACACCATGCATCATCATCATCATCAAACACAGAAAGAACTTGACTTGTGCATACTAGAGAAGTCCGAGTTAAATAAATACAATATAAACTATGATAACACTTTAGTGTAGGGAACAATTCTCACTATTAACAAGTTGTTTATTAGCATGCATACGAGTAGCGTATTGGCTGTTTATCAGTACTTACAGTATGAAGTACTTATTAATTTCTTATTCTGCATAAACTTTTTTACGACCCTATACCTAAACTTAATTACCTTACTAACTGTTAATAAGTAGCACATTAGGAGTTTATTGAAGCTAAAGTCAGAGTCAATAGTTAGTTAATAGTGAGAATTGTTTCTAAAAATAAAGTGTGACCAAATTATCATACACTTGTGTAACATATATAGTTTGAATAAGTTGTAATTCATTTTTTTTTTTAGGTTTTCACAAGCACTCATAATGATACACTAAAATTGATGTGATTTTCGTATTCAGCTTGTCAAACTTCATAAAGAACCAATAAAAAAACTTATATATAATATATATATAATATATAGGCTTCTTTACACTGAACAACAGTCTGCTTACCATTCTGCTTTGAATACTGCACGTAAGAGCTACTATTCAAGCATCATTGGTAACGCTGCAACAAATACTAAATCGCTGTTTAAGACTGTTGACAATCTTCTCAAACCGACTAAGGCCGTTGTTCATTCCTCTGTTGAACAGTGCAATAAGTTTCTTCATTATTTCACTGGTAAGGTTGAGGATATATATAGCACTTTAAATACCATCACTCCTCTTGAGCTAGTTAATATCCAGCCTTTAAACTTCCCAACTACTACCTTTTCAAACTTTGTAATGGTCGGAGATGATTTTATTATAAGTACAGTGAAGTCCATGAACTCTACAACCAGTATTTTAGATCCGGTTCCCTGCTCGGTCATCATGAACTGCCTTGCATCAATCTGCCCTTTTATGACTTCAATTGTGAACTTGTCATTGACCTCCTGAATTGTTCCTTCAGAACTAAAAATAGCCGCCATTACACCAGTCCCTAAGAAGAATGGTTGTGATGTATCTGATTTATCCAATTACAGGCCGATTTCTAACCTCCCATTCTTGGCTAAAGTTCTTGAGCGTGTTGTGGCTGTTCAGTTAAATAATCACCTAGCTCTTAACAGTCTCTTTGAACCTTTTCAATCTGGGTTCAGAAGAGGGCATAGTACTGAAACCGCTTTAATTAGGGTCATAAATTATCTTCTTATCACAGCGGATTCAGGTGCATACAGTATTTTGGTCTTGTTAGACCTCAGTGCTGCTTTTGACACTATATGTCACTCTCTTCTGCTTGACAGGCTGGAAAATTGGTTGGGTCTTTCTGGAGCTGTCCTCAATTGGTTTCGGTCTTATTTAACTAAACGTGCCCAGTTTGTTGGCTTGGGTAACTATAAATCAGATACCGTGCCTGTTCGACAGGGAGTTCCTCAGGGTTTAGTACTGGGTCCAATATTATTTAATATTTATATGCTTCCACTTGGGCAGATCATTAGGAAACATGGTCTTGGGTATCACTGCTATGCGGATGATACGCAGATTTACATCACCACTAGTCCTGATGTCCATTGCTCATTAATAGCTTTACGTGGTTGTTTAGCAGAGATCAGTAACTGGATGCATAACAACTTCCTGAAGCTGAATGGCTCCAAAACTGAACTGATGCGGATTGGTACAGTGGCAGCCACACGTAAGGCCGAGCAGATCAGTTTGATTGTTGATTCCTGCACGGTTATCCCCACTTCACAGGTGCGAAATCTTGGTGTCATTTTTGATTCACAATTATCATTTGAAGCACACATAAAACACATCTCTAAAACTGCATTTTTCCACCTGAGAAACATAGCTCGACTTAGACCTTTTCTCTCTTTTGCAGACACAGAAAGGCTTATACATGCCTTCATAACAACTAGGTTAGATTATTGTAATGCCTTGTTCTCTGGCCTTCCAGCTAAATCGTTGAGCAAGCTTCAGTATATATAAAATTCTGCCGCTCGTGTGCTCACTTGTACTTCTCCTCGTGAACACATTACACCGGTTCTTTCACAATTACACTGGCTTCCCGTAAATGCGAGAATTGATTTTAAAATTCTTACTTTAACATACAAGGCACTTCATGGGACTGCACCTGAGTATCTTTGTGAACTCATCAGCCCTTATATTCCATCACGCTCTCTTCGCTCTACTAACTCTCTTTCACTTAACCAGCCATCATGCAAGCTAAAGACCATGGGGGAAAGAGCCTTTTCATATAAAGCCCCTAAGCTATGGAATGTACTTCCTCTGCACGTCAGAAATGCACCAACGTTGGATGATTTTAAAAAGTTGATTAAGTCACATTTATTCAAGACTGTCTTTCTATAATGAATTGTTGTATTGCTTTTGGTGTTTTGTTTTACTTTATTTATTACTTTATTACTGTAGTGCTTTGGGTTTAAGAAAAGCGCATTACAAATAAAATGTATTAATATTATTATTATTATATATATATATATATATATATATATATATATATATATTGTCATGCAACCAAAAAAATTGCTTTATGCAATAATATCAAAATGAACTAAATGAAGCTGACTACTTTTAGGTTACACTTAAAGTATATTTGTTAACAGCTCCTTGAGATAATAGCTGCATTCTTCTATTTTTACAGTTTATGCTACACAGTGCTGATTCATGTATCATTTGACATTTGTTATGCTGTGAAAGCAGTGGAAACTGAGTTAATGTGTGTTTCAGAGTGAGACAATGGCATTTGAAAGACAGGATGCATCTTTCACTATTAAATGAGTGGCAGGTGTTTCCAACTTCTCTGGCCACACACACACACACACACACACACACGTTTGTTTTTGTGAAAAGTGTGTTCATCCCATAGGTGTAATGGTTTTTATACTGTACAAACTGTATATTCTATGGCCCTACACCAACCCTACACCTAACCCTAACCCTCACAGGAAACTTTCTGCATTTTTACTTTCTCAAAAAAACTCATTCTGTATGATTTATAAGCGTTTTGAAAAATGGGGACATGGGTTATGTCCTCATAAGTCACCCTCTCCTTGTAATACCTGTGTCATACCCATGACATTATACAGAGTTGTGTCCTGATATGACACAAAAACAAAAGCACACACACACACACACACCACCAAAACAATGAGGCCGAGCGACTGCTATTTCCTTTTTTCAGACACAAAAAGTGTAGACAGACTACAGAGTGTGTGCGTGAGCTCGAATGTGTATTCTCATGAATGCGTTGCAGTGTTTAATTGTATAACCATCTTAAACGCCCACTTGCTCGTGTCATACCTTGGTAATTCGTTTCCTTTCCTCCATTTTTTTTCCCAACTCTCAGAGGTATTCAGCCGTTGATAAGCCAAACCCAGCAGAATTGGAGTTGAGCTCTCTAAGACAAACATCCATTCTGACATGGAGTACATAAAGTCAAGTTCCCACTTAAACACACACACACACACACACACACTGCTGAGGGACTATGAGAGTTTTTGTTGTTAGTAGCAGGGCTCTTGGGTAGAGCTGCATTTGGACTTGTTTAATTCCAGGAGGGAGCAACACACTATTAACAATAACTGCTCACCAACAGAAAAACAACCTGATTAGAGACGAACAGAGGGAGTATGTAAAACAAATAGAGCACATGCAATAACAAAAGCTAAAGCTATAGCTCCATAATGCCTGTTGTAAGCACATACACTGTTTTATAGTCAGCTATGTCTTCCATATGTTCAACCACACCCTGCAATACCTAGTAACTTTTGACTCATATTTTGACTCATATTTTAAGAATGTCTTTGTTAAGTGCTAAGCTAGTGATTGTGTGTGTGGGATGTATAATTTAGCATAGCATTGTGCTCTGTCTGCACACTGAATCAGTGGCAGCATTGAATATTTCATCACAAGGATGTTGCGCAACTTTTGACACTGTACAGCTCCGCTTGCAGGAGAAGCAAAGCAGTGTTATATTTATGCTTCTGAAAGGGTGTTTTCCTCCTCCTTCCTACTCTCTCATCCTCGTCACTGCATCGTTATATATTTTACTGCAGGATCGAAACTTCTAAAACTCACCGTATTTACTGTATTTTCAAAATGCATGCTATTAATGTTATTTTGAATAATCATTTATTCTGTTTGAATCCCATCTCTGCATGCTTGCGTTTATCAGCCTATGTTGTTCCAAGTCCCTGCTCTACATTTTTTACTTTCATCTGTTAGACTTGGATTTAAGTCACAATATCGGGGAGATTCATGGCAGCTTTAATCCTCAAGTATACTTTGGTATCATGCTAATGTATGCATACAGTGTACGTGATGTAAACTTCATCTTTGGCATAGTACACATGCAGCAACATTTTTTACTTTGTACACAAGGTTGCAACTCCTGCAGACTGTTGTCTCACAGTCAAAAAACACATGGAAATGAAGGCCCAACAACAAACTACCTGAAGGTTGTTAAATGGAAACGATCTATAATATTGCATGTTAGTAAGAAATGTCAACATTTAAACCATTTTAAAGTGTTTTTTTTGTATAACATTTATTTCATTAGATATCCAAGTAAGCTGAAACTCAAAGCTTTTATTGAAGTGTAATCCGGCATTGTCTCTGCAAAATAAAATAAAAATAAATACTATTGTCACCAGTGTTTAATGACCCAAGGGCAGAGCTGTTGTAGTAGTAAGTGGATTACGTAACACTTTATTTGAAGGTGCCCTTGTTACTTGTTACATGTACTTACTATTATAATAACAATTAATTACATGCCTAAGCCAAACCCTAACCATGTAGTAAGTACATGTAGTTAATTAATACTAGTCAGTGCTTAAATGTATAATTACACTGGAGCAAGGACATATTAAAATAAAGTGTAACCCTGGATTACATAATCCAATTCGGGAAAAGTAAGTAATTGTAATGTTTTTTTTAAATACTCATAATCCGACAACAGTGATCTTTTTATTGATAACATAATTACATATTACAATTACATTACAAACACATTAAATGCACAAAGTCACATTATATTTTTGTCAGATGAACCTCTTTCACCTAATATATTTAATTAAAATAGCCACTGAGATTTTAAGGCAATAAGATAAACATGTAATCTACACATTTGCATGTTCGTGGCTCTCAGATGTTGGTTAATGGTCACATGACATGCAAAAAAAAATACTGAATCTTTTTTATTTGTAAGTTTTTATTTTAGTGATAAAATTATTTTCAGTTTACATTTTTGCGATTTCTTTTATACGGTTTTCAAATTAAATAAACGAGTTAGGTCAAAAGTTATTAAAAAAGTAGTCTGATTATATTACCTAAAATGTGTAATGTAATGGATTACGTTTCTATCTTTGTCATGTAATTTGGAATCAGTAAAGGACTGCCAGTAATCTACCCAGCACTGATTTTGGGATGAACTGGGCTGCGAAGTGTCCATTTGTTGTATCTTTTGTGGCAACGATGACGCATTTCAAGCAGCTTCTCAATTGCAGCACAGCTAACGACTGACGAGTATAGATACTCACAACTCAAGTTTAAAAGAGTGCAAAGACATTTAATCTCATTCATTAATAATCTAGTGGATTATTTGTATTTATACGCACAGGAGAACCTCTCAGCATACATTTCCACCTAATTCAAAACATGTGCACATGTATTTGTTCCTAACCTCGTTTTAATGTTAATGAATTTGTTGTATTCTAAATGAGCGTTTGTGTGCCCGAGGTTAGTCATTTGCATAAACCATGCCCAAACCATTTCCATAGAAGGGCGTTCTGCACAGTGTTTACTTTGGAGTCTTTCTTCACTCTCAGTAAATATGATGCTATGTATTCGGCTGTATACGCCACGCTTAAAAACTGAAGCACACTTTCTGCATCTCAGGCCCGTCTGTCAGTGACTTCACAGGACGTGTTGGTGTATGAAGCCATGCATCTGAACTGTGTCAAATGATCTAGAGTAAATTCAAGTGAGCTTTAGTGATAAACAAGCGAATATTGAGCACTGGTGCTCATTTCTTGATCAAAGAATTATTTATAATTTTTATTTAATCCATTCATCCTCTTCTTTAAACACCATTTTTATTATTTCCAGATTCCTCCACCAACCACCAAACTGTACACACAGTGACAAATTGGTCACTCCACCTAGTGGACTACATGTAGACAAAAACAAATCTGATGTAGTTAACCAGAGAGTGCTCTGTCAACTTTGACCTATAACATTTGAATAATGATGATAATAATCTCGTCACTCTGCAGCTGTGCTGTATATATATATATATATATATATATATATATATAAACTTGTCATCTTTGAGGTTTCATGGATGGCATGATGTCTGTCAAGTTTAATATTTGTGCATATAATTAAAAAAAATATATATTTTAAATTAATAAAATAAGAATGAACAAATCATGCAAAGCATGCATCATTATTATTATTCTTTTTTTACTATCTTGAAAAAAATATCTATCCATGTTGTGAAGTATTTCTGCACTCATAGAGGAGAAAAGGACTGGGGCAGATTTATTTACATGCCACACAGAGTCCTTATTTATTGCTAAATCATGATAAAAAATTAACTGATTAGACTAACATGAATGCTTGACCTACAGGAAAATTATTGGCTGTACTCTGTAAACCTAAAGGCTATATGAAGAATAAACCTCCATCATCTCTATATAGGAAACAGTAAGTGATTTTGGACACAGTTCTGCTCTGAAACGACCAGATGGAGTCGGCAGAATGTTATGTGAACACTGGATGTAGACATACACGGTTGCCTTCCTACCATCACACTGCCTGCGAAGACAGCATTTTTTCAGATTTCATACCCAGCTTTTGTCTCTCTCTTTCTCTCTGTCCATCATATGGTGTGAATTTAGGCGCAGCATAAAATATTAGTGAACTGGAGGAGAAAACACGTAAATATTTCACCACTTCACCCAAATCCACAATAGCGAATATTCGTCTTGAATAATTAATGAAATGGCTTTAATTATCAGCGCCATCATGCTGAATCAGGCTGAGCAGATTGAGCACTTTTAGCATTGCATAATTAGAGAGCTAGATCACACGCTGGCAGAAAAAGTACAGGGTAGTCCCCTTGAAATCATCACCTAGAAGAGATGGCACTATGGTACAGTTATGGTAATACTATGGTACTTGCAGGGCATGCACAAAACACTGTCATATCACCCCCACTTCACATATTAAACATGATCTTTAAGATTCATGTGAAAGACTGGAGAATTTGTTTATTGATACAATTGCATACAAAAGTTTTTTTAATTTTTCATACTGCAACATAAAAAAAAAGATTAAAACAGCATGCAACCACTGCTTCAAATGCAAATTCTGTATTATAGGCTATTATTTAATAAGTGTATGTACAAGCCAGGTGAGGCCATCGGAGGGTCCGGGTGAACTCCTGGTGGGCAGCTCAATATAAAGGCTGTTCAGGACACAGAAAACACAAGTCGGTTAATTTCCATTGGGAGGCACATGGAAAATGGTGCAAGCCGTCCTCGTACAGTCAAAGTATACTCATTGCTTGTGCATGCACAGCTGTTCATATTGGTTATATATATTGATATTATGAATTCAATAAGATGAGCCAAATGACTTTTCCTCCAGTAGGCTTAGCCTTCCCCTGGCCACGGCTCGGAAATAATGGGAGCATGGGGCAAAAAAGCTACTGAACTGGACAAAATTTCCCCTGTACAATTAAACTGGGTGACATGAATAAAATGAAAATGAAATGAAAAGTGTTGATTGCAGCATTAAGTTTAGTTATGCTCATGTTACATCATATTTCTTTTGACACGTTTTAGAGTGTTTCGCATTATAACCAATCACACACGATTCTGTTGATTTTCTGAATGCAGTGACCAACCAGAGGCGCTCAGATTAGCCATCGCAAAATATTTTATGACATGATACCCTTAAAAAGATGAGTTCATGATGTGCATACTAAAAAGATATTACACTAGGCAGGCTACTTTTACGTACTCTTACTAAGTAGTACTGAATGATTAGCATTGTGTTCCACTTTAAGCATAATTTTCTGTAACCCATCCGGTAATCAAGAATGAACTTACATAAATGTAAAATTTGTGAATTAACATCTGCTGAATGTTGTTTTAACATCAGGGAACGTTTCAGATGAGAAAACTGTTTAAAAAAGCAACTTCCAGATGACAACGCACACATTGGGCCTATTCATAACTAAAATAGAGCACATTTGTGTGTGAACTGTTTGTGTATTCATGAATGATTTACACTTTGCTCGAGTTGAACAAGGCCAGCTGAGCTATCAGATCACTTTTTTTAAAGGTTTTTACCATTGCACAAAGCAGCTGATACTCCTTTAACCTTTGTCCATGTTAGCAAAGTTATCCTACAAACCATAGCTTTAATCCACATTAGCCTTGAGATGCACACTGAAGCCTTTTGAATCCTAAAGCTATTCCTTTAGAATTTGTGCACAATACTACTGTACAAGCCCCTGCGTGTCTGTCCATGGGAGTGTTTGGCCTGTAGCTGACTCTAGATGAATGTAGAGTGACAGGACTGTGCCAGTGCCCCTCTCTGCCCACTGAAGCACCCAGTAAATCAGGACTGTTTGCTATCTGATAGAAAAGAAGAGACAAAACTATAGCTTCATCCTGCATTGTTCCTGTTGACTGGAAATGGTTTCATTGGCTGAATGATTAATGTTCATCGGATTGTTTAGTAGCATTCTGTGGTGGAAATTACATTTTAATAATGTCATTTTAAGAATTACAATGTGGCGGAAATTGTTTAATTCCATAGCCAGCATTTTATGTCTCTGATATGCACAATTAATAAAACAGATTTTGCATAATTTGATGAAATGTCACAAAACAAAACAAAAAAGATATTATTTATTTTTGGTTTTATTCACATATCTCATGTCCCATAATTTATATTCTGACACTTTTGTTTCTTGGCAGCTTAGTACATTGCCTTTCGAAAAACTTGATAAAATAGTTGGATGCGATGAAAATTAGTTGAGTGTTAATTCGTTTTCTCTCAATAAATATTAAATTAGTTTATGTTAATTTCACTCTCAATGAATTCTAGTCTTACCAATTTAATTGCATTTAATTATTTTTTTTAAGATTGAAAGTCTAGATCTGGGACAAGGATTAAATAAATAGAGTTTGACATAAAAGGCTTTTGAAAAGCAAAAATAAAAATGATTAAGGCATTGTAACGTGGCCACAAAAAGAGAAAAGGCTGCAATAGAAAACTGCTTAAAGTTGAAAAAAACATCATCGTGTATCAAAAACATCTATTGAATGTCATTCTAACATCTGACAGAATGATTTAGAGACATATAGCAGATGAGAAAATTATGTTTTCCAGATAAAAATGCACATTTACATTTTCAATCAGGATTTCAGTCCCTCAAAGCCTCATTTTCATTCATTTTCAAAGTGTGTCTCATCTCACTAAATTGCTGTACAATTGTACTGTATGTCATGTTGCAGTATTTTAATAACAGTTTTTAAAGACAAATCAAAAAACAAGTTCATAATATTCCTTCTGGATTGAAGAAAGCACATTTTACATTCGTCTGTAGCATTATGTATTCATGCAAGATTGAATTTGTGGTTTGTATTTTTCATGCACAGACGTTGCTGTAGTCTATTATCAGCGATTCTGTTTGTTATTTTACGTGTTTGTGCATGTGAGTGTAATGTGTGGCTCATGAATGTGGCTTTTGTGTCTGTCTGTGTGTGTGTGTGTGTAAGAGAGAGAGAGAGAGAGAGAGAGAGAGAGAGAGAGAAAGAGAGTGAGCGGAGTGCTTTAGAAGTAGATTGTAGGACATAATAAAAGATAAATCAGAGAGACTCAGTCGTATTGGCAGTATGAAGAGTGAGCCAGAGACAGACACAGAATATATTATGAGCAAAGGCTAGAGGAACTCAACCCAACACACTCAATGTGTGTGTGTGCATTCAAGATTAATAGTGATTTCAGCATGCTGAATTCTGAATTATTGAAACGGGGGGGAAATGAATAAAGATTTATGACTCTTTGAGGATCAGAAAGAGTTTTATAAACATGCCCTCTGTCAGAGCAAAAAGTCACCAGCACCATCATTATAAATCAAAACTAAGTTCTTCTGCTGTTTAGTGAGAAAGAGAGAAAGAGAGAAAGAGAGGGAGGATGGGCGGGGCTAGGGGTGGGGCCAGCTGACATCTGATTGGCCCATTCAGTGGCCCTGTGATGACACGTTATTGGCATCGAAACGCCAAACCGGTCTCAATCGTGCAGGCCAGTTTGAACTATCCTACATGAACTACAAATCCTGTGAACTCTAGGGGGATGTGAACTGCAAAACACCTTTGAATTCCTGCTCTGAATTCTCAGTCATACACCACAAGGGTGTAAGAAGTTCTTTTAAACCTCAGTTGCTCCTTCAAACTAAAGGGCAGTCGCTGAAGGGCAATCAGAAGCAGATTCCAGTCTGAAACATCCAGAATTCGAAAAAAGGAGGGATGCAATGATATGAGAAATCGACTCCACACTTATAAATTGATAATTATTTTAATGTTTATTAAGTAATTATAAATGGCCAGCATTAAAATTCATTAGTATTTGGTCCAAATAAAGATAAAACACTTTCAAAATATTTTGTTTTTTAAATTCTGCAAGAAAATGATTTTGATGAAGATTACATTTGAAGTTCTATTAAATTACTAGTGTTTTTAAACATTGCTTTTGAGTAAGCATTACATAATGCAACTGTGATTTAAATATATATAAATAGAAATGAACATGCACAATTAAATATCCAATATCAGTTGATATGAAAAATATAATTTGATTTTAAATGCTGAAGCTTTATTTGTTGTGTCTTAAAGGGTTTGTTCACCCTAAAATTAATATTTTGTAAATTTACTCACCTCATGTCATTGCAAACCTATAAGAATTTATTTCATATTCAAAACACGAAATAAAAGATGTGCAAAAACCATTAAGAAGGTATGATTGAGGTTAAATCAATCATACTAAGTTAAATCAAACTAAGTTAAATCCTCAGAAGATACAGAATTAAACCACTCGGTTCATATGGATTACATTACATGCAAAATCTTAAAAATCTTGGTTTTGTGGAATGTCAATGGATAGATAAAAACGATGATAGAATATTAGAAATATCATCATTTCTGTTTCCAAGATGAACAGATGTCTTATAGGTTTGCAATTCCTGGTGAAATGAGTGTGCATTTCACCAAATGTCCACGATGCATGAAAGCTTAAGTTATTTGTTCCCTTATTGTGAAGAGGGAAACAAAAAACGAGGTCAGTACATGCCACCAAAAATGCACTAGGAGGAATATGAGGTATAAAAAAGCAGAGATGGAGTGATCGAGATAGGAAGAGACACAGTGAGGAACGGAGAGAGCGAGATGGTGGGGGAATACATGGTCGTGTCTTTCTAATTGTGTGTCATTACTGTGAGACTCCCTGATTTGAGGATTCAGGCAGACTCTCATTGAGAGAGAGAGAGAGAGAGAGAGAGAGAGGTTGCTGCTCTCATTACTGGACACACAGAGCTGCAGGGGTTGATGGGAGCTCGTAAGGTCATGCCATGCCAGACAGAAATTGCCAGAATGAGACTAAGACATGGAAGCATTTCTGTGCCATAATTTATAGCCAAACTCTACCAAGTATGTAAGACACCCCGCAGCACAATCGAGTCAAAAACTGCCATATGGTATTATAGATAATCAGAGAGAGAACGAGAGTGACAGCAAGCGGGAGGGATCGCATATCGGCACGTACAGGAACACACTCTTACAGGAAGTTCAGATTGACTTTACTTGGTCTCAATCAAATGTGGATCCATCGACAGTATTCACTCACTTCAGCCACACTTGAAATTCAGCACCACTGCATTAAATAACAATACGTCACATTAAGTGGCATATAATTTAAAGAAAGACAACCCAAGCATTTGATACAGTAGGTTTTAAAGAGGTCATTCACCAGAAAATGAAGTCTGTGAACCTTTGATATAAAAAGAGTTTCTTAAACAAACTGTAACATTTATGTGTCAGAACTTCCTGCCCCTTTAGAAAAACAAATGCTTTTAGTGAAACTACGCTGGAAAAATGCCTGGCAACACAGGAAGGTGTACATTAATGCATTGCCTCTTATGACATTTACACACCAACGCCACCTGTTCAGTGTTCAGATACCTTATCTGCTTATAGTCCGATAGATTGTTTTTGAACACTAACTAAGTATAATAAAGGGAAGTCGGTCAGATCCGGTGCTCTTCCTGACTGTGTGTATTAGAGTCATGATGGTCTTATTGTCCAAAAACATACTAGTTGACCAGTTTATGTAGATTTCTTTATGTAGTCTTTCTTTCTTTTGTGCTTCGGTGCTTTAATTAGCATGCAACAGTGTGCTGAACTTTATCACAATACAAGCCTACTTAATGCATAAATTAGTAAGCCAATTATTTTTAAGTTATTGCTAATTATTAAAATGATCTGCTATTACGCCTAAATAGTATTTAGATGCATGCTATACCTGCCACTCTGTATATTTTTCCAAAGGATCCAAAATGATGGCTGAAGATTGTCATCTCTAAAAGTGTTGGATTATGTTTCATAATACAAATCTGGCACTCTCAGTGTGAATGTTCTGCACAAATTGACTTGCAGCCAACTACAGATTGCACACAAATCATGGGATCTTTAAGGAATGAGTGAGTAGCGGAAGTCCTGACGGTCATCCTCAGATGCCCAATGATTAATCAGCATTAGAGTGGACACACATTGGTTATGCTGAAGTAGATAATTAGGTCATTAAGAGATTAAAATTAGCATATGGTCAAATGGATCATGCTAAACAATGAAATAATTGAGGAAGCATGAACATATTCTGCACTATAAAATCAAAATGAATCACTTAAAAGAGAGAGTTAACCCAAAAATGAAAATTCTCATTTATCACTTTCAAACATAACATTTAATTTCTGAGCTGCAGAGATACAATATGTGTATAAACCAAAATACAGTAGTAAAATGTTGGCTACTTTATTTGTTTCAGAGAAATTTGAATAATTTTTTTTTTCAGAAACACTCATTGTACATTTCCCGTTGAAAATGCCACGAAATATGCAAGAAGCAACATAATATCATGTAAAGTGTTTTTCAATATATCTTTTGTTTTTCACACAGGTTTGGATTGACATGAGGGTAAACACGATGACAAAACTCTCATGCATGGGTATAATATTCCTTTAAAAAAGCATGCAAACAGATATCTAAGCAAGCATCACTGAAGTAAAATGGAATAGTGTGTCTTTTTTATTTGTTGAAGCACTTGTCACATGCACACTCCCATATGTGCATATACTGTACTTATGATTGATTGGCAGACTGACTGTTTTCTTAGACACACACTCATTTGACCAGGACTCTACTGGTAGAATGATTGCATGCTCAGTTGCTCACACATGCTCTTTACTGGTACTGTGGACATATTCCCATATGTCCCTGATATAATGTGGGACATCTGCTCGAAACCCTCCTGTTCTCTTTAGTTAAGCAGCCATCAATCACTCAGACAAAGAAAGAGAGAGCGTTTAAGCTATGTGTGTTTATGTGCATAAGGAGGATTATGCGACTGTGTGTTTCTAATGACTGAGTGGTATTGTTGAGTGTTTATGTAAGTTTAATGAGACAGTGGCTGTATAGTGCTTTATTTTTAATAAGGTGAAGATGTTCAGTGGAGGCAGGGCATACATAACAACTCTCTCTCTCTCTGTGTGTGTGTCTGTGTGTGTGTGTGTGTGTGTGTGTGGGAGAGGGAAAGAGGATGGATGCATTAAGCTGCTGTAGGAGGCTTTAGCTGCGCGCCACATGTGTCTTCTCAAGAGTATTGTCACAGGAATTTTATCCTATCCTGTCATGCCTCTGTTACACATTGCAATGCCTTGGGCGATATCTGAATGTTTAGAAAGTAAACTGCCCTAAAATACATTGTTAAAGCTACATTTTTTTGTAATATGTCCAACAGTGTACATTTTTAACACATTGTAATTTTCAACACATCTCATATTATTTATTGTGTTTAATAGCACTGTGGCGGAAATTATTGTTTTTATTATTATTATTATTATTATTATTATTATTATTATACGTGTTTAGAAAATAGTTGACAAACTTGATTCAAAATGATGCACTTTATTAATATTCTGTAAGTAAAATTTGCATTGGTGATCATAGTATAATAATGTACATTTTGTAATGGATTTCATTGTTTAAGATTGAAATTCTGCAACAATAATAAAACTAAATTGGTATGGATAAAAACCTAATTGAAACAATTATGAAATGTCAATGCACTTAATATAATTTTCATGTGTGACATAAAAAAAAAGTTTAAATCTCTAAAAAAACTCAATTAAACTCTAGGTGCATAAAAGTGCCTGGAGTTTAAGAAACACCCACACGCTTTCTTTTTTTGTCAGATGATTGAATGGTTGCATGCTCAAACATACACAACAGTCAATAATCTCTATGAAATATTATGGATTTTTTATTTTTTTGGCATCGACTTCATTACACAGACATGATTCAGAGACCAGCTAGACTGTCAAGAGATATGAGTGATCATTACATCTGGGTTCAGCTGAATCAGTTTCTCTGCTTTTTGAGCTGCAAAACGTATTGTTTTTTTTAAAATAGTCCTTCATTTCTGAAATATTCTGTTAAACATTTCACAGTTTACTCATTAGTATTAACTAATTTAACATTCCTCGCACAGAATATATTACATAAACCCATCACTGGCACACAGTCTGTCAGAGGTACAAACACAACATGTGTTTTTGTTTTTATCTGTAGCATTTTTATAATTTTTAGAAGTCTTGCTTGAGATTTTCTCTTAATCAAGCTGTCTTTGAGCACAAGAACACATCCTGTGCTGAATGCTCTCAGTTGGTTTGGAAAGAAGGACATTATTACTATTTGATAAGAGATTATAAAAATAAACATATTTTCAAATAATGTGCAAGGATGCACGGGAACACCAGTGACATTTATAAAGAAACATACACAGAGTAACTTTTGATTTTCTGGTTATTTTTTAATTGTAATAATTGACCTTTAGCTGTAACATTAACATTCTCTTTGCTTGCTCTGTGTGTGTCCTTCCTGCTTTAGGTTCCTGCATCAGAGACGAACTCCATGGCTAATGTGAGACGCTTCTTCAGCGAGTCAGTGCAGAGGTCATCAGGGTCATCGGTGGTCATGTGGTCTACACGCCTGCTTTTATTCTTTGCCCTCTTCACACCCGTCACGCTCGGTAAGAGGTGCACATACACACACACACACACACACACACACACACACACACAAAGGCCAATTATTTCCTTGTTGTGTTGTTTTCGTCGAGAAGCATAAATGAGATGTCTTACTGCCTTTATTTGATTAGTTGGCCCTCAACCTTGAAGTGCAGATTGTCAGATGAAGACAAGCCAAATGAGAGCGAAGCACGCAGCTCTCAAATCTTCAGTGAAAAGTTTTTGCGTCTTATTAAAAGTTTTGAAAACTATTAATTGAGACGTCTCTTCTCGCAGCAATAAATGATTCATGAGCAATCACTGAATTTTTCACAACTGCGTTGTGATCAAAACATTCACACATACGCGGAATCGTGCTCTCGCACATATGGGGGAACGATATTTGAAACACAAACAAAAACAACTCCAAAGCCTTTTAATAGATGGCTGCATTTTTGCCAAACACTATAGTGAAATATGAAATATAGCCAGATTATTTTCCAGTGAACGAGCCATTTTATGGGCCGATCCATAACTATAAAAAATGTGTGTGAACATATAAAAGTGTGTGAGATGTAAGAGGATCTGACAGATCAATAATCATAGATGCAGACGTCTAGACGCTGTGTGTGTGCCACATGCTAGCGTGACCCTGTGTGCACGAGTCGGCCCCTCAAGGGGACCTTTAGCGTAACGGTTTGAGCTCAGAGGACACTGGGGGATTGGGAGAATGTTTTAAAAACATCAGGGCAACGCTCAGCACAAGCGCTGCCTTATCGACGTTCTCTGTATCTCTGTAATGCACACATTCATTCAGCCTCTCTCCTTTTTTCTCACTGTCATCGATTGCCTCTTTTCTCTGGCACTCACCTTCCTTCAGTTTCAAGGGCGCTGAAACACAGTTCTACCTCGACAGCAGCCTTCTGATCCTATTTAAACCAATAACCTACATTATACCCATAAGCCATTTCAGTTCTAAAGTCAGCCCTGCCCACACACTTATGCACAGTCATTTCTGCTGGCCTTTTAGAATCAGAACATTTGATCTGATAAAGTAGATGTGGATAACAATGAGAAACTCTCATTTTTACTCGACTTGGATTATTAACTTGACAGAAGCCACTCAATGCATGCCGCTAATAACGAATGAGCATGTTCTGCATGTGAATGAATGAATGAATGAATAATTCTCAAGTGATTATAATATGATTATTTGTAAAGGGGCCATGAACTGTCTTTTTTTATTATTTAGTAAATTTGTATTGAGTCATGCACGCACACACACACACACACACACACACACACACACACACACACACACACAAAACTGAAATAAAATGAAAAACAAAATTTCATTTTATCTGGAAAATAACAGACATTTCATGAAATGAAATGAAAATCAAAGAAAGCTCTGTGGATTTCATTTATAAATCTTTCCATTCATTCTCAAGGCCTAACAAACATGTGGAAAGCATTTAATGGTAAATTAATATTTGCTAAGTATTGATATCGTATGATATGGAAAAAAACTATATTGTGATCATATTTTATGAACGTGGGCTAATCAGAGGCAGCAGCAGAATATGAAATGAACTCATGCACTCAGTCAAGTGTCATTCACATCCCTGATGTTAATTTCCTAAGAGCGAGTGTGCATGAGTGTCTCTGTCTGTGTCTGTGCACGCATTACAATGCAGTTTATTGTGTTGGTGTCTGTCTATGGCTATACAGTACAGGAAAACAGGAAAATGATTTTTGATTTAAGCATCTGAGTGTGTGTGTGTGTAATTTAAGGGCATGATAAATAGATAGATGTGACTTTTCGATGCAGATATGAGATCTATCTATTGCATAATGAAGAATAGTTTTCCTTTCCTTTTTCTACATGCCTTCTCTCTAACACACTCTAAAAGCGGATTATTTTATGTTTGAGAGAGAGAGAGCGTGTGAATGAAAGATGAAGAACACTGTGTTCATGTTTAGATTTGTTGCATAGTTGGTTTAATGTAATAATTCTCTCTCTCTCTCTATCTCTCTCCGCAGCTTTAAGTCGTGCTCCAGTGCCGATGGCTGTGGTGCGTCGAGAGCTGTCGTGTGAGGGTTATCCGATCGAACTGCGCTGCCCGGGCACCGATGTCATTATGATCGAGAGCGCCAATTATGGGCGCACAGATGACAAGATCTGTGACTCGGACCCCGCTCAAATGGAGAACACTCGCTGCTATCTGCCTGATGCCTACAAGATTATGGGCCTCAGGTAGAGAGATACATTCACATGCTTTGTGCTCTATTGTTGTCTTACAGATTGTATTAATGTGTGCGTTTGTGTATCTGTGTGTGTGTGTGTGTGTGTGTGTGTGTGTGCTCTTGTTTTTGTGACATATCAGGACACAACTCGAAGGTGACTTATGAGGACATAACCCATGTCCCCATTTTTCAAAACGCTTATAAATCATACAGAATTAGTTTTTTTGAGAAAGTAAAAATGCAGAAAGTTTCCTGTGAGGGTTAGGGTTAGGTGTAGGGTTGGTGTAGGGCCATAGAATATACAGTTTGTACAGTATAAAAACCATTACGCCTATGGGATGAACACACTTTTCACAAAAACAAACATGTGTGTGTGTGTGTGTGTGTATGGCTACGTACACACTACAACTAAATGAGTCATTCCATTAAAGGCAGGGTAGGTAAAAAAATGTATAAAAAACTTTTTTTCCAAATTTGTTTAAACTTTATTTATATATCAATACATAATTAAAATGTAAGTACTCTGAAAAAGAAAGTATAAAAATCGAGTGTCTGTAGACCTCTCACGACTGTTTTAAAGACAGCTCATTATTTCCATTCACTCCACCCCCTCCCTTCTGGGCTCCTTCCAAAGCCTCTACTACGGCTCGCTAAGTAATGTTATGTTAGCTATATTACGCAGCTACGTGTGCTAATGACACATGCTTCATGAAAAAAATATGTATGATCAAAATACAAAAAGCAAGATTTACCTGTCCAGCAGAAATAAAGCCATCAAGGAGTCACTTTTCAGCCCCTTGAGTTCCCTCAGTTCTCGCCATCGCTGGAAAGCCACGCCGATATTAACTCGCGTTTTATTTCTTTATTTATCCAAAGACTTTTTGTTCATTGCCTTTTCTTGTACTGTTACTGTCTTCCTTTTTTTGCCTGGTTTGCCTTCACTAACTGCATAGGCTGGTATTGTGAATTTTGCTTGCTGTTTCTCTGCCATTGTTTTGGTATTCCTAGGATCCGTGCCTGTTGAATCAAACGTGCTGTTTCCTCAAATCAAACGTGCACGCGCAAGTGGGCAGGTCATGTGTGGCAAAAGGGTGGTTGCCATGGCTGCGAGAGAGTGACAGTCGCCTAAGCCAATCCTATGTTTCGTCCCGAAATGGTAATAATGAGCTGTGTTTAATACAGATTAAACGGTCTAGAGTCACTCGATTTTTATACTCTTTTTATCAGAGTACTTACATTTTAATTATGCATTGATATATATAGAAAGTTTAAACAAATTTGGAAGAAAGTTGTTTATACATTTATTACCTACCCTGCCTTTAAGGAGAACCATTTGTGTCAGCAACATCTGGTGAAATTATAAACCCCAAGTTTAAAATGTATATATTGTAATATATTTTTTTCATGCAATATAAAAAAAAATAATAATATGCAGTTTGATGTGCATGTAGCCTGTCATAGAAACAAATTCCCATTTAATTTGATTTAAAATATATATTTTAAAAATGACAGAAAAACATGCATTACACACACAATTGTGCTGTGATGAACTGTGCACTGGTTTGCAGATTCACACTGGATCTGTCATATGTATATGAACACATATTCATTTCAGTTTAATCAGGATTTTATTTCATTGAATTTAACTGTGCATCGGAATTTTGATTCCTGTCATCACACTGTTTATTTATTTTAAAATAACAGGGATGTAAATAGTATTGTTTTATATTATTTAATATGAAATTACATGATGAAGAGGAAATTATAGTGTTTAAGTTTCCAACGGACATGATCTATTCTCAACATTCTTTACATAATAAGTTTATTCATGCTTAATAAGATTTCTCAAACATAAAGAAACTGTTTTATGTAATTTGTTCTATTTTTAAACAATAATAATATCTTTGGCTGTTGAATATGAATGACAGGAGGCCATAACATATAAGTCTTGTCATTGTTGACTAAAAGATCAACTATTTTATTATATATATTTTTTAATAAAGCTAAATTATAAATATTATAAAAAAAATGAAACTTAAAAAACGTGTACTGGCAACTAACAGAAATTAAGAAATTAAACAAAATGACTAAAACTGAAACTAAAACAAAAATGAAAGCTAATTCAACATTTTAAGAAATACTGTTATAGTATATAAAAATACTAAAATAATACAGGATTTTGAGAATCTCATCACAATTGTTTGGAAAATCCAAACAATATTTTAGAATATTAAATATAAAGTATTTATTTTATATAAATAAAAATATTAATTTAATTGAGCACAAAGTTATATAGTATCATGTGACTGACAGAATGCTTAATATTTACTTTACAATGAACATTTTTCATAATGACCATGTTTTACGACCAAATTCACAGCTGAAACATTCAGGATGCAGTTTCATTAAATCAGATTAGTGTGTTCACACCAAAAATCAGCAGCTAGTTGGTAATGCAATAATGCTGCTATTGAGTTATCACCATGTCAGCTGTTGCAACTTGGAGTATATTTTTTACCCAACGTGTGTAATTAATCAGATAATCATTTGAGAATGTCCACATTACATAACAGCCCAAACATATTAGCCATCCTGTTTGTATTTTTCACTGTTCTTTGGTAGGACAAATGAATTCTTTGCCTCCAAACTGCACAGATTCTCCGCCGAGCTACGGAGAGAAACAGAACCCACGCAGAACAAAACCCCATTAGCTTCTGTGCCAACGCAAGAAACATTATCATTTCGGTTCCGGCTAATGTCGAGAGCACAGCCTGCTATCTGTCTGACCTTGACTTTGACTGGTGACGACAACCTGGCTCTCCATGAAGAAAGATGTAGTGAAATAGACTACACGTGAGAATAATCGGCAACCATGAATGGATGTGTCATGCTGCGTAACGGCATGTCTCTCCCTCATAAGAGATTCATAAAAGTGCTGGCTTCTACTGTATGTTTTTAATTTTGAACTGGACAGATTTGATTATACAGGTTTTGTTCATTCAGAATGACTCCCAGTGTGTGTGTGTGTGTGTGTGTGTGTGTGTGTGAAGCGAGAGAGCACTATATCCTGCCCCGAGGTTGCCTGTTATACCACCTGCCAGCTGCCTCACACACACACACACACACACACACACACACACACACACACACGCACACACACACACACACACACACAACCTCAGGGTAGACCAGACTGTAAGATCCAATTAACAATGCCATAGACCATGTCCCAGAGTAAATGTGGAGGAAATGACCATATATGGGTTCTCTTTAATACACACATGCACATATACCTGTAACACATGCTCACATTCTCTTCTGAGACTCGATTTAGATGTTTACATGCTGGCAGGACACTTTCCTCAACACACGAGAGCTAGGTTTTTCATTTTCTATAACTCCTCACTGCTAATGTACTCAGACTGTAGCGGTGTGTAATTCCCATCGAGGAATTAGGAAAGGTTCCATGAAACGGAAGACAATAAAAAGATTTTGCTTTTTTCTCTCTTCTCGATCCTGCTCGGCTGCTTTTTATAGAAGCTGTGGCTGGAATCACACATCATTTATCATTCTCCACCTCATCTCGGGCTCTCGCTCTCTCTCATTTTATCTGACCTTTACATCTCACTCAGTTTGGGCTAATGTATTCACAGTGTGTGTGTGTGTGTGTGTATGCCATGGCAGTCTAATGCTCTAATCAATGAGTGGAGGTAATTGGAAGGTGATTGTTTGGGAGCCCCTTATCCAAGATCTATTGGCAGACATAATATATTACACAAAGAGATTTCAACCAGCAGGTCTGATGCAATTCAGAGCAGAGAGAATCGAACTGATTTCACATGCTGCATGCTAAACAGTTCCAGAACTGAAAACGGCGAGAGAGCCTGTGATTGGTCTGGAGATTAGATTTTCTGAAATTAATGACCATGTTACATTGCATGTGGAAATAGTGTTGCTATTGTTAAAAATGTCATCTAATATCATATTCCATTATTGTGTAGTGTGAAAAAAAATTCTTATTACCATATTGCAAAAAATATTAATAATAATAAAGTTGCAAGGTATATTAGTAAAGCACAATTGTAGGTATACAGTTTATCGCAGTAGTATTTGTATTGAATTTGTACATAATTTATGCAGATTTGAATATAAACATTATTCTGTCCATACACAAGGTGTTTAGTTACAGTATTACAGTCATAAAATAGATTTTTTTTCACATTACAGAAAGAAAAGTTGGAGGTGAATGTGCTTAATTGTCATGCCAATAATGTCATTAATTAAATAAATATAATGTTGCATATATCTGTTTATATGATATATAATTTTGTATTATTTCTTTAAAATTTAGAATCAAATATGACCAGGACTTTGTTTTATTTGCCTTCAATAACTAATTACATCTAAATTAAAGTTTTGTGTTATTTACTAGTCAAAAAAAATATATATATGCATTTGTAGATTTCTCTACATCTATATCTTATATGCATGAAGATTTACACATTTCTGTCAAATATGTGTAGATAATAAAACTAGCATTTCTTCATTCAGATTCGTTGGTGATTTCCCTTCCCAACCTTCTGTTGATTGTGAGGGAACGTGATTTGTGGTTTGATATAAACTAAAAACTCCTGGGTGTTTTCAAAAGTAACAAATCCTTCAGTTAAGTTCCCAACTTACCGTTTCAACATATGTAAACACTGGAAAGAAAACTGCTTGCGAAAACCATTCAAGGGATTTTAAGCCTATTTTAACTTTCTGTCATTGACATTTTACATCTTTATTCAATTATTGATTCAAAGTGGGACAATGTGGAATTCTTTCTCTATGTATGTATTGCTGTCAGTGACAACAATCGAGTCCATCATCTTGGCATTGCTATGCATCATACTCCATTGTTGAGCTACAAGGACGCTCATATCTATAAAAAAATACCTGACCTTATAGGACCTATGTCATCAAATGATTACTAAAAATGATATCCTGTGTGTTTGCAAGTGAAATTGGAAACTATTGTTCACACACATACAATTAGAACCCTTCGGATATCTCAGTCAGGTGATGTTTTTCAAGGCCAGTGTCTCTGTAGATCTGGATGATGCTGATTTATTCATTTGACATGCAATGCCCCAGTTCATTCATTCATCTCCTCACTACAAACCTGTCTCATCAACAACTGTGAACTGAAATCTTAAACACACATTTTTTATAGGTGGGGGCATTGAGGAGGCTAATGGGGGTTTTGTGCATGCAAAACTTTACCGTTAAAGAAAAAGATAAAAGAATCTCCTCTTCGCTTCTCCTAAATTAGGTCATATCTGAGTATTGCACACTGCCACAAAAGAGCTGTCGCCCGGAAACCAGAGATGCCCCACAGCACTCTGGGAGTATGACTGTCACACTCACTCAGCACAGCAATTAGGGCCCACAAACACACACACACACACACACACACACACACACACACACACACACACACACACTTAACAAACCTGCATCTATACTTATACACAAATGCCAAGATACCAATCCTTTCAATATTCCACTGTTTGACAGCTTGAAAAGTAAGATGCAACCATGCACACACACTTGAGTCCGTCGTATAATGATTTCGTCAAGCTAAGCCTGGAAACTTAAAAAGTGTGTTTGTGTGTGTATTTTAAGTGGGACTGGAAGTTCTCCATGGTTACTCGTTAAGGGAGATATAACTGTGCTTTAAGATTCTTGAGTGTGTTTGTACATGTGTCAGTTGTTTTTTGTGTGTATTCATTTTTCTATAGGGTGTAATAATCATGAAATAAGACAGATATGTCATGAAGTGGTCATCGGTATGTGTGTGCATGTGTCAAAACTGTCTTTTCCTCTGCTTTTTTCGTGCCTGAATTCATTCTGCTCTGTATTTTCAGTCCTACATGTACATACGACCTACATATGAATTACTTTTGAACAACAGCATGTGTTTCTGGGCTCTTTGGGGAGCCCACATTTTGAGTCTTTCAGCTTCATTGAGATCGTTGAGTAAAAGTGTCTTTTTTCTTTCATTTGATGAAAAGGGTATTTTTAGGGCTCATTTAACTTTTATCATACATATTGAACGAGTACATACAGTTCATATACCTAAAGTCATATTGATATAGAATGAACTGAACAAATAGCCTAGCTCTATCTGTCTGCATATATATATATATATATATATATATATATATATATATATATATATCGCTCTCTCTTTTCTCTCTCAGGTGTAACAACCGAACTCAGTGTGCGGTCATTGCTGGTCCTGATGTTTTTCCTGACCCGTGTCCTGGAACGTTCAAATACCTTGAAGTTCAGTACGAATGTGTGCCATACAGTAAGTTCTCACACACACACACACACACACACACACACACACACACACACACACACACACACACACACACACACTCACACACATAGATTTAGATTAAGCTTTACACAGCATCATTATTAGTATTTCTCATACTTAGGGATTTGAACAAATCTCTAACTTTTAAGTATTAAACTTCGGTGCATAACTTATTGCTTTGTGCTACAGGCTATAGACATGAATTATTTCTCAAATCGTGCGGCTTGCTGAGAAAAGGTGTGCTATTACTTGTAAGAGATCTATGAATGCGTCAGACTTAAAGGAATATTCTGGGTTTAATACAATGGATAGCATTTGTGGCATAGTGTTGATTACCACAAAAAAATAATTTGGATTTGTCCTCGAGGTTACAGTGAGGAACCTACAATGGAAGCAAAAGCTTATAATTCAATGAAAGCACCTGCATTTATTCTTCATGTGTGTATTATTTGACCTTTAAAGTCATTTTTAGCATTTTTATGGTTGTTTTAGGTTTTAAGGTTTTTTATGAAAGTTTTTTTTAATGAAATTATTAAACCTCGTGGCTATACAGTACATTTAAATCAAAGTGAGTATTTTAACATACTTTAACAAATTGATCACATTTACTGTACTTCCATTGTATGCCACTTGTGTTGAAAACAAAAACTTTCTTTTAAAAATATTTTCTAATTGGTGAGTGATAAAATGGATGAAAACTGTAAAAAGACCAGGAGCTTGAGGTTGTTTCAAACAATTTTTCCAGCTTATTGACAACTTTAGTTGCATAATGTTGAATACCTCAGAAATTATTTCTCTTTATTTAGTTTTTATAGCAGAAATTGCGGTAATAGAATCACTTGGAATGTGAAGAGAAGAATGCATTTCTACATTAATAATTCAGTAAAACTCTGTTTATTATTTAAATAAACTCTGTTAAGTTTTCCTTTTTGTGGTGGAAATACTTTCCTGGGATGAAAAGTTGCACCTTATGATGTAATTCTGTTGTGATTCCTGTAAACATTGCTTTACAGATAGTTACGTCATGTCTCTTTCTGGTATCATTGCACATATAGTGTAGTGTGATATTTAGCAGGTTTACTGGCTTTAATGAGGTTAAGGCGTCATAACAAGCAGGTTGAAATATTGGATATAACTTCAGCCAGATGGCCAGTACACGATTCACATGCCAACACATATAATGTTAAGGTTGTGTGGCTGTACTTTTTTTGTCTGGCTCTCTCCACTTTGTAAGTGATTTACTGTATCTGCAGTTTAAAATTTTTTTAATAGAGCTTGAACATTCAAGATGGGGATATTTTCTGAAATTTGGCTCTCACAAGTAAAGAAAAACAAATGCACTAACATGTACTCATAAAATATGGAAGGTGGACAGGGCCAAAAATCTTTAAACGGAACATGTGAAATTAGTTTTCTGCAAATCTTAACATGTTACATATATGTAGACATCCACATGACATCCCACATCCACACAACTGCGTTTCTTCAGTACGTGTAAAGACGCATAGGTTTACTGTGTTAAGACAATGAATTTTAACGTGTCTCTTAGCACGCGCCCATATTTACATCTTGATTTACCAACATATGAATCTTTTCTTTAGTTTATTACATCATTGCTTTACTGATATCTAAAATGCTTGAGTAAATTAATTAATGTTACAATGTAAATTAAGACTTTTCTTCCAGAGAAAGAACGTTGAACTAAACATCTAAAAAGGACATAAGACTGACATCACACAATGTATTGATGCTTTATCCCTCATAAACAAATATAACATCTGATGTTTGCATACATGCATACCAGGGTACCATTACGACGTCCTTCATGAATAAACATGACGTCTGATGTTT
Organism: Carassius carassius; assembly: GCF_963082965.1. Classification (NCBI taxonomy): domain Eukaryota; kingdom Metazoa; phylum Chordata; class Actinopteri; order Cypriniformes; family Cyprinidae; genus Carassius; species Carassius carassius. The sequence goes on from NC_081760.1 coordinate 1,707,347, forward strand.
GATTATGTATATACCAATGTACCATAGTGTCTCATATGCAAATATAGTCTCAAAAAACAGCATTTTGTATTGTTACATTAATGCAAACAGACAGTGCATGCTGACAGTCAAATTTCACAAGTTCTGTTTAAAGACTTTTGGCCCCGTCCGCCTTCCATATCAGAGCCTCAAGACCATAACAATGAGTCCATTAGTTCTGTTTTTTATTCACTGTGTCACTGTCAGATCTGTCACCAAATATGAACTCGTACTTGACAGCAAAATACAGTACATATGAATGTACTTCTGTTGCATTTATCCGTCCGGCCTGGTCCCATTCCATGACTCACGGGAAAGAGCCTGTCAATCATCTGAGGGCAGAGCGAGGTGGTTTCAAGTTCTCACGGTTTCTGTGGGGTTGGTGTTCCAATCTGGGCTGACCATGGCAAGCGGTGATGATAAATCAGTATCAAATGACTGCGGCACTGGCAGCAGGAAAAGCCTGAATACACTTACACACTTTGTCTCACACACACACACACTCACATACTGATTCACAAATGGTTGGAATAGCAGAGACAGAGCTAAGTGACACTAAGGACACACAGGAAGGATGCACACACAGTTCTTTTTGACCTTTTGACCTTGCATCATCCTGCATATAAGGGTTGCGAAGTGTGAGTGCTCATAAGTGCATACATGTGTGTTTGTGACCATCTGGTCAAGCAAAAAGCCTAAAACATTTTTTCCACAAGCCTACTAATTAGTGGGGAGGTCCATCATACATACGGAGATGCACACAAACAGTCTCACACACACAGGCAGGTAATTTAATTACTTCAGTCTTAGAAACCCTTGGGAAAATGTTCCAAATGTTTTCTTGAGGTTTTTCTGGCTTTCTCTTCTCCCCTGTGATGTAGGAGTTGGCAGAACTCCAGTCAACCTTTCTGCTTTGGCCTGAATATGGGACGTCTGTTTTACCTACACACTCAAAAACCTCCACCTCATGTAGACACTCCACCCGCTCCTTAGATCTGTTAGATTAACTACTGTCTTTAAGGAAGGAGTAAATAAGTTTTAAGTTACAGCCTCATCTTGCATCCCTGTAAGCCATCTTATTTATGTTAAAGCGATAGTTCACCCAAAAATGAAAAGTCATGTCATTCCAAAACCATACAGCTTTTTTTTCTTTGGAATTCAAAAGAAGATAGTCTCAATAGCGTTTCAACTGTTTATTCATACAAAGTAAGTCAAAAACAAAACATTGATCCAAAACAACATTGAACTCCACTGATTTTTTCATGTTTATTCATGTTTATTATAAGCGCTCACCGCAGTTATTTCTCATAGACTAAGAAAGATTATTAAAACTTTAAAGTTTTAGTTATAGTTATCGTATTGAACTGCCCTTATGTACTTAAGAGTGTGCACTTTTTAAATGGGCATGAAGTAATACTATTAGCTTTAGCGTGTTTAATCCTTTCTCTTGAAGTGTGCTTATGTATTATTCATACAAAATGTCATTCAGTAGTGCAGAAGTATGCCAAATAACATTGCCATTGCTCTGATTGTTTGAGCTTCTCTGCCAGCCCAGAATAGCAAATTTGGCTCAACCAATAGCGTGAATATCTGTCTGACTGATCAATGACAGACTGGGATTTGGAAACCTGTTTGAAAACAATCAGTATTTTTGCAGTTCTGTTTTCAGTTCAGTTTTCTAAATGCATGTTACTGATCTTTCTGTGCACAATTACCTTTTAAGCTCTTCTTCTTTTCCTGATTCTTTAATCAAAATGTCAATCTTCCAGGAAAATTACGTATTTCTTTCTGGTGGTGTATATTGGACCTCATATAGTCGGCTTAAACCCCGCCCCTTACTCACAATTGGCTGCAAGCTCACATTGAAATCTGCCTCCATCCAATCAACAAAAGGTGGATGGAACCATGACATACATTATTTTTTCTTTTCGATAATCCGCTTTGTCACACTACAGAACAAGCAATTTGTCACTACCTCAGTTTCATTGTTATTCTGGTAAACATTCAGCAGAAATCTTACATCACCCAAATCGGCCTGTCGGTTATTTGTGATGGATAGGGTACTAGTAGAGGAAATTGTAACCTCCCAGCAGGTCTCGACGCATCCTGTCTGTTTAGGCACTTTTTTGTTATTCATTCACACTGACAGCCAATGACTATCTGATATTGATCCTTTTACAATGTGACTGAAACTCGACTAAGTGTGTGTGTGTTGGAGACATAATTACTTCTAAACCAGATCTCCTGGAACCTCATTCACATACTCTCACACAGTCTCTCTCTTGTGTGGAGGCTTATTTATTGAGTGATGCATTAACAGTTCATCCTCATGCATATTTCATAGAGAAGAACACACACAGACACATAAATTGTTGCAACTGTCTAGACTGTAATTTTTTAAAACAAGTCAAGCTCTTATTATCATTGCACGAGTACAATAATTTACAAGAAATGTAAATGTTATTAGAGAAATGAAGTTGAAGATGAAAAGTATATAAAAAGTATCAAAGACTCCAAATTAAAAGTGTATGTAAATATAAATGTATGCAAAGATTGATATATAAAAATAGTGTCACAAACAGAATTGCAAAAATACTAGTTGTTTTTAAACTTTTTAAACCACTCCACCCTTTTTTCATTGGTCAGACAAACAAATAGTTCTGCCCCTAATTATATGAAATAATATTATACGAAATAAATGTATAAATAATACTACACGTTATGTCTGATTAAGTCAGAAAATTTGGTGAAACAAACCTTTATTTTTCTTTTTTAATTCTCTCTCTAGTTTCCTTTTATGCATTATTTTTTCAGGTAAACAGGTTTAAATCCCATGGACACACTATTTTTTTTTCAAAAATTATGACCACATTGTTAATCGGATTTTTAGAATAAAAATGAAGCCCATTTTACTACTTTCACAAGATTGTGTTAAGATACGACATGCATTACATGCATATGGAATTGAATTAATATGAACTATTTAATATTGCATCATTAATCTGTTGTTTCTCTCTCTCTTTTTTCTTCTTCTTCCACCCTTTTGTGAATACAGAAGTGGAACAGAGAGGTAAGTCCATTACTTTAATGTAATTTAAGTGTGTAATTCACTGTCAGGCTGTTATGGTGTTATTTGATACTAATGACAGATTGGCGATCAGTAGCTCTTAATGGTTTATATTAGGAATGCGGAGGAGAAACTTGATCTCAGACCAAGACTGTACTCCCTAAATTAGACCTCTATTTCTCTCTGTCTCCTCTCTCTTGATCTCTCTCAGTGTATCTTATGGCTTACCATGTATCAGGTGAACAGTGAGGTGTTGCTGCTGTTTAAAACTTAAGCTGCCAATAGTACTGACCACAAACGTGGCTTTGGGAAACGAATGTTAAAGGGATAATTCACCCCAAAATGAACATTTTGTCATTAATTGTTCACCCTCATGTTGTTCCAAACACGTAAGACCTTCGTTCATCTTCAGAACACAAATTAAGTTATTTTTGATGAACTCCGAGAGCTTTCCGACCTCAACGTTCAAGGCCCAGGAATATAGTAAGGACATCACGAGAGTACCACAATGCATGGCCTTGAAACGAAAGTCTTACGTGCTTGGAATGACACGAGGGCAAGTAATTAATGACAGAATTTTCATTTTTGGGTGAGCTAGCCAGTCTTAAAAGGCCTGGGGTGAATCCAGAATGTCTGACCTTAACATAATAACTTTTTGCTAAGCTAGAGATGATTCAGGTTAATCAAATGGCGAGAACACTCAAATTAAGTGAACTGGTATTTTAAAATTGAAGCATTTAATGTCAGGTTGCCTTGATTTGGAACAGAATAACATGCATATTACAAAGCACATTTTAAATTGACAATAACAGAAAAAAATAGTAATTTTACCGTGTACTTAGGAGCCCCTCAAGGTTTTTTTTCCAATACCTTTTTTGCCTTGACACATTCACTGCTGGCTTCTTGATTGTAATGTTTGAAACTCTTTCTGTAATGCTGCTTTGCAAAGATAAGCAATGTAAAAATGAACTTGAATTGAATACTTGAATATGAAGGCAGAAATTAGTTTGCAAAAATATAATAAAAGAAAATATTAAATGCCCTTGAGTTTATTAAAGGCCAATATAAGTTCCTGGATTGGGACATATTGTGCAAAATTAATGCATCTAAATCAATAAAAGGAAAAAAATCCAGTAAAAGTTAAAATACCAACCACACTTCCCATGAGGATGTCCCTCATTCTGGGAACCAAATGGTGGGAAAGGGCCGCTATATGGCAGGCATTCTGTGTAAGTGGAGTATCATTATAAATCAAAGAGAGTGAAAACATTAGACGTTCACACAAACACACACACAAACACAGAGGGTTTATTCACAAGACTGTACATTTATAAGATACGCATGAAAGCCTGGTCTGCTGGTGGCTAACCCTGGTTTTAATCCAGTCTCAACTGTGTTTATTGCTCATTGATTTTTCACAGTACTTCAAAATGTGATTTGAATTACCCCCAGAAAATGTTCCCAGGGTTAGAAAATACCGTTGCTATTTTTGCCAGCAATATATTGTGGGTAAGTTTACAGAAGAGGATGTTATTACTGCAAGCTGTAATTCTGGAGGACAAATTAAGGTTGATTTGCATAAAGCTTAACAGATGATGATTTTCGTCTTCACATTTAATGTACCAGGAATAATAGGGTGATGATTCTTAAGCGCCCCCACATAAACGTTCGCACTGTGTGAAATTTCCTCAGGGTTAGAGAAGTCGGTGAGCGGATTTTCAGAAACTCCTGAGGGATTCTGCAGGAGTCATGAACTACAGTACAAATCGGGTTACTAGTCATCAGATATGATTTAATAGATCTCTCTCTCTCTCTCTCTCAGGCACAAAGCTTGTAGCTTTCTGATAAATTTGGTTGTAGACCATTGCAGATGTTAGTGTGTTACATGGATCAGTGACATACAAGAGTATTCATAATAAAGAAAAGGAAAAATCTAGTTTAAAACACACATGCCATGTTCTTGGTTGCCAAGTTTTTAGTATTCATTCTCTGTTTCAGTCCGATGATAATTATTATAAAAATTATCATGTGATGTAACTACTGTAAAAAATAATATATTTGCCTTTGATATATCTTAATTAGAATAAAAAAAACACAATATTTTGTAAAATTTAATATAGTGTTTTATACAGAAGCTTTATGGTGATAAACAGGAAAATGACGATTCAGTGATGCAGACATAATTAAACTCTTCTGCAAAGCAGCTCTAAAAAGACAACATTAAACAGTCCTTGTTCAGTTCACTTGATTCAGTTCAGTTCAATGACTGTGTAAAGTCCATCAACACTTGAAATCTTTACAATTATCATGAATTATTCGTTCGTACATATAAATACATTTTAGAAGAGTCGCACCACCACATTTTACATCTGAGCTAAGGTAAAATCATCTGATATTTCAAGAAACATACTTACCTTGACAAAATCATGAGGGACTTTAACATGCATATTTCTGCATGTTAGTTGCACTGCATTAATTGTTTGGTTGCACCACATGACAAAAGTTTTTCAAGTTCGATAAGCAGTGAAACAGTTAAAAAATGTTTTAGAAAAAAACAAGATTACTCCAAAGTACTTTCTAGGGCTAAGGCTTTATGTGCAATAATTTCATTCTATTAATCATTAATTCACAAATGAAAAACACGCTCATCATAAACGAGAGTACAGTAGACCATTGTATGTGTGAAATCCATGTTATGTGTTTATTTGATTAAAAAAATGCATTTAAGTATGATTAACTCACTCGCTCACTCTCTTGTTCTTTCAGTCTTTCTCTGTCCAGGTGTATTGAGAGGTGTGTATCAGAGTGAGCACCTCTTTGAGTCGGACCACCAATCTGGTTCATGGTGTAAAGACCCGCTACAGTCATCCAACAAGATCTACTATATGCCCTGGACACCTTACCGCACAGATACACTGACCGAGTATACATCGAAGGAGGACTTTATTGCGGGTCGTCCTACCACGACATACAGACTGCCCCATCGAGTGGACGGCACAGGCTTTGTGGTGTTCGACGGTGCGCTTTTCTTCAACAAGGAACGTACACGCAACATTGTTAAATTCGACCTGAGAACTCGTATCAAGAGCGGCGAGGCGATTATCGCTAATGCTAATTACCACGACACCTCGCCGTATCGCTGGGGTGGGAAATCTGACATCGATCTGGCAGTGGATGAAAATGGACTGTGGGTCATTTACGCCACTGAACAGAACAACGGACGAATTGTTGTCAGTCAGCTGAACCCTTACACGCTCCGAGTGGAGGGATCATGGGATACGTCATACGATAAGCGAACAGCCTCCAATGCCTTTATGATCTGCGGAATTCTGTATGTAGTGAAGAGCGTTTATGAAGATGATGATAATGAAGCGTTGGGGAATAAAATTGACTACATGTACAACACCGAGAAGAGCCGTGAAACACACCTCAGCATTTCTTTCCCAAATTCATACCAGTACATCGCAGCTGTGGACTACAACCCTCGAGACAATTTGCTGTACGTGTGGAACAACTACCATGTTGTCATATATTCTCTAGACTTCGGGAACAATGACAACAGAATGGGCTTTGGTGAGTTTCTCTTTGATTTCAACTAATTTGTGCCACACGTTAGTGACAAGTTTGAAACCACTGGTAACTGAGTCACAATGTTGCATTTAATTCGAATGAACTTATTAAAAAAAAAAGTTGCTAACAATTTGATCATTTTTACAGAATGTTCATGGCCTCGCAGATATTTTGTTGAAAATGAAATCTGAACATGCAGAATGTCAGATGAAAGAACAGAGCCTCTGCTTTTAAACAACAACAACAACAAAAACATTTTATTCTAGCTTCAAGCTTTATTTTTTCTTAATCAAAACTTGAACGTTGCTAAGTTTCGTTGAAAAAGCAACATTTCGAACACAATCGCCAGTTTCTGCTTCTTCTTCACTGCTTCTTGATCTAGACGTTCAGTACTCTATCAGAAGATGTGTAACGGCGCCTCCTACTGTATAACAGTGAAAACACTCAATAGTGGGGAAAGAGTTAAAAACACTTTTACATTTCTGAAAGTATTTTTGATCTTAGGTGTTTGAGCTCATTTGTTTGAGCACTCCAAGCAATCTCGGGATGATTTAATCTATGTGTAAACCCCAAATATCATTTAAATTAATTAAAAAGATCAACTAAAACAATGATGAAAGTAGTCCATCCATTGTGTGTGCGTAAGTTCTACAGTAGTTTTTGTGGAACAGGATCAGATCAAAATGTAGGTTTTTATACTCATTGTACTATGATATTCCCCTCCAGAACTGAGTTTGTGAACAGGATCAGTTAAAAAACGGTGCATTCAGAGAATCATTCAATCCAGTTCAAAGTCCAGTGAGTGATTTGTTCATCAAACAAATTGATTCATTTGGGGAAGACTGTCAGTGAATAATGGTTGAAAGACTGGTCTGTTCATCAAACAAGAAGACTTGGAATATAGCAGAAGGATTGACTTTTTTGGTGTGGGTGAGCAAATAAAGACAGAATTTTCTTTTGTGGGTGAACTGTCCCTTTAAATGTGTGCCATCAGGGGTGTGAAATGTATAGCTCCCCGACAGTTAAATTTCTTTTACAAGTATTGTACTACTCTGTGATTGTCAGTCACAAATCTGCTTTGAAGAACTAAACCGGCAGAGTTGGAAAGCCCTGTCATTTTCACTCACTCGTACAATTGTTTAGGCCAGTGATAAAAGAGACCTTCAAGATTTCTCCCCGACTTACATTTTCAGAGAATGTTATTGTATAGGTTATCGCAGTCCATTAGTCAGGTTGTTTTTCAGTTTATTTTATTCCTTCTTCATATTAAGAGCTGTATAGTATTACAATTTTAGTCCGCTTGCCAGCTCAGCTGAAAGTCAGCTGAATGAATCATTATCTACAGTTTAAACCAACAGTTATTATTTTCAACATTTACTATTAGAGCAGGGCAGAGTCTATCTCTTTGCTTTTAACTGGGTCTGAATGAAGCATATTGTATGAGATTTGCTTAATAAATTGCGATTAGATTCTCACATGCACTGTCAGTTTATTACAGAACAGCTCAAGCAAATCCTAAATACAGCTAATACAGATTTCAGCTCTAAATTTATATACATTTCTGAAACCCACACACTGATTCATGCAGAATCTAGTACTTCAATTTCAAAACAAATCTCTAAAGGTGTAAACAACTTAAAAAAAAATACAGGTGTGAATATATGTAGGTGTTTGTTAATGAGCATTTTCTTTATTAACATATTCCACATCAAAGATCTTGTAAAGCTTGAGTTGTTAGCCACCTAAGCTAATGCAGAACTGTATATCAAAGAGAATATTGCTATTTGTGTAGTTCAGCGTTTAATTAAATGTTATCTTGGTTTAATTAGTTTTTCTTTTTGTCAGCACGGCAGCTTTTAAAGAGAAAAACTGAAAAAACAACAACAACAGTTTGTCAAGCACAGCAGAGGAGAGAATGTTCTAGAAATAGAGGCCCGAGGCCAAATGTAACGCCACAATTCTTAATAAATTAAATATTTTTTTGCTTAAAGAAGAGATCAGGATTATAAGAAAAAATTCTACTTTCTGACAAAATGTTCTTTGTGTTTCTATTCAAAAATGCAATACATTAACAAGTTAGAAACATCAAAAACATAAAGACAAACGTAATAGTGACGACACTATTATTTGATGTTTTAAATTTTTCTTTTGTTTGGGTAACACTTTATTTTTAAGACCAATTCTCACTTTTAACTAGCAAGCATATTGGCTGTTTATCAGTAGTTATAAAGCATATTAACACCTAGCATATTTTAGATCCTTAATCCAACTCCATATCTAAACTTAACAACTACACGGCAAATTTGGAGTTCATTGATGCAAAAGTCCTAGTTAGGAGTTAAGAGTGAGAATTGGACCATAAAATAAAGTGTGACCAATAACCTTAGTGGTTCAATTTAGTTTGACCCTTATAATTGGTTTGTTGCCACAAACACAGACGCTCATATAAACTGTTGCTGTCATACCCATAGATCCCCCCCAAATACAACAGTTACTAGAGTTATTGTTACTACAGTAGTAACTATATTATTATAAGTCCCTGTTGTAGCGTGTAGGATCACTCTGCAGTCATTGTGTCAATGCCCCAGGGCAGCCATTTTCAAGTACACCTCCAATCCACTGGAAAGGGAAAAGACTGAAATGTCAAAAACGATGTGCCATTTTGATAACATACTGTTTGTCAGTTTGACAAAAAAAACCCTGCTGTGCTTAAATCAGTCAGCAAAAATTTATTTTTCAAGATTGCCCAGCTCATGCGCATTCAAAGCAAAATGAGCAAGCAATGCCAATAAGACGATTACATCTTTTTTAATGAATGGCAGGAAGCCATATTGAGTTTTGCAATTTTTCTGTTTTTTTTCAATGGAATTTTAAATGTCTTGCTCTGTTTGATGCAAAATGCATATTCATCTCCTATGTTTTCATAGCAGCATTTGCAGTTTCTGTGATATTTTGAGGGAAATGAAGAATACTATACTAAATGTAAATGCTTTGCACCTGCTGAACCCCCCCACTTTTAATATCAGTTAGTATTGCTGGTTAGTATTTTTAATAATTGAACCATGAAACATTTTTTTCTAAAAAATTTTGGGTGATTATTTTTAATATTTATTTATGAAGCTTGACATGCAGAATATGAAAACTGCAAGACTTTTTGTGTATCTTTAACAGTGCTCATGAAAACAATTTTTTTTGACAATTTATTGAAGCTACTCTGTTTTTAATCATGCATAAAAATGACATGCATAATATGAGCTATCAACAACAGTTTGACATAAACAGTTAGCAGTGAGTTGGTCAAAACTATTTCCCTTTTATGACTTGGATGTTCCAGAAATCACTAGAATAATACAGAATATTCCAGAATGTTACAGGAAATTCTAGAATGTTCCCATCCTTGCAAAAGCACAATATCTGCAAAATTAATGCAAAAACGTATCTTTACTAAACCAATGGTTTATAATTAATGATAGAATTTCTGAAATTTACCTGACCTACATTTTTGAAAAAATATTGATGCTATGTGAAAATAAATAATTAGCACCACAGAATTACAGAGGAAAAGAAAAAAGTTAAATATTGTGTTACTAGTTAGTATTAAGTCTGCACAAAACAACAACAACAACAAAATAAAACAACTATAATTTCCATGTGTAAGTCAGAGTTTTATCATATTGAGTGTAGCAGTTTTAATAGCTGATACGGTTTCATCAACTATAAATAGTGTAAGTTTCATATGTGTGCTGCACGTCCCTGAGCAAAGTGTGTTTCTCTTGGAAGAGTTGAAGTGCTTGTGAAAGCTCTGTCATTCAGGTCAGCTGGATTCAGATCTACAGGAACAGTAAAGAGCGAAGATGAAAAGACTGAAAGAGATTAGATTTGCCCGGTTATGTGCTTTCCTTTCCTCGTTGTATCTTTGACTTTCTCTTGATGCTTCTAGATTTCTTTTCCTTTTTATAGGTCTCTCATAGGCACTCTTGGGTGCAAATTCAAGCTTTCACTTTCACAAAACCTGCATCTTTTTAGCTACCACGAATAATTCTGAATAACCGTTTACAAAATGCACTTGAACAGCTCTGCTGCATGGTGATGCGCTATTAAGGCCTGATGTTCAGCATGAAAATTCAGTTTAATTTTCGCATTCGATTTGTCTGTTCAGACCAGTGCGTAAAAAAAAGCAGACGTGCTGAATGAAAATGCAAATTAAATCTCAATTGGTTGAAAGCAAAACATTTAGTGTACGTTTTCTATTAATCATGATAGAAGTAACTCATCATGATGAAGAAGAGCGTTATATAACTGCGATATATCCAGACCAGAGATGGGGGATTGTGGCTTGTAAGCTTTATAAGATTGTAAATGTGCATTATTATTAACTTGATTTGCATTGAGAATACAGTGCTAAAACAATACAGATAGCCTTTGCAAATAAAAGTCTATCAGTATCAGCAATGAGATTCTGAATTTACCCCATTTATTTGTTATCATTTCCATTTTTTTCTCTTGCATGTGCAAAAGTACATCCAAAGATCACAGACACACACTCTGAGCCATATTCAGTGAAAAAAATAAAAACATGATTTAAAGGCTGATAGAAATTAAATGAGTTCTGCTCGGTTAAGCATGTTCACACTGAGGATATAAAAAAACATGCACACAAGTGTTTCACATGTAACACTCACCATCTCTCTCTTAAGCACGTCTTGAAGTCTTACTGCAGAGGTGATAGCAGTTTAATCTGCTTTACTTTAAAACGCACTCTCAACAGACTAACTCTCTCACTCTCCTACCCAGAATCCTCTTCCTCCAGGTTTGCTTTAGAGTCTGATGCTAATGTAATATGTTAGGATTTGCACCGCAGATAGTTGAATTGAAGTGGAATAGCCTACGTGCTCCTTAAGTGTAGTGAAGATTTCTGTTCTCTGCTTTTATTAAATGAGAGAATGTCTTACATGCGGTTAAAACCCTCTCCATTGGCAATTACAGCTCAGCACAGAGGGAAAACTTTATTTAAACCGATCCGCAGGAATAAGAATGCACCTGGATCTGCCAGCAGGGAGTTTAACACAGATCAATCAGTAATGGAGTGATGTTCACACTCTCACTTGTGTGCACACACTTCAGAGTTCACAAACAATCTCACATTAACACACACACACACACACACACACAGGGTATAAAATTAACTTTATGCTTCACCTGCAAATAGTGGGAGAACTGAACACATTTACCGCCCCATAAATATGTATTATGCAAATTCAGCTGTTTTTTTACATATTATTTATTTTTAAGTAAAAATATGTTTGAAAGTATTTTTCCGATATTTGGGTTACAGTTTATATATGATGCATTATAAAAGTAGTTTAATGCATTAATTGTGCCTCACATATAGTGCATTGTATGATCTCATGAATAATCGTAAGTAAAGGGTTAACAATATTTCATTTAATTATTATTTTCTTGCAAGTATGAGAGTAGGACAAAGTTGTTTTTCCTTGAAAAATGTTGGCGAACAGCACATATCACTGAGTCACTCACGGTCACAGCAGTACACACAGTCTGTTGTCTGTCTCAAAATGATACTCCACCTGTCACAAAAACGTGAAGACACATCATTATTTTGTTCCTCATATTTTTGTTTTGATGGAAATGCAAGGAAAATAAAACTTTAGGCTAGTGGTTCTCAAACAGGGATCCTCAGCAAACCTCCAAGGAGGAGTTAAATGACTTAAAAGAATTTAAAATAAGACAACTAAAATTCCAATTATCTTGAAAAACCTTGAAACTAAATTTCAAAGTGTTATTTCTAGATTTGAAAACAAAAAAAAAAAACTAGATGAATAAAATCTCATAACTCCATGGTCATTCATTATAACAACAAAATAAATTTTTCTGGTCATGTCAAGTTCTAAAAAATATTTTATTATGTAGAAGTTGTGAATGACAAATCCTTTATCTATATCCAGGATGTTTAAATATTGCTGTGGACAATTGAGGACCTTGAGTCAAAATGATTGAAACCATCGGTTAAAGCATTATAGATAAACCTCTGATTGTGAATTTTCCACCGAGGACAAAAAAAATTAATGATGTTCTTCACTGGGCTTGAATAGCATCGATTTGAATAGCTCACATCATTTACTTCAGTGAGGGTTAGATTCTTTATAGTGATCATTCATACTGATGACAGTAAATCATCATTTTTAGTGAATTAGTTTCACAAAATAAGTCAAAAAGAATTTGTTCCTGAATCAATCTGAGCAATTCTTATAACTCAATGAAGCAAGAAGCGTTTCATGTGGACATTGTGAGTCACTGACTCATTGAAGCGAATATTTTTATTGTTTTAAGATTTGACTGATGTAAGTTACTTTAATAGCTGAATAATTAAAATGTTATGAATAAAATACACTGCAAATATATCTGAGAAGTGACTGTAAGGACATTTTATCAGCACACAAATGAAAGAGAGCTGTTTTTAATAAATAGCATTTATTAGCATTAGCATTTAATAGCATTATATGTATTTTTTTCAGCTGAGATTTAAATACAAATCATATTAAGGTTTCTAAATTACTTTATGTTTTATATGAGCTGAATTATGACTGCAACAAACCGAACTGGGGAATATGAAATTACAGTAAACACTGTTACAAATAAAACTATTATTATTAACTACACATAGCTTTTTTGGAACATTTTTGTGCATGTAATATCTTACACCAGGATGCCAGGGACCACATAGTGACATAAAAGAAGTGAACAAACTGTTTGAAAGAACCAATTCATTTCCAGTTCCTTAGAAAATCTGTGTTTTCACTGTTATACAGTAGGAGGCGCTATTACACATCTTCTGATAGAGTACTGAATGGATCGAAACACAGCGAAGAAGAAGCAGAAACAAGCGATTGCGTATACAAGCAGATGCATATATTTATGTAAAATAATGCGATCATCAATCATTAAATAGCATGAAATACTGAATGAAATGTCGATCCAGGAAGTGTTTTAGGACTGTGAAGAGTTAGGTGTGTTGATGGAAGCGATTGACTCCATCTGTGTTTTGATCATCAGTCTGAATCTGATCCAGACATGGTCTTTTATGAAACATATAAAATAAAATATAAAAATGAATGAAGCTAGAAAAAAACATTTTTTATTTGTCTGTTTAAAAGCAGAGCTCTGTTCTTTATTTTCACATATTGCATGTTCAGATATTCATGAAAGTTTTGTGGAAATGATCAAAAAAGCTGGTGGGGGCTGGCAACTTAAAAAATGAAAAACACTGGTGGGGAGAGAGTTGTTCAGTTTATGTATCAACACACATTTTTACTCATGTTTGCTGTTTGGCAAGTGTTAATAACACACACACACACACACACACACACACACACACATTTACACAGACTGCTGACCTAGAGCATCTCACCATGTAGATGTGAGAGGATAAGAGTGCAGATTACAGTGGGGACTTACATTGATATTACCATACTGCTGATAATAAAAGGAAGAGGAGAGGAGAGGAGGCTGGGCTTTCATGTTTCCTCTCTCTTTGTGTTTTATATGTATATTTTGCATTTTCATAATTATAAATTCTCTTTTGTTTCTGAACTCACTCTTTTTAGGACCTGTAACTCTTCGTTAAACAGTGGACCCAGAGAGTGTTTGGACACTGAAGTCACACTTAAAAATGTGTGAATGTCACTGCATTATTTACAAAATATCAAACCAAGTGGCATTTGCATACAAATGATTCTAGACCTTTTCTGAAAACGAATGTCACTGAGCCGTTCTTACAATTACTTTTAACAAATTGGTGACAGTTTAGACACATTAAACAACCAGAATGCATGCAAATAATTTTGTGCCCAGATATTTAATTCTAATTTTGAACAACATAATCCAATATTATATAATCTGAAACAGACATTTTGTGACAGATGCACTACTGTTCAAAAGTTTTCGGGGGCGGTAAGATTTTTAGGTGTTTTTTAAAAGAAGCCTCTCATGCTCACTTAGTCTGCATTTATTTAATCAAAATACCATAAAAACAGTAATATTAGGAAATATTATTACAATTTAAATATGGGATTTAAATAAAGTGTACTCTATTTACATAATGTATGTTTACATGATTAAAAAACTGACAATCGATTGTTTAGCAGTCTATGGGACAGTCACAAGCCTCCCGGTTTTCACCCAAAATATCTTAATTTGTGTTCTGAAGACGAACAATGCTCTTACGAATTTGGAACGACATGGGGGTAAGTGATCAATGACTAAATTTTAATTTGAGGGGTGGAGTATCCCTTTAAGTCTCTGGGGTATATTTATAGCAATAGCTAAAAATACATTGTATGAGTCAAAATTATAGATTTTTCTTTTATGCAAAAAATCTTTAGGATATTAAGTAAAGATCATGTTCCATGAAGATATTTAGCAAATTTCCTACTGTAAATATATTAAAACTTAATTTTTGATTAGTAAGATGCATTGCAAAGAACTTCATTTGGACAACTTTAAAGGTGATTTTCGCAATATTTAGATTTTTTTTTTGCACCCTCAGATTCCAGATTTTCAAATAGTTGTATCTCAGCCAAATATTGCCCCATCACAACAAACCATACAGCAATGAAAAGCTTATTTATTCAGCTTTCATATTATTTATAAATCTAAATTTTTAAATATTGACCCTTATGACACTCCTGACTGGGCACTCAAGAAACATTTCCTACTGTACTATTAATGTTGAAAAATTTTATTGGAAAGTAGTATTTTTTTATATTCTTTTGTGAACAGAAAGTGTTTTTTTTACAGTCACTTTAGATCAATTGTGCATTTCCTAAATAAAAATAGTAATATTAATAAAATAAAAAAATCTTAGTGAACCCAAAGTTTTGAACATTAGTTTACATGATATTTTATTATATATGCAAAGACATTCATGCATTTTAAGTCTGACTTAAATGTTACTGCTATACACACACTGTTTGATCGCCTTATCCATGTTAAACTTTGTTTTACCACGTTTTAAATTACATCATAAACAGCAGCTCAAACTTGCACCAATCACTGATTCCCTGCGCAGTTGCCATGACTCTGTCTTCTGATTGGTCCTGATCAGCAAGGTGACATTGTTTCCTGTCTCTGTGTGAGCAGAGGCATATTTAACAGGACTGTGTGCGTTGAATATCCCCGAAAGACTTGTTCCGGTCGCACTTGAAAGAATGACCAAACATCAAATGACCCAATTTCATACAGCAGTTTTCCGACAAGCCAGCAATCGGAAATAGACATCTGATTATTTATCGCCTTCTCTTTCATGGTAGTCTACAGGAAGAGATGTGCTTAACAGACCGTGCTGGAAGCGCACTCTGAAGTCACGCTGCCTTTAAAAATGTTTGGAGCAATAGAGGATAAGTGACCTTTACCCTCAAGGAGTGAGTCAGCCATCTTTCCATCAAGGCGTAGAATGGAAGACTTCCTTTGATCAGCCGCCAATCAAAGCACCCTTTCCGTTGGAAAACACACACATTGCCCTCTATCTGTACCCCTATTGTGTCTGAGTGGGCTGTATCATGGAGATGACAATCTCGAGACATTGAGGGCATGGCAGACAGGCGGTCATCGTCGAGAAAGGAGTGATGGAGAGATTTGGAAGCTTGATGAAAGGGCTGGTTTGTCATTTAATGGCTTCTGTTTGAAAAAGGAAGGGAGGGTGCCATGCCTTTCTGTGAGCGTGTGTGTGAGCGATTAGTCACTGTAGAATGCTCTGCTGCTTTCCGAGTCTTGCCTCAGTAGCTCCTCACACAGACAGTTACAGAAATAGAAACAGGAAGTGCTTTCATTTCACTCAGCAGCCCTTTAAAATCACAGTCAGATTTGCTGCACAGAGGGATGAGAGAGGGGGAGAGAGAGGGAGAAGAGAAAAAGAGGGCAGGAAAAGTGATGAGAGGAGATGCGAGGGGATAGTTGGATCAGTGCATCTCTATAAAAAGCCAGAGCTGTCTGGTGGGATATAGTCTAAGAAAGAGGAATTGTCTTTCATTCGGAACTGCTAACGAGGACTCACGCTGCCTTATGATTGCACAGTTTTGTTAGTGCACATTTTCAGGTATAATTAATGCACCTGCAAGTACATCATGTACGAAAGCCATTAGAGCAGGGTCAGTAGCGTGTCTGCAATTTTAGGCAGTACTGCGAGGATGTTCCCCGTGAGCATGACAAGAACAACTGTTTTCAACATTGATAATAACCAAACCAAAGATGTTTCTTGAGGAGCAAATCAGCATATTAGAATGATTTCTGAAGGATCATGTGACACTGAATAGAACAAAAAATAGAACACAATAAACATATTTCATAATTTGGGTGTTTATTACTCGCTTTTGTTATAAATAAATAAATAAATTATATGTATGTATATATATGTATTTTGTTCAAACAATGTGGAAAATATGCGCTGCTTATTTTTAACCATGTTTTAATGGGTTTTAGTACTTATAGGACTGAGTTTTAGTTTAGGTGGGTAGTGTTCTTACCCAAGAAAGTACAGTTAAGTATAAGGTAACTAAATGGGTTACATGTGGAACAGGGTTGTAAAATAAGCAGAAAACATATCAAACTATATGTTTCAGTTACAGTTAAAATAAATTTTCATTGGTCCTAGAATAGAGCCTTGTGGGATCTTGTTCCTGCATTCTTTTCAGATATACCTTTTTATTAAAGTACATCGCCATGGCCAATTCACAGACAAACATGAAAATGGAAAAGAAGTAGCATCTCTCTCCTCTTGTTTTTGTCTTATATCCTCTTCAGAGTTCTGTCCGTTTTTCCAGCAGTTGCTGCAGCAACAAGAACATCTACAAATAAACACGGCAAGACAGAGACAGGGAATAAAAGACAAAAAGAAACAAAAGAGAGAGAGAGAGAGAGAGAGAGAAGCTATCACTTTAGTTTTGCTCTTTGGCTGTGTGTGTGTGCCAGTACGTGTCTATCCACACACACACATGTATTGTAGACAGAACTCTTACAACATAGTTTAGTCTAGCACAGGTTTAAGGGCTGTTTACTCCATGCCATGTAAAGTCCTGAGCTTCCATCACAGATTCTTTCTCACTTTATTTCAGTAAACAAAGCTACATATATGCATTTGACTGCTATATGCCTGATTCAGGCCCTCAGGTGTGTGCTTGTGTGTTTGAGAGAGAGACAGACAGGAACAGAGCATGCCAGTGGGGAGTTATGACTTTTAAACATCATCTATCTGTGCCTCTCTGAAGTCCTTGCACTCAGGGATCGGGCCTGTCAAAACATACACTCCCAACTGCTACACAGGGCACAAACACACACAAACACTCTCCAGAAACCTGACTCATTCAGTCATCCCTGAAACAGCAGAGATGCCGAGAGAGAGACTGAGATTGAAGATGTCTCTCTTTTAGCAGTACTTTTTGTGCAAATGTCTGTGTTTAAACAGCGGCTGTTGAAATTAAAATAAAATGTTAAAAGAGAAGGGGAAATGTAAATAAGTGAAGTACTTTTAATTGCTATATAATTGACAGATACATGGATTTTTAATTAATAATAAAATGTATATATTATCTATCTATCCATCCATCCATCCATCCATCCATCCATCCATTATCTATCTATATTTTAATAAAGGAGTGTTTTAATCGAATGTCAGTTTTTGCTATGATATCTAAATTGACATATAGCATTGCAAGACCTCACGTTATTTTCTATTGTAAGTGTTAAATCTCTCTCTCTTTCTTCTAGATCCTCCTTCTTCAGTCTTGCTTCCTGATGCACTTCCTCCAGTACGCAGCTCCACAACTACTCCACGCCCATATACGGGCACGCTCCGCCCCTCCCTCACTACTACTACAACAACCCCCATGGCTCCGCCTCGCCGCCATAACAACATCCTCCCAGAAGCCCTGACACGGTCGCCTCCATCCCTCCAGACTCCAGTCACTGTTGACTATTGCACCCCACGTCTCACTGCTGAAATCTCCTGGCCACGGACACACCAGGGACAGCTTGCTAAGCAACCATGCCCACCTGGCACCATAGGTTAGTAAGAGTGAGATTCATCTATTATTAAGGGCATTGTGTGTGCACAGAGGTTTATTTTGTTTAATGTGTATTGAATACATGGCTTAGCTGTGTGTGTGTGTGTGTGTGTGTGTGTGTGTGTTACGCTCCTAGGAAAGATCTGATACACTTCAACAGTGCAACAAAGCTCCTGATAAAATGGATGAAAGAATTCATTTGTTATTCAAACCCGTAATTAATTTATCATCCCAGTGTTTAGAGCTAAACTCATCATTAGTATTCTTTATAATTATGTTTAACAATAGGAATTCTTGCAGTACAAATAATTAAATAGTCATTTATTATTTAACCGAAATAAAGTGTTCCCTAAAAATGTGAGAATGTCTCCACAGTATATAACAAAATTCCAAACCAAAGTGTAATTTATTAGAAAGATTTGCAAAACATTCCACAATTACTTAAAAGGATAGTTCACCCAAAAATCATTTGCACCCCCATGTTGTTGCATACTTGATTGATGATTTTCTTTCTTCTATGTAATATAAAAGTGTTTAAAAAGTGTTTAAGAGGTCACTTGCAACAAATAGCCATAAATAATAAAAGGACCATAAATGAATATACATAAACATTAATAAGATTTAAGAGTTGATCACTTCATGATCCTTTTTGTAATTTTTGCAGCCAGTTGGTCACCATCCAGTTTCATTTTATAAAAACACAAAACAAACAAAATAGAGGAGCATTAACTTTCTGTTGAAATATCCCTTTGAGTTCCATGGATACAAAGCAGCATATAGGTTTGGAGCAAGAAGAGGGGGAGTAAATAATGACAGAATTTTAATTTAAGTGTGATTGAAGTATGAAAAATTCTTGTTCAAGCCACTGTATATGGATATGAACATGTAAAAGTTATGAGGGGTATGTATTTACCTCTTTAAAAAAACCGTCTTTCCTGTTACTGGGGTTAGCTTGTTCAGGTGTTCAGGTCAGTGCCATCTCATTATGTGGGCAGCTGCCAGCTGTTGATTGACACATTATGTACCGCTTGTAAATCTCTCACCCTGCTTGTGTGTGTGTTTGCTTTGACAGCAATCGAAAGGCCATGTTTCTCTCAGTGTGGATATGCATATGCCTGAGCGAATATGTGTGTGCTGTTCTCATGTTTTTCTTTGTTATTATTTTTCAGGTGTAGCCACATTTAATTGTTTGCTTGGCTACTGGGATCTGAAGGGACCAGATCTGAGCAACTGCACCTCACCATGGACCAATCACATCACTCAGAGAGTGAGTAAAAACATGGCACCATGGGAAATAAGCTAATGGCATAGTGTTAAATTCAGCGGAGAGCGATATGCCTATAGCAAATATATTAATAAAGCATAATTTGACCTGAAGGTTTTTTAACGGAAGGCTCAAAAGCTTATCACAAAGAGAAGCCTGCAGCAAAACTGCTTTAGTGTACAACAAAATGAGCCTAAATTCAACTGTCAAGATTAGCTGCAATGTATTTCACTTTGCTGCAAAATTGCAAAAAGCGTGTTGTAATCATTTGGCATGTGTGTGTGTGTGCACGTGTGTGTAAAGTGTGATGATGACTGAAGCTTATCAGTAATGTGAAATGGCTTCTTTTGTACAGCAGAGAGCAGATCCGAAAATAGGTAGAATCTCAAATCTATGAAGCCATTTGTTCATCTACTTATTCGGCCATCAAGGGACAGAGACAATAAAAGTAATATGCCCACGTACATCTCTCTCTCTCTCTCTTTCTGTAGATGAGATCAGGAGAAACGGCTGCTATAGTAGCACGAGAGTTGGCTGAACAGACGAAGGGAGAGTTGAGACCCGGAGATGTCCCATCTACAGTCAAAGCCATGGCACAACTGGTGGAGCTACTGGATGTACAGCTGCGAAATCTCACCCCGGGGGGGAAAGACACAGCGGCACGGAGCTTAAACAAGGTATCCGTGCTGTTAATAAACCACGTACACTGTGCAGTTAGTCATTACACTATTATTACATGTTTATTACAAGTTAATAACATTGCCATTTTTGTTATGTTTGAGAAAGCTATGTGTATTTTTGTGCGAAAAGGAGTGGGAAAGAAAGTCGTGCTCCAGTTATGTGCAGAGTACAGTGTTTTAAGCAGTAAACCTGTGGCAGCCTACAGATCAAAGACTTTAAGGCCCAAATGGGAAAACATCCGGTTAAAAACAGCTACTGCTCGATAGACAGAAATCCGTACACTCACACACCCACACACACTCTTCTAAATAAGGACACACATATTAAAACAGCTCATAAAGCCCCGGTGAGCTTTTCCAATTAACAAAAGAAGCCCCCGACATAAAAGAACAACACACATACACACATCAAAAAAAAACTTCAAAGTGGTGAAACGAGCACGCTGACTGCACAGCAATACACCTATGCACGGATTAATTTGTGAGAAACATAAATAACGTCCAGTCAGACATCTAATGCAGACAAATATATTTATTATGCATATCAAAGAACTGGTGGTTCATGACCAAAAATAGTCACATGTCTGTGAATATAAGAAACAATACTTTGTGAAAATATTACGATGCAGCTAACTAGGAGTGTAACGATACATTTAGGTCATGATTCCGTTTGATGATATTGATGTCACAATGTACTTTCAGAATGCTTTAAACAAAGCCAAAATAAAGACAAGTTAAAAGGAAATTTTTAAGACATATACTAAACAGTTATAAGAAATTGAATAAAAATGCTAAATTTGATATTACATCAGATCTGGGGTTTAATAAGCTTGATCTTGGTCCTGGTTCCCAGTGCACGGGACAATTATGACACCAGAATAGAAATATTCATTATTTTGCTTAGCTGAAAATATAGAATTATACTCTGTCAGAGACTACATACATTTAAATATTCTACATTTTATAAATGATTATCAATTATATACAAATATTTTTAAAATGCCTGCTTGATGCCAGTGCATATTTATCCAATAAAATAATTTGCATTAAGAGAACCAACAAATTGCAATTATCATGCAATATATTCAGTGTGAAGTAGTAGTTTAATAGTGTACACAACAATATTTGGCTGTATATTTGGCAATATAAAACTGGTGATGGCATGTTAAAGGGGTGGTTCGGGATTTTTGACATCGGACCTCACTTTTAGGTCAGCCTGGTTGTTATTCATCAGTGGAGACATTTAAAAAAAAAAAATTATCCAGTCCTTATATTTGGATAGTTGGCCGATGCTAGGCTAGCGCGAGTCAATGGGTATATGTTAGCCAGCCATTAAAAACCGTTTTACCCACTCCACAGTGCACCAAACGCAAATAAATTATAACACTAGACTATCGATGCAAATGTCCGTTGAGAGAATAATGTTAGAAATCAAACTTACCTTTCATCTCAATGATCCTAAAGGAACTAGTTTCTCAGCTGCTGTGGAATTTTACTTTGCTCCGGCTCTACTTTGCTCTGCTTATGTGATGTTAGTGATAATCAGTGTGCCAGCGGCAGGTAAATACACTTGCGTCATGTGTGGACCGGCTCACTCGGTTGCCTAGGTAATCAATATCACTCCGCTGCTGCTGTCGACAAGGCTTATGATTACAGGGAACAAATTATAACTAATGCAATGTGATGAAAGGTAAGTTTGATTTCTAACATTATTCTCTCAACGGACATTTGCATCGTTAGTCTAGTGTTATAATTGATTTGCGTTTGGTGCACTGTGGAGCGGGTAAAACGGTTTTTAATGGCTGGCTAACATATACCCATTGACTCGCGCTAGCCTAGCATCGGCTATCTATCCAAATATAAAGACTGGATCATTAAAAAAAAAAAATGTCTCCACTAATGAATAACAACCAGGCTGACTTAAAAATGAGGTCCGATGTCAAAAATCCCGAACCACCCCTTTAAAGATAATTAACATCCATTCATTCTAAACAAAACCCAGACTACTGTATATCATATACTGTATGCTGAGAGCATTAATAACTTTGCACTAGCATTAAGTTAGCGTCAGCATTAAAACAGCACAATTCAAGAATTTTTTTCAAAGCCAAAATTTTGAATTTTCCCGTCGTTCTTTTGCATCTGGTTGGACCTTTGTTGTTTATGATCATATTAATACACTTCTATGTTCTATGTTTGAAATTTAGACCAGATGAGAATGTCATAAGAGCTTGACCCCAACAGACAGCTCTGCGCATAAAGCTGCAATAGGAGAAAGTATCAATTCTGTATATATTTTTTATTACACACATCACATTCAATGTGTCTAAATGTAGAGCAGTGAATCTCATTCATTCTCTCAGGAGCTAGCTGAACAGTGCAGAGCCTGAATATCACTTTACAGCCACTTTCCTATTACCAGCATCCAGCTAAAGTGATCAATTACACAAACACCAGCTCATCTGCAATCAGACACAGTCGAAACCGCTGCTTCATTCACTCACTGGTGTTTGTTTGTATATTTACAGTATTTTTGCCCTGGCAGACATGTAGGAATGTTTTGGTGAGTTTTAGTAACTCAGTAACAGATTCATTTTGTTTCTCTGATACATAATAGAATCATGATTCCTTAATTATTTATTACTAAATGATTGTTTCAGCTAAATAGGCTTGGTTTCTTATTGGGCTCTGAATGATTACATGCGTGCTGTGATTTTTCGTGTGGAGTTGTGTTTGTGAGTTATTGTTATTCTAATGTTTTAATAATTGTGTCTTTCAGCTTCAGAAGAGAGAGCGATCGTGCCGTTTCTTCATACAGGTATTTCATTCTGTCCTTGCTTTGTATGTTGTGTGTGTGTGTGTGTAGACACAAATATATTCCTTTCTAATTCATGTTCCATATCACTTTAGCATCTACACAGATGTAAAGTTTTCAACATAACACTGCTTTATACTTGTGTGCAGCTGTATGTGTCATAGCATATGAATCATATTGGGTGTTTGTGTGTGTCTGTGCGTCTGCACTTGTGCCCGTGGGCTGCTTTTTTTGCATTTATAAAAGCAGAGCAATTTTTTTCTCATGAGAAAGCAGTAGTGATGTCCGCACCGGTCAGCAGTGTCACATCAGGCGACTGATAAACACACACACACACACACACACACACAGACACACACACACACACACACACACACACACACACACACACACACACACACACACACACACACACACACACACACACACACACACAGAATCATGTAGATAAGCCCAAGAAAAGCTCAGCAGACTGAACAAAAGGAAAGCATGCGAACTGATTAAGAGGTTGAAAATGACGTATCTCAAACTGATCTAGACCGCTCAGTCAAAACTTTTTTGATTAGTAATATGCATTGCTAAAAACTTAATTTGAACAACTTGAAAGGTGGTTTTCTTAAATATTTAGATTTTTTTGCACCCTCAGATTCCAGATTTTCAAATAGTTGTATCTCAGCCAAATATTTTCCTATCATAACAAACCACACATCAATGAAAAGCTTATTTAATCAGCTTGATTTATAAAATCGAAAAATTTACCCTTATGACTGGTTTTGTGGTCCAGGATCACATATATGTATTTTTTTATTGATCAGGTCACCTCATATAATAGAACAGAACAATTCCAGATTCACAGAATGCTTATTTATTTATTAATTTATTTATTTAGTCTAAATTTGAGGGATCACTTGCCGTTTCAAATTGACACATTTCTGCTCATTGCATTGATAACCAAAATCTATTCATTTTTCATGATCCTGCATACACACCATTAGGTAACATTAGTCCGAGGTGACTGCAGAGCAACTTGAACCAAAAAAAGACAGAGTGCTTTTTCAAATATCTGCTGAGATGAAATGAGTCTATCCAAATGTCAGATGATCGTGCTGATTTAGACAGAGAGAATTACAGGATTCTGTGACAACTGTCTGAAGCCTCCCGGTGCTGACATCAAGCAAATATGGATTCTCAGTGGTCATCTAATATGTAATGCAGTGTGTGTGTGTGTGTGTTTCTTCATGCTGGATTACCTCCTCAGCTTCAAAGCACTTCAGTTCTGCTCCATTTACCAAGTCTGTGGAGAGTATTGCTGCTGTGTGTGTGAGGAAATAGAATATAAGAAGAGTTTAAAAAAAATCTCTTATCTGTCTCCACAGTACGAGCCCCCATGTGCACACACACACACACACATGCACACACAATTTCCCCTGACCTCTTGACACAGTTTGTCAGTAGATTTCAGAAGCAGTTTTGTGAGGAAGTAAATATAACTCTTCCTTTTTACCTTTTATGCCAATCGTCTCTCATCTCTGTCTCTCCTTTTTCTCTCTCTCATAAAAGGGTCATTACTTAAGTGGTGTCAAAATGAATATACTCATCCCGCCTTTAACACACTCTGTCTCACTCTCTCTCACACACACACACACACACACACACACACACACACACACACACACACACACCGCTCTACTGTAACTGGGGCAGAATGATTCACCCCAATGGCCAGATTAGCCTTCAGCAATTTAAAGACAAATGACAAAACATCCCTCTGTCCATCCCTACGGATGAGTGCACTACAGCGAGAGATGTTAATTTCATCACATATCTCCTCGCCACAGATATTATGTGAATGAATAACAATGCAAGGTTATGAACTTCCATAGAGACATGATTTATTTTAAATAAAAGGATTTTGACCTGGAATCATTGTTTGCAGCGTTTTTGTGAAAGAGACAAATATATTTGGCCTGCTTTGTGAATATCATTGCAGTCCATATGTTTATGTTGCAGCGTGCTGCACTTTTTCAAATGAAAAGCAAGATTGTAATGTGTCGCAATATACTCATCAAGCCTTTTAATAAACTACCACCTTAAAGTCTTAAACCTTCATTTGTATATCAAGGTTGAGGTTTTAATATCCCTGTGATAATATTCACTGCCAAAATTTAAAAGGCTTAATATCTTAATAATGACTTTTTTAAAGTCCCTTATATTAGTCTCCGCCACACAGCCGAGATATTTCATTTTTTCTATACAGTGCTCGTATGGAGCCATTAATTACCTCTTGCCTTGTGTTTGCATGTGTGTGTGTGATGACAGCTTCTTTCATTTCCACAATGTCTCACACTCCCTGTGGATCTTTTTTTAGTTTGACAGGGTTATATTCCAGTACAGAAACCGTGTAGTGTGTGAGTGCGGGTGGAAGTGGAAGAGAAATGGTTTATTGGAGAAGTGTGCACTTTGGGAAATATGTCCTTACTGTGAAGTTCAGATGTCAGAATGTATGTGCATGGGTTCAGAAGTCGTCCCTCGCCTCCAGAGCGCTGACGTCTCTGTTTTCCTCTCTTCTGCAGGCCATGGTGGAAACGGTGAATAACCTTCTGCAGGTGCGATCCCAGGCGGCCTGGAGGGAGCTCTCTGTGGCCGAGCAGCTGCGATGTGCAACCATGCTGCTGGACACGGTGGAGACGGGTGCCTTCATGCTCGCAGACAACCTCCTCAAAACCGACACCATACAGGAGAGCACCGACAACATACGTGAGTTTACCAAACCCGCCATCGCGATCTAATAAGTATGCACAATTCATCTTTGTGTCTCCAGTTGCATGTTCTGATTTCTCCTGTCATGAGGAGACAAATAAATTAAGTTAAAAAACAGATGGATAAAACCTTTTTTTCTTTTTGGATAAAGAAACCATGTTTGTTTGCACAAGCTGATTCATAACATTGTGAAACAAAGTTTTATGTTTTTATTTGTAATGTTCTGTTATGAAGTTTAACATGCTGAATATGAAAATCTCATGATTAACAGTGGTCATGAAAACTACAAAAATATGTTGACAACTTATACAAACTTATCTGTTATTACTCGTGCATAAAAATACTGAGCTAACAACAACAGTTTAACAAAAATGAGTCGTCCAAAACTTCAGAAGTGTACACTGGAGGATTTCTGGCTGTTATGGATGGAATGTTCCAGAAAGAACTAGAATATTCTAGAATGTTACAGAAATGTCTAGAATGTTACCAATCTTGAAAAAGCTAAATATCTTTTTTTAAAAACATGCAAAAACTCTACGTACTGAACCAGTGTTTCCTTATTAATGTTCAGAAATTTGCCTAGCCTAAATATTTACCAAAATATTAATGCTGGGTGAAAATAAAGAGTACAATAATCATCAGCATTACAGAAGAACCATAAATAATTTACGGTTTATGTAAAATAATAATACTTTCACAGTTTCTTCACATAGTTTGCATTAATCTTCAACATCACATAGGGGTTTTAATCATTTTGAACACTTCCAAAGAGATTTCATTAGGTGTAAAAATGCATTAAAGATTTTTTTTAGCATATTAGAATGATTTCTGAAGGGTAATGTGAGTAATGAGTAATGATTAGTAAGGAAATATATAAATGTTTTGTATTGAATATATATATATATATCCCCCCCATAAAAAGTGCACATGAACACTGTCTGCTAGGGGTTCATATGTATGGCCTGATGCATAAAAAACACATTATCACATTAGAGGTAAACAGCAGGGACACAGGCTTCAAGTGCACTCGAGCTAGATGTAACGAAGCGTGTCTGTGCAAAACACAAGAGCGCTCCACACAGGGGGTCTCGTTCCGTCTGACTCATGCAGAGGAATCCATGCCTCATCTTTAACAGACAGAAGTGGTCAAAATGTGTACCGACTGACACAGGACTGCCACAGATACAGAGAAAGCATGCGCTCAACATGGCGTCATTTTTAGCTTGATGGGATTTATAATTCTTGATCAATACGAGCATTCAAACGTGACATTTGAAACCATTGCTGTGTTAATTGTAGAATGCTCCAGCATGCCGTTAACTGCTCTCACGCTGTCAGTCAGTGCAGGCAGGAGGCAGTTTCCTTCAAGCTGTTCAGGAATGAATGGGTGCTGTGAAACTGTAAGACAGTGCAGTTAAACAATGAATCTAATCTATAATCAATATTCAAACCAATGCTAAAAATAATGTTGCAGATTAAAGACAGCATCAACACAAGCACAACCTCTCTCTATCTCTCTAGAAATGTAGCAGAAAAAAGTCTGTTTACATATAAATACTCTAATAAATACTTTTATAGCTGCAACAATCACTCAAAACCATGAGCTCATTCACACACACCACACACACACACACACACACACACACACCACACACACACACACACATTTTTACAGCTAGGGTTTAAAATTAACATTCACCAAACGCCAGTTGCAAATAAAAATTGGCTCAGGAGAATACATAACAGCCAGTTGGCCTTTTCTAGGAACTGCAGAATAATGCATTATTCTTTCTATTTACACAATGAACAGTGACTGTTGAGCAACCAACATCTTTTGGGAAATTTACTGGAAAAAGTTTGCCTTTTATTGTCCAAAACTTAATGTAAAGACACATTAATGTAGAAACACATTCATGATATTAGCCTCTAAAACAACACTAATAATAAAATCTAAATGTTCACAATTTCAGCTTTAAGAGATACGGTGCATGACGGACTCTCTGGCCCAATGGGAAACAGATCTTCTTTTTATTTATTTTTTTAGTTTTTTACCACAGAAGAAAAGCAGGAATGACATGCACCTGTTCTTTCTGAGAGGGCCTTCCTGGCTCACTTGAAACACAAGGTCAGATATGACATGACTAAAAAACTCATTCACGCAACATTTTAATTTAGAATGCAATGAGATTTAGGTATAAAATCAATATATATTTTTTAACTGGTCTTTAACTTGACAGCCGGTGATCACCTGTATTTTCATCATAATCTATAAAATGTAATTTAATTAAATATTTTTTTTTTTTTATAGTTGCATTCACTGTCCACTTGCCACAGAGGTCTGCATATGCACAACTCATTTCTGATATTATATTTGATACATTTGCAGACTTTTTAAAGCTTGCAAGCTCCAGTCCCTGATAACTGTAGTGAGAAACTAGTACACAGTCCTCAGAATTCCTCTTTTTATGCGGGTTTGGAGAGATGTGAAGTTGAGTAAATGATGACAGCATTTTCATTCTTTGAAGAACTCTTCCTTTAATTTTTACTATTTACACTGACAGAGAAACAATAGAGAGAGGAAGAAAGTGAGGGAGCCAGTGGCAAAGATTTGAAACGTTATAAGGGAGGACATGAGAACAGCAGGAAGAACAAAACTAAGGAGGAGACAGAATGAACAGAACATAACCAGAGACAGAGAGAGCGAGACAGACAAAAGCAGTGTGGAAAAGAGAGGATGAAAGGGAGAGGAAGAGAATAAATGAAAGAAAACAAAAAGAGAGAAAAGAAGGGGGATGGTGGTCAGAGATCCATGCTAACTGCTCTATTCTTCTCCAGTGCTTTCACAGCACAAAGGGGGAAATTTATCGTTCCTGGCAAACAATTTATCCGCTATTCCACCACTCAAGGCCAGTTCACATGCATCTCGCCTGAGAGAAATAGCTCTCCGTGGGATTGCCCTCTAGCCTAGCTTTTCCCCTTTCTCTCTGCGTATTTCATCACTGGTGTTTTTTTGGCATCTGATCATATGCCTTAGTTGTTTGGCCTTGATGTTTTACATGGCTGTTTTTGGAGAGGTTCATTAGTGCATAAGCAACATCAAAAAACTCCACCGACATCTGTGTGATCTCTTTTATGCAAATCTACATTGCTAACTGAGCTAACGGTTAGCATTCATCTCTCATGCGCTCGGCTGGTACTAAACCCCTCAGAAGTGTACAATATTTGCTATCTTTGCTCATGGGCACTTAGATCTGTCAGTCACCTGAGCCGTAAATGCCATGTAACTAAGCACTGAAACCAGAGGATAATACTATAGCTGATGGCGTCACAAGAAACCCTTCACTGGTATAATCATTGGCTGGGATGATACACAGCAGACAGGGGAAAATATAAATCCTTTTAAGGCATTTAAGAGCCCTCTAAAACAAAATTGGGCACTGGTAAACCGTTTACTGTAATATGATGAAATTACAGTGGTAAAAGAAGCTCACAGAGTAGGGGTCCAGCTAGACGTTTGTAATAAAAAATAAAATAAATAAAACTATTAGATGAAACATTTGCAAAGGATATAGACTTGCTGTTAACGTAAAAAAAAAAAAAATTTATAAATTATTTTAAAGAAAGCTGAAATAAAGTACAATAAAAATATTTTGCTAAATTTAAAATAATAATAATAATAATAATAATAATTGTGCCTAAATGAAATATAAAATAAATCTAACGACTAAAATTACTTAAACTAAAATGCTAATAAATTAAAGCTAAATATAAATATTAAAGACCTAATAAAAATGATACAAGTAAATAATAAATCTAAAAATATAATAAAATAATTAAACAATTTTAAAAGACTGATCAACTGTCTAGTACACTGTGGTTAGCTCGCAAAATGTAAGTTAACTAAACATATAAAAAGAATGAGATGTTTAATTTCAATATTTACAGTATAGCGTCAGTTTATCCTACAGTACATTAATTGTCGTAATAACAAATTTCTGACAACATACAGTACATCATGAAGTAATTTTGTACAATTACTTAATAAAACTCTTGATAGAATACCAATTTAGTGTTTAGTACAACAGACCAAAAACTTTCATTTTTCATGTATATGTTTTTACAAAAATAAAAAAATGTTTCTATGGGGAAAGACACTTGAGTTTATTCTACAAAATATTTTTCAGCTTGTTCATTTCCAGTGTTTAGTACAACAGACCAGAAAATACAACAGGCATGAAACATGGATTTATGCAACCGTACATATTTAATGTATTTTATTTGTCTTTTACATAAGACTTAAGAAATCAAGAAATTAATATACAGAACTTCTTAGATTCTCTTTAGCACTGAGTGCAAATCCTTTTATGCATACACATCTTTCAGTAAAAAGAAAAGTTTTTTTCGTAATTACATTGCTCTTTTTTTTATCTTCAATCTCAAATCTTAGCCGAAAGCTAATCTTAATCTCGCAGACAAAATCTCCCACCATTATCCATTTATTCAAATTAGAAACGTATTCCTCCTCTCGCTCTTTCCTTCCTTTAATGCTTTCTTTATGCTATGAGCTGGTCTTGTAAAATGAGTGTGTACACCATAGAGCGGAGAGCATCGAGGAAATTGCTTTTTTTTTTTAGATCGAATGCAGAATTTGGCTTATTTGGGTGACAAAAGATGCTCTCTAAATCTTTTTAAAACAGAATACCAAAAGAACGATCCGAACAACTTGTCTGGTTTGAAAACAGCATGTTAATAGATTACACTTGTGCACAGTTTTCTGTGAAGACTAGATTCAGATAATTAGGTTAGCACAGTATGAGTACCCCTGCAGCCTGTGTGTGTGTGTGTGTGTGTGTGTGTGTGTGTGTGTGTATCTGCTTTGAAGGCATGCACCATATCTGCTGTGCAGTGCTTGAAGTGGTTTATATAACTGGGCTGTTCTGTTCCTTATGGATCTCTCTCTCTCTCTCTCTCTCTCTCTCTCTCTCTCTCTCTCTCTCTCTCTCTCTCTCACACACACACACACACACACACACACACACTGTATCCCTCTGATCATTACCCTAGGGTGTGTGACTTTATTACTTCAGGTTTTTGTGTGTTATCTGTGTGGGTATCTCTCTTTTCAGCCTGAAAATATGCTTTCTTATGACTCCTTTATTCAGGATGTTCTTTCTCAGACCCATCAAAAAAGTGTCCTTGGTGCATTTAGCTCTATGAGCGGTCTGAGGAGGGTAAAAGCACTCAAAATCTGTCACAGGCATCAGTCATCTGTAGATGAGGTTTATACAACATGTTACATCTCATTCGAGAACTACTTAGGAAAGTGACTTGCATAATTTCACAAATGTTGTTTTGATTATTAGAACAGTATACTGTGATGTGGTTTGTAAATAAATGACATTAATGATGACAGAAGAGTAGCATCTCTTAAATGAGATCAGAAGGGTGCTATTTTGTGCAATTTGAAAAATCTGTATTTCACACAACTCACACTCGTGCACGAAACAGACTGACACGGAGCTGTATTTTTATACTTTATATTACAAAACCTGGGCTGAGAATTACATAAACCGCCTGTTGCTTGGCCTGGAGACCACCTGCAGATATGAAGGAAATGATTTTAATAATGCTCACATACACACATAGATTCAGATGTGATTTAAAGATGTGTAACTTCATAAGATGCCTGTTGTATAACTCATGGCTGCCCCAAGAGAACTGTAGACTTCACATGCTGATGTGATATAATATGTTCACACATACATACGCATACTTTCATGTCTCAGAGTGAATTTATAAAGCTATTTGGCCGGCCATAGGTGTCTTTTAACTTACCTCAATAAATAAACATTGTCTCAATAGAGTGAATACAGTGCAATCAATACACACTAATTTAGAGATTTATGAGTTTTCTACACAAACTCTGATTTGTGGATGCACATTTTTTCCTTTTTCATGTGTGTGCTTTTAAAAAACAATAATCTTTAATTCCCAAACTGTCTGCATGTAAACTTGTGTTTATTCGTCAAAATATTTTTCTACAGATGTTTTAAGGAATATAGGAATATATTTGATTTACCCTGCTTACATATTAATCTATGCATTAATTTATTATGAAGTGCAGAAATTAATTTTTTGGTGTATTATTAATTATTGTATTCATAATTTATAACATTTCTTTCTTTCTTTATTTTGTTAAAAGAGGATGCTAGTAAATAATCAGTCAACTAATATAATGTGTGTTAATTAAATTGTATTTATTTATTTGACCTTTATTTAACCAGGAAAATCTCTCTGAGATTAAAATCTCTTTCACAGGAGAGTCCTGGCCAAGAATGGACAGCAGTTACAGTCACAACTTACAAATTGAAACAACAAATGTACAATTTAAAACACTTAAAAACAATTACAAATCAAGTTTGTAATTTCAATTTCGTTTGGAGTAAATTCCATTCAAATGATTAAGTAATAATGAATTTTCCTTCTAATAGACAAAGATGGCCAGGATACTCTATTATACAATATACAATGATGAGTTAAAGGTTTACTCTCTGATATAAATCTTAAAGCGCTGTGATAAACAGCATCCAAAGAAGAAAGAAGTTGAGAGGAAGCAAATTGATAAAGCACATCACCATAATCGAGTACAGGCAAGAAAGTAGCAGAAACTAACCTCTTTCTTACATTAAATGAAAAACAGAACTTATTTCTAAAATAAAACCCAAGCTTTATTTTTAATTGTTTCGTTAAATTAGTTATATGAGACCCAAAAGATAATTTGTCATCGATAGTGATACCAAGATATTTATATTCTTTCACTAACTCAATCACATTACCTTGCAAAGTCTGAAGAGGGGAATAAGATTGTCTACCGCCTTTTTGGAGCTTGAGAATAACATGATTTTAGTTTAATCAGCATTCAGAACAAGTTTTAGTTTATGAAGCCGAGACTGAAAAACATCAAATACCGCTTGAAGTTTAATCAAGGCTTGCTGTTTTGAAGGTGCACCACAATACATAACAGTGTCATCTGCGTAAAAATGAAAATTAACGTCTTGATTACCATGGTCAATACTGTTTATGTAGATAGTAAATAAAACAGAAATAAAATAAAATATGTATATTAGATGAAATCTTAACTCAATTCAAATATGTGAAGTACAAAATTCATTAAGATTGAAATAAAAAAATAAATAGAAATATTAAAATAATAAAAATGGCAAAACATAAGAACAACAAGAACAAAATTACTACTAAAAATACCAAATATAAAATAACTATACTATATTTTATTCTATATAATATACTAAAATAACAATTAAAAAATAATAATTATAGTAAATATATACATTAGAATGATTAATAAAATTTTTCTTTATTACTTATTTCTTTGATTTCCTTAATTCCTTAAGACTTCCACCCAGAACATCTCACAGGAATTAATTGTTTTTCAGTATAATATTCTTGTATTGTTCTTTCGCCAGCTGTAATGAAGTGTGGGCTTGCAAAGCATCTTTTAGCTTTCTTTAAAGAGACTGTTAAATTAAACACTGCACATCAGTAATGAGACAAACACTTTTCAACTGAAAAGAGAGAAGCCTCGTTTGAAATCAATTACAAATGATTACATTAGTGTAAAGTGAACAGAACTGCTTCTAATGTCTCTGC
This sequence comes from Carassius carassius, assembly GCF_963082965.1. Taxonomy (NCBI): domain Eukaryota; kingdom Metazoa; phylum Chordata; class Actinopteri; order Cypriniformes; family Cyprinidae; genus Carassius; species Carassius carassius. The sequence continues at coordinate 1,741,266 of NC_081760.1, forward strand.
ATCACACCATCTGCCCTACTGAGAGCTTTTTAGTAGCTTTCACCTCCACCGTGACCTGAATCCATACGTAGATGAATTAACATTGAGTTATTAACATGAATTTACCTTAAGCAAATGTGGGTGTTCTTACAGATGAGCTCTCAAATATAAATTTATTTTACAATGAGGGGTGACACAGAGTTGAATCCACAGCGTGAACCTCTCAAGATTTAAAAAGAGGTCTGTCTTCTCCGGGAAACCTTGTGTGATAATCAGTGAGTGCATTTCTCCATATATTACGCTCCGCTCGCTCATTCCGTGGGGTCTCGCTCAACCCAGAACGGCCTGCTGGGTCAAAAATATGCAAGGAGACATTTTATTGTTTAGTAATAAACTGGTGTTTTCTGTGTCGCTGCAAAGATGAAGTTGACGATGCGGACTCGCCACACCAGAGAGAAATGCACATTTCATATGGATTACATCATCAGAGAGTAGCCTATTTATTTTTGTTTTAATATTTTCGTTTAAAAGTAGACATTTCAAGCTTTCTGTAATATATAGCCTATATTTCTCAAATCTGCGAGGCGAGTTTCGGCACCCTCCAGTTTAGGGTGACCAGACCTCCCAAAAAATTTGTGACAGTCCCGAAATCTAAACTGTTGTCCCGAATCCCGAATCTGGCCCTAATTGTCCCGAAAATTATACTTAAGCAAAATCTTGAGTAGTTATTGTCTGATAAACATTAAAAACTGTCTGCAGAGGTTGAGTCGTCCTGCAACCATCCCCCGCCGGCTGCTCAGTGGCTGCAGCATCTTTTTTCTAAGTTCTAAAAAAATACCGTAGGCGGCTAGGCACGAATTTAGATATTCATTTATCTAATTAATCTATATGCACAAAGAAAATACAACCTTTTTGTCCCCTTTTTGTTTTAAAGTTTGATGAAGAGAGCGCAAGTTGCTGCAGCTGCGAGGAGGACAGTGATGCAAAACTGTGTAGGAGTGATTGACAGTTCGCGGCACTGTGTACAAAAAATACTCCGCTACACAATTATCTTGTTATTTTTGTTTAAGCTTATTAGCGTTAGCGTTACAGAAAGGTCTGATTTACGCACTGTTACAACAGTCATTGTTTTTTTTTTCTTTTTACATTGACATTTGAGTTCATGATTTTAATGTTGTTGTTTCTTGTGGCAGACTAAAGAGTAATGACAGACTGTTGATCTTTGAATAAAAATGTGTTTAGTTAAGGTTTAAAAATTCATTATCTTTTATTATAGGCTACGAAGTCTAATATCATAAGCCCCCCATCCCGTCACCCAAGACTGCAGACAACTCCCCCCCCGTCCCGTCCCGAATTTCAGCCAATATCATCTGGTCATCCTACAGTTCACATGCAATTCAAGTGATCGTGTCAGCGCCTCTTTACATTGTCTGCTATATATTTGCTTCTTATTTATAAAATACGGGCAATTGATTGATAAAACATTGATCAAAATTAAGATACAATTTATACAAAACAAAAATCTTTTAAAAAGAGTTTTCTATAAAACAAAACTCAATGAAGTCGTAAAAGTCATGTTTTACCAAAAACAGCGTCTTCAACTTTTCTTTTGCCGCCTCCATCTTTACCTGCAGACTGAGCTCGTGCGTCATCTTCGCGCCAGTTATTATGCCAATAAAGTGTAGGCCTATGTATTTCAAAATTGTGTCTAGTACTATATTGATTACAAAAGTTTAATTGGCATCTTTATTTCAAACGACCCGACCGACCACGCCCCGAATATCATTAAAAATATTTTTTCATCACTGGTGGTAATTATAAATAGACTGGAAACATTTTATCCGAATTTTCAATATGTTTCACAGCCAGCAAATTGTAGTTCATTACTTACTCCAAAATGCATGATAAATATTGGACTTAGTAACATTACATTACACTTTTTAGATGATATACATAATGGGACTACTTTTAGATTACTTTTGACCTATCACATTGATTTAAATACATTGTAAAAATTTCCCAAACTAGGATTCATGAAAAAATAACATTTTAATAAATAATTTAAAAACAACAAATCAAAATAAAACACTTACTAAAAAAGATTAAATATTTTATTTGTTTGCCTGCATGTCAGAAGACCATAAACTGATATCATAGAACAAGAACATGAAAATATGTTACTTATGAACTTGTAACCTTAAAATCTCGGAGGGTACTTCAAGAAAATCTATGAGATGAAAGGTCAAAAGTTTAAGAATCACTGCATTATGTAAATAAGATATAAGAGAATCTGTCAATATGTTTGAAAGACAAAAGCCTTCAGTAATGCATTATTAAATAACCCACAGAGTGATAAGTCAAATAAAAGTTGTAGTGCAGTGGTGAAATGTTGAGAAAACGCTTCTTAAAATTGAACTGATTTTTGTAGATCCAGTAGTCAAATGCTGTGTGGCCTCTCAGTTTTCTGTGTTGTTAGAACGTCTCGGTTACGTATGTAACCCTCGTTCCCTGATGGAGGGAACGGAGACGTTATGTCGAACGACATATGGGGTCTCACTTGGGAGGCCAATCATCTCTGAATTTAAGAGAAAACGCCAATGAAAATTGGCTAGTGGATTAACACACCTGAGCCACTCCCCGTGCCACGGGTATAAATAGGGCGACAGGTGCATCCACTCATTAGGTTTTACGCTGAGGAGCCGAGAACGTGTCCCGGCAACAGCGAACGGTTCAAGGTTGTGGCATGGGGACATAACGTCTCCGTTCCCTCCATCAGGGACGTTCCCTATATGTCGGTCACTACGAGTTATGTCGAATGACATATGGGGTCCTATGGAAAATGCCACAACCTGAACACCGTCACAACCCTGTGGCGCTGCAATTGTCGACAAGCCCTGGCGTGCCACAAAAGCTACGCTTAAGGTCGTAACCTTCCCAAAGCCCCAGCGCAAATTCACTGATCTTGGTACCGAAGGGGCCAAAGGGTGAGTACATCGATGCTGGAGAAGGCCACGCTGCTGTTTCGCCCACATAAGGTAATGGAAGGGATTTCAACCTTCAGAGAAAGATTGCTTCAAATCTTCCCTATTTGTTCTTTCAGCTGGCAAGACAATGGGGAAGCGAGCCTAGGAAAAGGTCGCTACGGAGACCACATCCTACCCGTAGGGAGGTGACATGTGGATATACCGATATGGACTGACCCAGGGGGCAGTACTACATATGGAAGGGGTCTCTGAGGCAGGTCCTACCTTGGAGTAGGGATGGAATGGCTGCCTGAAGAGACTGACAGAACGGGTCTGCCAAGGGAAGACACGGGTTTGCCAAGAGGGAAACCTTACCATGGAAGAATACACATATGGGATTACCCGTAGGGAACCAAGCCATATGAACACCTAGCCCAGTACAGGGGCTGACCGGAACTCCGGGCATGCTAACGCCAGTACTGGGCCTGGCGACAGACTGCTCCGCCAAGTCTGACTGCCGAGGGTGCTGGAAGATGCTCGACCAGGGTACGCCAACCGGGGAACTCTACTGGGAGAAGAAAGGCGCTCACATCCCCGTGTTAGGGGGAATGGTGCAGCAAGCGTGACACCCAGCCAGCCCTTCCCGCCAATTACCTGTTACCCAACACACGGGAAGAAACTGGTTCCACACGGAGGTTGTAAAACCTCGCAAAGGTGTTAGGTGTCGCCCAGCTCGCAGCTCGACAGATGTCTGCCAGAGAGGCGCCGTGCGCCAGTGCATAGGAGGAGGCCACACTCCGTGTGGAGTGGGCCCTCACCCCCAGGGGGCATGGCTCGCCTTGGGAATGGTAAGCCAAGGCGATGGCATCCACTATCCAGTGGGCCAACCTCTGCTTAGAGACAGCCTTCCCCTTCTGCTGACCTCCAAAGCAGACCAGGAGCTGCTCAGAGCTTCTGAAGCTCTGGGTCCGGTCCACGTATATGCGAAGCGCTCTTACGGGACACAGCAACGCCAATGCTGGATCTGCCTCCTCCAGGGGCAGCGCTTGCAGGTTCACCACCTGGTCTTGGAAGGGAGTGGTGGGAACCTTGGGCACGTATCCAGGCCGGGGTCTCAGGACAACGTGAGAGTAGGCCGGCCCGAACACAAGGCACTCTTCACTTACCGAAAATGCTTGGAGGTCCCCAACCCTCTTGATGGAAGTGAGCGCTGTCTTGGAGCGCTGTCTTGAGAGACAGGAACTTAAGCTCGACTGAATCCAGCGGCTCAAAGGGACCCCTCTGAAGTCCCGCCAGGACAATAGAGAGGTCCCAGGAGGGAATCAGGGGTGTCCTAGGAGGATGTAACCTTCTGGCACCCCTCAGGAACCTAACGATGCTGCCATCGACATCTGATCCCAGGCGGCAAAATGAATGACCCGTTGGGACTGCCATAAGACAGCCCAGCAAAATCACCCAGCAGCCTCACAGGACAAACACTGCGGAAGGGGTAAGAGGTCCGTGGGGCGTGGCCCGGCGGAGAAGCTCTCACTGTCACCTCCAAATCTCCCAGAGCACTAGCCGGCGGTCCTCTGCTCGTGACAGAGAAACCGGAACGGGTAGTGACAGAGGGGTCTGCTCCTTTCCCTTTAAGAAAGGAGAGACGCGATCGCAGCGTTGCCATGGTCACACACGCAGTGCGTGCATGAACCATCCACGAACGCGCCTTCAGCGTGCTGAATGCCCAGACACGGAAGACAACGAACGTGGCTGTTGTCAGAGAACAGGAAACGACCGCATCCAGAAGGACGCGGACGAAACGGCGTCTTTAAAAAGGGTCCTCCCAAGTGAGACCCCATATGTCGTTCGACATAACTCGTAGTGACCGACAGATAGGGAACTGAGTCTTTGTGTGAATGTCCAAAAAACTGGATATAATAAATAAGCAGTAGGCTATTTTAGAAAGGAACATTTAAAAGAATTACTGTGAATCAATAAATTATGATTTTTTTTACTGCCATTGTTTGAAAAAAAAATGCAATCATAAATAAAAGTATTTAAAATTGTTATATAACTACAAACTTAATCTTGGGAATCTGATAAATAATCCAGATTAGATGTACTATGCTTTCTGAAAACACGAGACTTACAGTTCCCCTCCAGTCTGATAGGGGGCAGCATTTAAATGTGTGCATGTTTATGTTTCGCAGAACTGGAGGTGGCACGTTTGAGCACAGATGTTAATCTGGCGGATCTGAGTTTCCCTCAATCTGGTCAAAGCGGAAACTCCATTCATCTCTCCGCCAACACACTCAAACAGCAGGGACGCAATGGTAATGCGCCACTGTCCAGCTGTGTATTTCCCAATCCCACACCACTTTCCAGACTGACCTCTTCTGCGTTTTCCATTCCTCAGGTGAGATCCGCTTGGCACTTGTTCTCTATAAGAACCTCGGTCAATACCTGTCCACGGAGAACGCTAGCGTGCGTCTGGGAAGTGAGGCGGCCTATCCAAACTATTCCCTGATAGTCAACTCACCTGTTATTACAGCAGCTATTAATAAAGACAGTAACAAGGTCTACCTGTCTGAACCTGTGGTCTTCACTGTCAAACACATACAGGTATTATACACTCTTACATTTCTGGATCTTTTCTGAGTGTGTTACTATAATGGTGTCTATGATGTGCATCTCCTCGTTCCAGCAGTCGGAAGAGAACTTCAATCCGAATTGCTCGTTTTGGAGTTACTCCAAACGCACCATGTACGGATACTGGTCCACTCAGGACTGCAGGCTACTAGGCACCAACCGCACTCACACTTCCTGTTCCTGTACACACCTCACCAGCTTCGCAGTGCTTACGGCCCACGTGGAGGTCAAGGTATGTCGCAAACTTACCTTATCAGTACTAATCGCATCAATGAAAGTACTAAGGAAAATATATGTTGACAAAGCATTTCTAGATCTGTTCAGTGAACGAAAATGAGAAAGAAACTTTTAATCAGAGTGTACAGCTGTCTAAATTATGTGAACCTGGAGCACAAAACCAGTCTTAAGTGTCAGTTTTTCAAAATGAATACGTTATGATAGGACAATATTTCGTCGAGATACAACTATTTGAAAAACTGGAATCTGAGGGTGCAAAAAAATCTAAATATTGAGAAAATCATTTTTAAAGTTGACCAAATGAATTCTTAGCAATGCATATTGCAAACCAAAAATTAAGTTTTGATATATTTACAGTAGGAAATTTACTAAATATCTTCATGGAACATGATCTTTACTTAATATCCTAATGATTTTTTGCATAAAATAAAAATCTATAATATACAATGTATTTTTGGCTATTGCTACATATATTCCCCAGAGACTTAAGACTGCTTTTGTTAACGTTTGGTTTGTTACAGTTTAACACATTTTTATGCACCAGTCTTATTTTAGTATTATTATGCTATATAGCACTTAAAATGTTAATTGATATTTTAAAATAGCTTTATTTTTATATTTTCAGGTTTCCTTTCATTTTGTTTTGTGCTTTTCTTTTTTTTCTGATTAGGTGTAATTTATTTTGAACTTTAATTGATTAATTAGTCTAATTAATTAGATTTCAGTCAGTTGCCACGCCAACATTTCTAATTTTTAGATTTTAACATTTTATTTTATTTTATTTTAGGTTTATTTCAATAACTAGAGCCTTTTTTAACAGTTTTATTTTTAGTTAACAATAACAACACAGTTTTGCACATTATAATCAGCTGAAATTTTGTTGAATAAATCTACATGGTCATGTAGTGGACAAAAATGAATAAGCATGACATGGCAAGATTCTGAGTAAAAATAGCCCAAATATAGTTTGAACCACTATATTGTGTATGCATCAACATGTTACGATGTTTATGCTTGTGTGTGCATGTCAGCAGAAGACGGCCGAAATGATTTATGCACAAAACATAAAGGCAAAAGGTCAGGATATACATAAATGTAAATTTTGTATGCAGAGGGGAGGATTGACCTTAAACATTCTCACACACACACACACACACACACACACACAAAACACATCATTTAGACCCACACCCTTGAGGCTGCATTAATAAATGCTGCGTAAACGTATGAATGATTAATAAAACCATTTAGTTTGCATGTAGCTTGCACACATTCACTGAACATGGAGTCTTGTCATAGCCGCAGTGCTCCAAGTTTCTCACACTAGCACTGAAATGAATGGGCCATCCTGACCCAGACCCACACTGACAATCTGCAAAACTTAAAATCAATGTTTAAGTGCATTTCTCGCCTAAATGTAAATGAAAAATGTAATCTGGGCTCTCAGCAGAATGCATGAATGCATCTTCCTGTCTGAACTCTACCAAGTTTGTAGTCGAATACTCAAACAAATAAAAAATGTTTCATTAAAAATTCTTTTGAAGAGCTAAAATAACTTATATATACAGTATGTACATTATCATTCAAAAATTTTGTATCAGAAAGATTTTTTTTATTTTTTAAAGAAATTAGTATATTTACTCAGAAAGGATGAATTAAACGGATGTGACAGAAAAGATAAAGCACATAAAATAATAAAAACAATAATACAACATTTCTATTTTTTTTTTTTTTAAATGCTGTTTGTGAACATCTATTTATCAAAGAAATATTCAAAAATACATAACTGGTTTCCACAAAAATAGCAAGCAGCACAGCTGTTTTCTATGGAAGTTTCCACTACTAAATAAAAAATAAAAAAGTTAATTGTGTCATTTTGTCTTACGGTTTAGATTTTTTTTCCCCGTATTTATGACTTAAATCATGCAATTCTAAGAAAAAATGTCAGAACTGCAAGAAAAAAATTCACAATTAGCTTTTTTTTTTTTCAGTGACAGAAATTTTAATAATAATAATAATTAAAAAAAATTGAGCAGCAAATCAGCATATTAGAATGATTTCTGAAGCATCATATGACACTGAAGACTGAAGTAATTCAGCTTTGCTATTCCAGCTTTGGAATTTTTGTCATTTTTTTTACTGTATCTTTGATCAAATAAATGCTTGATGAGACTAAGAAACTTTAACAAACATTACTCAACAAGCAACCCAACAAACAAGCCACTGCTATTTCCATTACATGGAAAAGTTTGTACTTTATGCTTTACCTGATTCAGTAGCTGCTTATATGAACCTTGATGAACATCCTTCCATCTCTGTGTTTCTCAGAAAGCAGACCAGGTGCACGAGCTGCTGTTGGACGTCATCACGTGGGTCGGGATCCTGCTGTCTCTGGTCTGTCTGCTCATCTGCATCTTCACCTTCTGTTTCTTCCGCGGTCTCCAAAGCGACAGGAACACCATCCACAAGAACCTCTGCATCTCCCTCTTTATCGCTGAAACACTCTTCCTCACCGGGATCAACCATGCAGACCAGCCCGTACGACACACACACACACACACACATGTTTGTTTTTGTGAAAAGTGTGTTCATCCCATAGACGTAATGGTTTTTATACTGTACAAACTGTATATTCTATGGCCCTACACCAACCCTACACCTAACCCTAACCCTCACAGGAAACTTTGTGCATTTTTACTTTCTCAAAAAAACTCATTCTGTATGATTTTGAAAAATGGGGACATGGGTTATGTCCTCATAAGTCACCCTCTCCTTGTAATACCTGTGTCATACCCATGTCATTATACAGAGTTGTGTCCTGATATGACACAAAAACATGCACACAGACACACAAGCTCCATACTGTACAGAAAGCCCCACATATTCACACTTGATGGATTTAGATTTATTGCACAGCACTCAGACAATTTCTTAAGTTGGGCACCTCACTCTTGTTAATTAGAGAAATGGAGAGGGTCTTCGACCTCTCATTAATAACACAAACCTCATTGTTTCCTCAGAGAGAGAAAGAGAGAAAGTGAATATAAGCAAAGACAAATGGAAAATGACAAAGATAAAATGCTGCAAATCAATGGGGAAAATTCTGAAGTGCTAACAGAGCAGATGAAATAATACTCAAAGCAGCGAGTCACAGATCACACAGATACTGGTGGAGAGTTTCAGTAGCTTTTGTGCTCAGCGTGTACTTCTTTGTTACAGATCGTCTGTGCGGTGTTTGCGGCCCTGCTGCATTTCTTCTTCTTGGCTGCGTTTACATGGATGTTTCTGGAAGGCGTGCAGCTGTACATCATGCTGGTGGAGGTGTTCGAGAGCGAGTACTCGCGCACCAAGTACTTCTATCTCACTGGATACGGAGTGCCTGCTGTTATAGTGGCTGTGTCTGCCGCCGTGGACTATCGCAGCTATGGAACCGAAAGAGTGTATGTATATGTCAGATACAGAGAGAGCAGTGGCCAGCTGGCAATATAATTTGCCTTTATAGGGGCTAGCTGTCAGACTCTTTTTAAAACATTCTCACCATTACTGTCCAAGAAAAAAGAAACATGCAACATGTGTGGACAGTACTGTATGTGCAATTAGACAGCCTTTTCAGCTAGATTTAACAGTAAAATAATGACAAATGAACAAATAATTCACGAAACAGCAAATGTAAACAATAGATTTCCTTTACTTAGCAAGCACACACACTAAACTGATCAAAAGTGACAGTAAAAGCATTTACATAGTTCAAAAATATTTCTATTTTAAATAAATGCTGTTTTTTTATGTACTATTAATCAACACACCTTGACATTTAAGAAAAATACAGCTGACTTTATAGTTGCAGAACGTATGACAGTGTGCTTTTGTGTTCACTTGTTTATACAACAACACTTTAGTTTGAAGGACAAAATGTATAAATATATTTTAATTGAAGAGGGCTTTGAAAGACACCTTTTGAGTGAAAATACATTTATGCAATGGGACTTTTGAATCAAAACCTAGACTTAATAGACTTATTTTACATAATTATTCCACACAATATTTACACAAAATAATTAAAATAAATAATAATAAAAAAGCTCTTATTATTAATTGACAGAGCTCAAAGGGAAATGGCTCTGCAATTAATTTCCGGAAAGTCACTTTGGGTGAAAACAAACAAGACTGCTTTGTGGCAAATGACTTCATGAGCACAAATAACTTGACTCAAATCAATTATTAATTATTGCATTAATTGGATAGTTCACCAGAAAAAGAAGATTCTGTCTTCATATGCTTACTCTCATGCTGTTCCTAACTCTTATAATGATAGTTGAAAACAAAATAACAAAATAAGAATCAGTGGGGTCCAAAAATGTTAAACTCTTAAAAGGACATTATTCTTGTTATTGTTATTATTCAAAATTTATATTAAAGAAAATTAATATCTTTATTTAGCAAACACACGTTAAATTGATCAAAAGTAACAGGAAAGACATTTATAATGTTTCAAAAGAATACTGTTTCAAATAAATGATGTTCTTTCGAACTTTTTATTCATCAAAGGATCCTGAAAATTAAAACGTATTACAGTTTCCACAAAAAAAATATGAAGCGGCACAACTGTTTTCAACATTGGTAATAATCAGAAATGTTTCTTGATCAGCATATTACACTGGTTTCTGAACAATCATAGCAATCATAATGATGCTGAAAATCCAGCTTTGATCACAGGAATAAATTACATTTTACTATGAATTCATATAGGAAACAGCTCTATCAAATTGTAATAATATTTCACAATTTTTAATTAAATAAATGCAGGCTTGGTGAACAAGAACAGACTCTTCAGAGAATCTAAGAATATTATCCATCTCAAACTTTTGAACAGTAATGTACATTAAGTACACCAAATATGAATAAAATTAAAGGCATCTACAAATAGACAGTCAAAACATAGTTCTCTCTTTGATAGCAGTAAGCTGCAAAATGACTCAACTTCTGATCAGTGAGTGGAGCAAATCAGAAATCCCTCTAATGCTGTCTACTCCAGCAAAATGTTTTGCAAGCGCTAAGTGCATCAGATCAGGTTGTACTGAAAGTCTCCTGTGCGTTCACGAGTTCTGAAAGGGGCAAACTGGTGAAATTGCCCTAATTCATATTCGTAAAGAAAACTGTTCAGCCGGCATTACTGCAGTTAGTGGCCAAACACAGCTGGAAGGGATGTTCACTCAAATAAATATTTCAGCAAAAATCGTCTTTTAAAGATGAGATGTTGAACGTGGCGTGTGAATGAGTGGTCACTCAAGGACACAGTCTCACTAGACCACAGAATTAGGTCATACTCATTTAAAAAACAAGAACTGAATCGAAGGGAGGATGAAAGAAAAAAGGAGAAGAACACTGTTTTACTGCAGATCCTGTTAACCTGAGCCAACAGTGGAGATCTAAACAAGGGCACAGGGATCCATAGGCAGGGAAAACGTGGCCATGCCCTCACTTTTTTGGCAGATAATCAGTGCTTTTCATGTCTTAATGTGTCCCCCACACTCTCAAATCTTTCCAGTACCTCCATATTTACCATAAATGGCATGGCTGTTGCATGGTAGATGGTTGGTGAAATCAGTGCCAGGCTGGTAGGAGCTAAAATATAGCACAAAGAGCATGTCTGCGTGGCCTAATCCCAGCGCACATGAATTGAAATTCCTAAAATATTTATAATCCTATTTGGTTTCTGCATTCTCTAGCATATGGTATCTGTTCTTTAAAGCGTTAGCATGTCTGACTGTGTTGGTGGCCTGGAACACACACACACACACACACAAACACATCGAACAGCGATGCTTGCACTCCTGCTGGGCTATAGAGGTGATTTCAGTATAGCAGAGATGAAGATTTTAATAATTCAACTCTGGGTTGTCAATCATGCCTTGAGGTTCCCAATGTGTGTCCAATGAGCCATTTTTGAATGCAATGATCAATTAAACAGCAGAACGACACCTTAATAGTCCTTCCTAGAACTTAAACTTGCTTTAAAATTCGTTTAAAGATCGGTTTAATTTGAAAATCTGTGTTTTTCTGTGTAGGTGCTGGCTCAGGTTGGATACATACTTTATCTGGAGTTTCATCGGGCCTGCTACTCTCATCATCATGGTGAGCTTAACACACACAAACACACACACTGGGGGTTTAGAGAATGATAGAGCAAAGACAGGAGCACACACACACACACACACAGGGGGTTCAGATAATGGTCTGTCAAGGGCATTATCCCAATTACGGGAAAGTCACAATCACCCCACAAGACAAGCTGAGCATCCCCATTACTATATATAGAGAAAGAGGTAGCATGTGTGTACGTGTGGATGTTGGGATTGCTTTTTTCTAGATCATTTATTGTGTATGTTTCTGAGTTTTTAGAAGGGGTCTCATTTGGGATGTACTGCAATTTGGTAAGAAAATAGGCTGAAATCTTGGCTGCAACCAAATTTTTGACATGGAAAAAATTTACCAGAAATGTAAATATGTAATGGTGATATTTCGCCATAAAACTCTCACGCTTACTGTACAGTTGAATAGAATGTATATGTGTGCATATGTGTAGATATTTAAATCAGTGAGTTTTCGTACAGGTTGTACACATGCACTTATCTTGTCCAGTACATGTGTTATACAGTCAGTGAGATAGTAACCCACATATCTTATGTAATATACTGTAGAGTAAAAATGTGCTTGTATTAAAAGAAAATATATAAATAAATTGGGAGTTATTGTGATTTGCAGATCATAATGTGTGCAAGGTTGTGTTTGGAATAAAAGAAATGTGCTGCAATATTGCATTTATCAAAGTTGACACATTTAACTGCTTATGTTTTATACAGTTAGTTTTTTGTTTTGTAACACTTTAGAAAAGGGAACACATATTCACTATTAACTATGACATTTCCCTCAATAAATTCCTAATTTGCTGCTTATTAATAGTTAGCAAGGTAGTTGTTATGTTTATGTACTGGGTGGGATAAGCAATGTAGAATATGGTCATATCATATAATTACTAATAATTAGCCAATATGTTAACAATAGGCATGCTAATAAGCTACTATATATATATATATATATATATATATATATATATATATATATATATATATATATATATATATACATACAAACAAAGGCTTATTTAAAAATGAGCATTTTCAGTTTCACTGGCTCCATTATTTTCATATTTTGGCCAAGGATGTTCATTTCAGTGCATCCCTCCCATGATAAAACTGTGATTTCCAGGCTTAAAGACGAGGGCCCAGAAAGGTGAATCCCCCGCTAAGCCATTCTGCATTATTTTATTCATTTAAATCTGTTTATTCCAAACATTTCGTTCCAATAAAATGACATACAAATGAAAATATGCCCAGTAAGGATTTCAAACATATCCACAAATGAGTGGCAGCCATGGAAATTCATTGGTTAAAAGCGATTGTTGCATGTGTTTTATGCATTTTGTGATTCTGTGTTTCAGCTAAATGTTATTTTCCTGGGCATTGCACTTTATAAGATGTTTCACCACACGGCGATTCTCAAGCCTGACTCCGGTTGCCTGGACAACATCAAGTAAGTCATTGATTCTGTGCTTCAATGTGTGTGTACTTCATTGCTTTTCTTGCTTACACTGTGACTGTCTTCATTTCAAGTAAACACACAATTGTCCTTCAATTCTGGACTGTTACTTAGAGGTGTTTAAATGAGAAGAATGCTCAACTGCCTATCTTAAGTTAGATGCAGTTTAAAGTGTCTTTTATCTGTCGCTTTTTCCTTGATGTTCAAGTTCTCATTGGATCATTAATGCTAAAGGGAAAAAAAATCACATACATCCCTGTGCTGTTTATGTAAATGAACTCAGCATCATCTTTAATAGAGCTAGGACACAAGGGGCTCGCATATCAGGGTTTATTGAAACACAGCCAGTAGTGTTGGGGATCAGAAAACGTGCAATGCACAGTGTGTAGCATGTCTCATCTATACTCTACAGGCCATTGGTAGAATCTAGGTTAGTTAACATATTTTCAGTAATTGATTATTCTTTTTGATGTTCAGAACACAGGCAGAGGAGTCACTGTTTGAATCTGTGACCCAAATGCGTTATTTCTGCTATAGTTCTAATGTTCTGCGAAGATATTCATGTTATACAACAGTTACAGTTAATCTTATTTGATTGAACAAGTGGTGTTCCAAAAGTGCTGTTATACAGAATAACCGCACTGGGATTTTACAAACTATCAATTTGTGCATTAGTGCTGGGGATTTTCAGGTTACGTCTGGTTAAGTCTTTTGAGTGAGTCGTTGAATCATTTACTCAACCCTGTTGTTACATGTTATGAACAAACCAGTGTTATATTTTAGTATTGTTTATATACTAATATTGTATTTATTTTATTTAGCTATTTCTTTTGAATTAGCTTTTATTTTTATATTTTCAGTTTTCATTTTAGCTTAGTTTTTCATTTTCGTTTTAGTTAGTAATAACAGCACTGGAACAAACTACTGTGTATTGCTTGCAGTCATGCAATGGAGGATTCTGCTTTGGTTCTTTGGAACTATTTTCATGGGAGGATCAATAATAGACAAAGTAACTTTTATTATTGAGTCTGCAATAGTTACTAAATCATAACTTCTACGGTTAACCGAACTGTTCGCATTGTTTACAAATAACAAAATGTTATTATAAACAGCTACCATCAAAAGTATTCTGATCCTTTAGTCACTTAGAAATGTGCAAATGTTGGTATATTAGGAAATAAATAAACACAGTAATATTGTGGAAAAAAAACTATATAGATAGATAGATAGATAGATAGATAGATATTACAATTTAAACTTATTTCTATTTTATGAATTATAATTTGTATTGTATTTAAAAATATCTACAGTATTCAGTGTCACATGATCCTTTAGAAATCATTCTAATATGCAGATTTTCTGGTCAAGAAACATGTATTGTTATTAACAATGTTAAAAAAAAATACTTATTTTTCAGGATTTTCTGCTGAATATAAAAGTTCAAAAGAACTGCATATTACACATTACACTACACAAGTGCACATTTCTTTCAAATAACATAAAAAAATCCTACTGACTTCAAAGTTTGAAGGTAGTGTCTCTCTATCTCTTTCTCTCTCTTTATATATAGATTTATATTATATATTTATGTATTATTTCCACACAGTAGGATAAACTAGGTATTGGTGTATATGGCAGCTGTGCACTCATATAACTAACAGAAGAGCTTTTCTTCTCATTATACAGTACATTTTACAATCCATCTTCACAACAAAGTCCTAGTGCCATTATTTAATCCTAATCTTAGTTCTGTTAGTCTCTTTGTCACCAAATCAGTAAAAGAAAGAAGATTTTTAATGAGCTGTCGAGAAAGGCCTCAGGATACAAGATGGAAGATTTAATACATGTAAAGTTATAAAGTCTGGCTTACGCAAAAATATTGCCTCAGCACAAAATTCCACCCAAAGTGCCTGAAGCTGCCATGCATGGAATAGATTATCTGGTTTCCTGTAAGGTTATTGGCTACTGAGAGTTTAACCCCGCCCACCACCACAGCTCCCACTCTGTCATAAGGTGCAGGGGCTCCTAAACGTGCCGTTTTTTTATTTAGTTTTATTTTTTTCATTTTACACAATCCCATTCCATCACCTAATATGAACAATTGTGTCGACTGAGAAAATGCATCTATATTTCAGCATCCTCAAGTAGAAGTTTTCATTTTATTAGTTTGTGTTTTCCATCTCTTGAGTTTTTGTTTTATTTATGATGTTATGAATCATTCATCAGCCTCGTCTGTCTTTGTTGTTTCCTTTTCCATCCTTTATTTCTGTTTAATATTTCAGCGTTCTGTTGAGGTATGGCTTGTTATGGATAGTCACTGGTAAGGGTCTCCAGCCAATCAGAGTGCCCGTTCTCTGAATCATGCATTCTGATTGGACTGTTTATCTGTGTAGTTCCTCCGCTGTTTGATTGATTGATTCTCTGAATGTTAAAATGATTTAAGTGATTCATCAATTCTCCAGTGTGGCTCTTTGAAATGAACAATGTAATTATAATTCTTCATGATTGCGTGTTCTCTTTCTGCATCGGTTCAGAATCAATATTTCTGTCTGTCTGCCTTTCCATCTCGATCCACCATTATTTATTTATTATTATTGTCTCTGATGGAAACAATAATTCATATTTACTGTCTCTGTGTATATCGTCTCAAAACTTTCTCCTTGTCTTTCTATACGTCTGTCTCTCTCTCTCTCTGCCTCATACTTTCTAATGATCTTGTTTCACTGCCAAACATTATCCTGTCACATTAGCGCGGTTCACAGTATTAATGGGTTGCAAGCTGATTATGTGTGAGTCTAAGTGTGTGTGTGTGAATGACCGCAAAGACTAAATGACATCACTAAATGAGTGTGAGGCTCATAGACGTTATGGCTGGAGCCAGCTTGGCATTTGACTGCTGTAGAATAATGCCTTTCTGCGAGACAGTTTATATTGTGATCCTGCTATTGTTGAACTGAGGAAACAAATACAGTCCAATAAAATAACTGAACATTTTAATATACGTAGATAATATAAACTAGCTGAGGTCACACATGTGTCGATTGTGTGTGAATGAGAGTTATGCACTTTGTCTGTTTCATTTCTCTCTCTCTCTCTCTCTCTCTCTCTCTCTCTCTCTCTCTCTCTCTCTCTCTCTCTCAGGTCCTGGGTTATTGGGGCAATAGCTCTGCTGTGTTTGCTGGGGTTGACCTGGGCGTTTGGACTGATGTATATCAATGAGAGTACAGTCATCATGGCCTACCTCTTCACCATCTTTAACTCACTGCAGGGGATGTTCATCTTCATATTTCACTGCATCCTGCAGAAGAAGGTGACACACACACACACACACAAGCACACAAGGGTGATTCTTCAGTTAGTGGCACCTTTGACTACTTGAGAGCTTGAAAAATGAAAGTTTTACAAGCTGTTTCATATGCATTTATCACACTAGATCACAGCTTTGATCTCTGGAAGCCTGCTTCCAACAATGAATAAAAGATTTTTAAAAAAGTAAAAGACTTTTTCACAGAATTTCAGGATATAAACGTGACAAGTTGCAGTTCCCTTTTTTATTTTTCACAGATCAGAGTTTTTTTTTCACAATCGCAAGTTTTTATCTCGTGATTCAGACATTTTTCTCACAATTGCGAATTTATATCTTGCAATTATCTTTTGCAATTATATTGTTTCTTAATTCGAAAATACTAACTAGGTTAATAATGACACCAATTAAGCTTCTCTCAGATTAGGGTGTAAAAAGGATAACAATTATGTATCACGGTTCACACAAAAATATTAAGCAGAAAAACATTGCTTTAACATTAATAATAATAATCAGAAATGTCAGAAATCAGCTTATTAGAATGATTTCTGAAGTTCATGTGACACTGAAGACTGGAGTAATTATGCTGAAAATACAGCTTTGATCACAGGAATAAATTACATTTTAAAATATTTTTAAATAAAAAAAGAGTTATTTTAAATTGTAATAATATTTCAGTTTTTACTGTATTTTTGCTAAAAAAAAAAAAAAAAAAAAAAAAGCAGCCTTGATGATCAAAAGAAACCTATTTCAAAAACATCCAAAAATGTCAACGATCCCAAACTTTTGAAATGTAGTGTTTATATAAAAAAAATATTAAAAAGTTATTATGAAAAAGTGCAAGTAGAATTCCTTGATTTTTATTCATATATTTAGAATAAAGGTAATTAAAAAATAAATAAATACATTTAAATTAAAATAAAATAAAAAAAAAATCTGGCCAAATTAGAAGCACAATAGAAATCCTTTATAAATATATTGTAGTCTGTCCTAGATAAAAAAAGTAAAATAATCCCCCCTAGTTTGCAGAATAACCCCATGTACGTTATGCAAACATCTGCAGTATTGCAATCACGTGCGCATACACATACCGAGGCTCAATTGACCTCTTTCCTGGGCATTTCACAGAGAGTTTACTGGCCTCTCGTTAGTAATGATCTCATTCATCAGTCCTTCTGTCACATGCATGCTCAATTAGAGACCCTCCGGTCATCAGATTTATTTATCTCATGATAGATTTTGAACCTTTTAATTATCTGATTGCCGATCTGTGGATTGCTTCCAGAGTCATTTAGCATGAAAATGCTCAGATCCACATAACACTGGTGCATTTTCGCTTTAGAGGGAGAAGGATATTGATTCAAGAAAAATAATATGTGTATGTGTGAATATTCCGATGTATTGAGGGACAGAAAGATCTGATTTCTGTGGAATTGGATTACATATTCCTCTGGCCAAACTTAAAGCTAAAATGCCAATTTTTGTTTCTTTCACCATGAATAGATGTGCAAGCAGGTGACTTTTAGGCCTTAAGTGGATGGTTTCATACATTTTTGACTAATCTTCCTATCTACCTTATGAATCTTACCACAAACTGTATGTATATATTCTCTCAAGGACCCACAAGAAGCTGTTTTTACAAGCCGAAGGACTGATCTAGGCTTATTTGGGTTTTGTGGAGACAGCAGTAATTTAAATCTAAATCTGTGAGTCCTGTTTGGTCGAGGTCTTTGAGGAGTTGGGTGTGCAGTCATCCATAGAGACGGAGGAATAAAAGCGTTGGATTTGATTTGGCCGTTTTTAGAGAGTTTTCTTTCAACAGCTGTGCAAACAATAACACGCCATCCATGTTAACAACATTAAAAAGCAATTATAGCTGTATTATTGCTGATACAACAGGGAATTTAGTACTGATATTGGTCATTATTGTTATAACGTCTAGATTTTTGGATGAAGCAATACAAGTTTTGGTCCTTGTTGTTTGAGAATTGAGGTAATGGCCATGGATTTGAATGTATGTGTGTGTTTTTTCTGATTAAGATTACAGCGTTTGGAAGGTCGTCCAACATGCTAACTGTAAATGATATTAAGGTTCCTGCCATGCACACAAAAGCTCACTTTGCTGTTCACACACACGCACACACACACACACACACACACACACACACTTTAACCTGGAGGAACTAAGATGAACTGAGTGAACTCTTTACAAAAGGACACAAGCAGTGGCCAATCGAATAAAATTATATTTACAAGAACTGCTGACTAATTAATCAAATCACAATTAATCACATTACATCGATGTTTGCTGAGGAAATCTCTCAAATGAAAGCTTAATGTAACCAAGTAGATAGTCAAATTTTCCTTAAAGCTTAATTAACAATTATTTTTAGTATTTAAAAACATTGTTTTTAATTCATAAATAATTTATATGTTTTGGGGTCATACCACGTGACATTTTACAACCACAATATTAAAATGAACTAAATATTTTCAAGATACAGATAACATTAATTTTTTATTGATAAATGTCATTAGGGGAGATGTAACAGAAGACATTTTACAATTTTAAATATAAAAAAAAATGGTGCATTAAACGTATGAATTTAATTTGTACTTTTGAAAAAAGAAATAGATATATACATGCACACATATACACACAGATAAATATACTAAACTATAAATACGTTTTATATAAAATATGAATATATATTGCATATATTAAAATTAAACTGATACAATTTGAATTAGCTACAGCACTTAATTATTAAGAATTTATTTTTTATTTATAAACTTAGCAAAAATGTAACATCACATTTTCAGGATAGTGTATTTTAAAGATAATTGTTAAAAATCCTAATAAGCTTGACATATATTTTTTGGAATGTTTTCCATGAACCATAGACAATTCTTGCACATGCACTTGCACATCAGGTTGTAGACAATGAAGCTCATAGTTACAATAGCTTAGGACAGTAAAATGACCATTTTACTGACTCAAAAAAAACAAAAAACCTTGCTTTACCAAACTGCATGTGCGTTTGTGTCTTTGCAGGTGCGTAAGGAATACGGCCGGTGTCTCCGCACACACTGCTGCAGCGGGAAGAGTGTGGAGTCGACCATCTCCACTTCAACAAAGACCAGTACAGCCCGCACACCTGGACGCTATTCCACCAACTCACAGGTAACACACACACACCTGCAGGGGATCCTCCAAAAACGGATTTTTCTAGGCCAGTGACTGGTGAAGCTGTCAGCTTGTTAGTTCTTGCACAGAAAGCACCATAGCTCTGGCGTTTTCTTGTTCATGGATGAATACAGTCCCACATGACCTAATTTCCCATTCAGCCTTAGTTTAAATGGTGCACTCAGCATTTTGTGAATATAATCAGAAAGGTTTTCAGTTGCATATTGCAATTACACACTGTACAGTGCCGATAACTGGAAACAACAACAACAAAAGAAAACAAAACCAACTTCACGAATTGAATGTGTGTTATATGCATTATATAAGACAGAATTTATTAAAAAGGCTCCATTGCACAATTATTGATGCTTAACACAATTTCTGTTTGCTTTCTCTGGACACTGCCTTCATTTCAATTGGAAACTAAACGTCAGCTGCCTCTCTTCCTCTGTTGTCAGAGTCGTATTCGTAGGATGTGGAATGATACGGTCAGGAAGCAGTCGGAGTCATCTTTCATCACCGCTGATATGAACAGCTCAGCGACTCTCAACAGAGGTGAAGCCAAACACACATACACAAACATAAACATGTGTACTCGTGTACACAGCATTCATACACATACATATTGAGAGAAACTGTGCAAACACACACACACACACACACTCAAAACAGATTATTTGGATCTGAGGAGAGAAAAGTGCAACAGAAACCCATGATCATTTGACTTTTTTAGTTTAGTTCTGACCAATGAGATTTGCCATGACACAGAAAAATAGGTAACACTTTATTTTAAGGTGTAATTGTTACATAATAGCAATTAATTATGCATCATTACATGCAAGTAACCCTAATCCTAACCCTAACCATATTTAGATAATTAATATTACTCAGTGCTTAAATGCATAATTACACTGTAACAAAGACACCTTAAAATAAAGTGTAAACGTTATGTTTCTTCAACTATGGGCACTTATTTGTTCAGTGCAGCATTGAGTGTTTTAACATTATAAAAAGTTGAAATAGATTTCAGCATTTTGCTATTTTATTATATGAAGGTTTTTACCAGGACTTTCATATGTATTTTTGCTATTTAAATGCCTTTAAAGTATAGCATTGTATTTAATTTTTTACCCTTGTCCTTGAGCCAGACTTTTAATCTCAGTTAATTAGTATTAGATACATCTCATAAAAATATGAGTCATTGCATTTTAAAAACGATGAAAATCTAAGCAAAGAATTGTATAAAGATAAACCAAGGACACACAATAGTCAGTGAAGAACATGCTTCAATGTGAAGTGTGAAAAAAACAAAGGTGAATATGAACAGAATACTTTTAGTGTGCTTCATTTACAGTCAAACGAAGAAAAAAAGACAATGTTTGTGTGTGTGTGTGTGTGTGTGTGTGTGTGTGTGTGTGTGTGTGTGTTTAGAATATATAAATATTTTTGAGTCAGCTGGTTTATTGCAGAAAAGTTGAAAATGTAATTTCCATCACAGAACAATACACGCTCACACTTTATTTTAAGGTCCAATTCTCACTATTAACTAACTATATACTACATCTTTGCCTAAATAAACTCCTAATTAGCTGCTTATTAATAGTTAGTTAAGTTTAGGTATGGGGTCAGATTTAAAATATGCTCATGCAGAATAAGACATTAATATGTGCTTTATAAGTACTAATAAACAGTCTATAAGCTAGTAATATGCATGCTAATAATCAACTGTTACAAGTGAGAACTGGTCCCCAAATTAATTTGTAATTGTTCATGACTTTCAGAAAACCTACAGAATTCTCTTGACACATGCATGTACACTGTTGGACGTTGTTAGTAGACAAATGACAAACTAGGAGTGTGAAAAGAGTGTTACCAGAGTTCCCAAGGCCAAAAGAGCTCATACTGTATATAGTTGTAAGAGTGTGTGTTTGAGGAACTGCAGAGGAATCTGGAAGGCGACAGAAAAGCTCTCCAACTTTGTGACCCTGGAGTCCGAATGCATCAGACATCTGTGCATTTGCTCATGTCCTGCTCATTCTCTGTTATGTCCAAACGCTAATATGATTTGCTCGTCCGAGCACCTTTGTCTTCTCCGTCCTGTGTAAACAAGAATGTGAGCCTTTAGAAGTCTTCCAACGACATCAGTGCTGAAGCTTTGGGGAAACGCTTCCAATCAAGTCACACTGGCAGGACAAAATGTCAAACATCAACAGCTGTCCAAAATAAACATCATCTATGCTGAGCTCTGTTCTTATATTACACTCCACGTGGGAGGTTTTACATTCCTGTCCA
The DNA here is from genome assembly GCF_963082965.1 of Carassius carassius. Classification (NCBI taxonomy): domain Eukaryota; kingdom Metazoa; phylum Chordata; class Actinopteri; order Cypriniformes; family Cyprinidae; genus Carassius; species Carassius carassius. The sequence continues at coordinate 1,763,455 of NC_081760.1, forward strand.
GCCGAACTAACATGCTGCGACTGCTGATGTTTAAAGCTGTTTAAACACAAGTTTGTCTGCATCATTCTAACTGTTTATTGTCCATATTTTTTCTGTCTCTTTGTTGCTCCTTCCTCCGGTCTTCTATCAACTTCTGTCTCTCTCTCTCTCTCTTTCTGGCTCTGTTTGTGGCTGTTGTAGGTACCATGGCTAACCACCTCATCTCCAATGCTTTGTTACGTCCCCATGGCACTAATCCTTATAACACACTGCTGGGAGAGTCTGCTGTGTACAATAACCCTACAGCCAACATGTTCAACACGCAAGGTTTGCCTCTCACAGACACAGTCACAAACTTTAGCCCTTTCTGGATGGTAATTGCCTCTCAGGGTGACAACTGTAAAGGAAAATATACATGTGTCCTTGGGAAAAAAATTCAAACATGAACATTTTTGAATACAAATTTTACGTAAATGCATATTTATTTAAACATCTTACACATTGACATATGGGGTATTTCCTTAATCATAAATTCTAATAATAAATGTTTAAACGGGCACCTATACATTTTTATGTAAATATAATTTTAATATATTCCACTAAAAAATTTTATATTTTAAAAATATTTTTTACAAATTTTATGTTAACTTTTATATAGATATAAAAAAATTTTTTATACATTTTTGAATACAAATTTTACGTAAATGCATATTTATTTAAACATCTTACACATTGACATATGGGTTATTTCCATAATCATAAATTCTAATAATAAATGTTTAAATTGGCACCTATAATTTTTTTATGTAAATATAATTTTAATATATTCCACAAAATTTCTACACATTTTATAATTTTATTTATTATCATTTATATAAAAAAAATATTGGCTATAATCCCTCATTTAATTTTAATTTTTTTAAAATCTATTAAAAAGGTATTTTCATTAAAATCAAAAGATATATTCTATTATAGATATCAGGCAATTAATAGGCCTAATTAATCAAATCGAATGATTATTAAAAAATTGTGTTACTGACAATGATTATACAGATAATAATTAGTGATTATTGAAAAATCATATTTTGCCATTTGTATTGGACTGTAAAATTTGTTCTACTCTGTATTTTATTTATTTGAATTGCAATTTAGTACATTTCCAATTCAACTTCCAGTTCAATTATTATTTTAAATGTCTGACTAGTGAATTTAAAGGGACCCAAATAATGATATATAAACTGTTTGTTCACCAGGGTCTAAAAAAATAGGAGTTGATTTATTTTACAGTAAAATATGAAGTGATAAGTATACTTTAAGCATTGAGCATCACACTATCTAATGTTTCTTGAAATACTCGATGTGTTGGGTGTATTAGAGTACATCTGAATGGGTCATATATTTATTACACATTGGTGGGTTTCTTTGATATCCTTTCCATTTTAGTTCAACTTCCTTTAATTCAGATTCAGAGGACTATGCTGCATCCTGTTTGTTACCTTGGGAAGTGTACATTTCCTAATGGTACACATGCGCACAGTGATATCCTGCAAACATACTTCCTGTGTCTGTTTAATGAGATCGTTTATATTGTTTCTATGTCCATCTGTTCGGTTTAATAATGTGGTGCAATTAGAACATTTCAACCCAGCATCTGTCTTAAACTCAGCAGGCAAGCAGTCAGTCACTAATGCCTGTCACAGTCTGAGCTGAATACAATACTTCTCTCTTTCCCTCTGTGGACGTGATCCATAAGCATTTATGTATGTAATCATTCTCTCTTGCTCTCTCCTTTCACGCGGGTCTGCAGCCTCCTACAGAGATTCAAGTATGATTCATTTACTTTCACAACAGCTCCACGCTTATAATATATTCTCCTCTGCTGCTCTCTTCTTTAATATTCTCCTGCTCCTCATCCCTCCCATTCCCTCCCCGTTAAATCCGCATCTCTCCTGTATTGTTTTTGATAAAGGTTAATCTCCTATTTGATATCATCTTTCGCATATATGAACTGATTCATATTACCATCACTTATAAATACTGCATATATGCATTGCACATGCACCAAAATGTTAAAAGAGGTTTATTTTTGCACCATTTCTTGTGTTTCAGAAGGCATTCTCAACAATGTACGGGACTCCAGCGTTATGGATACGCTGCCGCTTAACGGCAACCACTGCAACAGCTACGGCGTGGCAGCAGGCGATTACCTCACCTACAGCTCTCGAGGCAACGAGCCGCCGACAACGCTAGAGAAAAAGATCTTGAAAGAGCTGACGGCGAACTACACTCCATCGTACCTCAACACCCAGGAGCGACAGGGAAAATCCCACCAGGGGACCCTGACCAATAAACTCAACAACCACCTGGCCAACGGAGGGGTCGCGGGGTCATCGTCCATCGCCACAGATAACGTCATGGTGCTCGACAACCCTGGAGCGTTTCACCGTCACGACGAAAGCAGCGGGTTAAGTCTGGAGCTCATTAGGGAGGAGTCACAAGCACCGCTCCTCCCACCCAGACCGCCCCCTCTGGAAAACCACGCCCCCATGCACACGTTTTCAGCCCACCGGCGCCTCCCGCAGGAGAACACAGAGAGCTTCTTCCCGTTGCTCCCCAACGACACACACTCGTCACACACTCCCCGCGCGCACACACACTCGCCCATCAGAGACTCGCTCTATACCAGCATGCCCACGCTCAACGACCTCCCACAGGGCACTGACGACCTCATCAACGGTCTCCATGAAGACGAAGAAGATGAAGAGGACGACGTCGAGGAGGAAGAAGACGGTGAATTGCACCTGGCCAACGGCAAAGGGGTCATCATGGAGGCGGATGACGTGTACTACAAAAGCATGCCGAACCTGGGCTCCAGGAACCACATACAGGAACTAGACAGCTACTATCAGATGGGACGTGGAGGCAGTGACGGGTTCATCGCCCCGCCTGAGAAAGAAGACTCTTCGCCTGAGGAACAGCCACCGGACCCCTCACAGCTGGTCACCAGCTTATAGACACTGACATGCACACACACACATTCCCATGCGTGCGCATGTGTGTGTGTGTGACTCAGTGCACAAGGCGTGGGATACACTACCTACTGCACTGATAAAGAGACTGATTCCAGTACATACAAGTCACCAAAATCCTGCTCCAGTTAGAACAAGTAACCCATTCCTACAAATGTGGGCAGGTCTTGTGAATTTTCTTCTCATCAATCTGCTGAGTAAAACTCTTGCAGATTGTCCGTTTGGAGATGAGGACGAACGTTTGCTCCATTTGTTCCTCCTTTATCCAGTGTCTGTCCGTTTCTCCTCCAAACTCTCCAGGGATTGTGGCGAGCGTGTAAAGAGACTGTGGAAAACGCCGACCGTGTATGATAACGAGACCACCGACCCGGACTCTGAACTCTTCTGTCGTACTGAACTGCATTACCCACAACTCTCTAGACTTCATCTCTATGATTCTCTGCTGCACACATTCCTTCTCGTTTAGCAAACAATCTCGTTTCCGAACGTGGAATCAGAAAAAGACTCTTCTGTTCTTAAAGACTGAGGACGCATCTTGTTTTAATACGTTTATTTTTCTGTAATAATCTTAAGTTATCTTAAGTAATCCTCTAAACTAATTACAAAGAAATGGAACTGTTTTCCATGTAAAATGTACAGATTCCGATATTGCATATGATCGTATGCGTTTTATTGTTTTCTTGATCTATTTTGCCCCTTGTATGTGTTTTTGTAGACTAGACCAATCCCACAATGCTGTGTTGGTCCTCCAAAAAACTATCCCTTATAACGCACAGCACACATATCTACATACACACTCTCGTTTGGAAGGATGACCATGGCCTCCTATTCTCTTTTTCTTTTTTTAAAATCAACACTTCATCATTCTCACTGTGTCGGTGATAACCAAGAGACTCTGGGGAAATGACTGTTGTGTGATTGACAGCTATTACAGATGGGATCCCAATGATTCTGGAACGACGTTGTTTCGTGAGTTCTAGCTCATTAACACGCCGTCTTTTATGTGTAAGAGCAGAAATCGTACTTTGGATGCAGGTTGAAGAATTCCAGTGATACATGTTGACACAGCTAAAGTTGTTCTCTCAGGCTAAAACCTCACATATCGATTTCACATATTGAGTTATGTTTTAAACTTAAGAGCTTAATCAAGAATGGTAAGACAGTCTAGCAGGATGTGAAATGGAACCGAGCAAATAAAAGTGAGAATCATTATAACGAATCATATGTAAACACATAAAATAAGCATGTAAAGAACAAAGTAGAAGGATAGGACTTTAATGGAGTGGTTTGGAAGATGGAAGCAACCTTGTAAAGGTCGGTTTCTGAAACTACTGTTTACTTGCTCTCAAACTGAGACTCCCTGTAGCTTGCACATCTATCCCTTGTTAACCCACCCTGAGAAAATTCACTGCATATTTATTCCTGCGATTCAGTCTTTATTTTTTATTTTCCAACAGATCAGAAACTAGGATCTTAGAGAGTGTTTTTTGGATCGGCACTGAGACCTTTTTTATTGTTATTATCATCAATATTGTTATTATTACAATATGGCTGAAATTATTATTTATTCTTTTCATATGCATTCTAAACCGAATGAACTCATAACTAATATTTGTTGTAACAGTGAAAGTTGTTTGCCAACAAATAAAATGACTGAATTAATATTTACAATATTTCGCAAGGGAAAGGTGTGATTTTCTGCGTCTTCTTTTGCCTTTTAATTAGATTTTTTCAATTATAGAGCTACACCTTCAGCAGGATGAGGAACAGTCATGACTCCTCTGGGCCGTTTTTCAGGGAAGGATTGTCATGGAGTAAATTGTACTGTGGATTGTGATTCTCTGTTGAAAATCCTTTTGGACTAGACTTAATCTCTGTCTGGGAAACCAGCAGTCAGTCTCTTTCTATACTGACCCAGTTTCTGTATCGGCACCAGTCAAACGAGCACGGTACCAATTAATTATTCACATCTGAGAAGAGTGCCAGCGCAAACAGTGTAATTATGACCTATTGATTTCTATGTCTTTCCATGCAAACAGACACGCGTCCGTCTGCAAACACGCACAAATGTCAGACAGCCTGCGCGTGCGAGTGTGTCTGTGAGAGTTCGCTCTTCCAAATGTTACTACTTTCATGAATATTTATAGGCCATTTTGACAGGCACTTGAGCATTTTGAAAGGAAGGAAAGATGCAGCCTGCCTTCGGCCCCCAAGCAGACCATATAGCTCCACATTCTAGAGCCCTGTCCTGCCTTTGACACGAGCATAGTGTGTGTGTGCGCGTGTGTGTGTGTGTGTGTGTGTGTGTGTGTATGTGTGTGTGTGTGTGTGTCTGTGTGTGTGTGCGTGCGTGCGTGCGTGCGTGTGTGTGTGTGTGTGTGTGTGTGTGTGTATGTGTGTGTGTGTGTGTGTGTGTGTGTGTGTGTGTGTGCGTCTGGGCAGCCAAAGAAATTGAACACTTGTTTTTTAAAGAAAGAAACTGTTTACCATTCAATCTTTTATCAATCCACATCTAGAGCACAGATACCACTCAACTGAGAAGACGAAACTTACAAGTTTGGGTACCACAAGACAAATGCTTCTCCACCTTTTTGACTTGAAGGTCTCTCAAGAGGTCCAACAAACTCTCCGATAAAAAGGTACAAAAACTGTCACTGGGGTGGTACTGTTCCAAAAGGTACAATTATGTACCATTTACTATAGGTACTGTACTTACATGCACCCCTTAGGGATAGAAAAAAAAATTATTAAATTTTTAAAAGCTACTGCAATAATGACAGCTTTTCTACCTTTTTGCACTGAGGGTGGACAATGTTCTAGGGACCCCCTAATTGGAACCAATATATTTCTTTTAATATTTCTGATGTAACTATGGTTCCTAAGCGTTCCGCTGGTTGTTTTCGAATTTTATATTAGCAGTGTTGATATATAAAAAATGGACCATGATTCAGTTTGAAGATGCCAGCAGTCTTGAGATTATGATTTGGCATGTTTTTCAATAAAACATCCTGATTTGTTTGCATTTTTAGCATTTGGAGTAAAAAGAAAATAATAATAATATATATATTTTTTTTAATAAAATTTATATTTTTTATTTACATTTTAAAAACCCTAACATAATTCAAAAGCTAAAAACACAAATATTAAAATGACATTTAAAAAAAATGATTTTGCATTACAGCACTTGAATTAAGTACATTTTTGAAGTCATCCTGTGGCTTCCCTTAAATGGTTTGCAGAGGCCCCCCTTTAAACAAAAAAGCAAAAAAAAAAAGAATTCACGTAAATTGCAACACCCATGAATAAACACTTTCCACAGCATAACTATTGATAATGTAAATAATCTAATTCTGTTTTCTCAGTGTGAATTTGTCATGCTCAATGATTCAACCCTGCTAACCAAGTTATAGCGGTCATATTCACTTTTTCTATCAAAGGAAAAAAATCTGCGTTGCCAGTGGCAATTTAAATCTGGCTAAATTAGCAACATTTTTACCAATTATGGCTTTTATTTAATTGTTGTTAATTATTAATTATTCTTGCTAGAAAACAACACAAACAGAAAGGCAGGCCAGTTGTAATTTTTTTGCACAGATTGCAAATAATTTGTAACAGAAATGCCCTATTCTTGTGTGGAGAAAATGTACACCTATTTAATTACAACATCATGAGCAAATTGTTTAGCAATTAGAAAACTTGAATTGCAAATCAAGAGGAAGGTCTTATATAAACGTCAATAAACAACTCTTAAGCAATAAAGTACATGACAGCATAAAAGAAAAGCAAAAAGGCAGACCGAGCCCTTCAGAAGGAAGGTAAGCAAGGCTTAAAGTCTGAAAGGGACTTTTAAAGACATTTTCTAGCTATTTAACATCCACCATTCACCTGTGCATAAAATAATCTACTTTTTTCACAGCACAGGCCATCTTTTCAGGTCGGCCATCCCATCAAATTCAAGATGCTTCAGAAAGTCTCAAAGGACTCCATTGTTAAAAGATCTACAGGCAACTTTGGAAACAGTCCATACACACGTCAGGCATTAGAAAGAGAGGGTGCAAACCTGGCCAGCAAGGAAGAAGCCTCAAAAACATCCAATGTGCTCTGGACATTGAGTCAAAGGTGGAGATGTTTGGCCATAGTTTCAAACTTTACAGTATGTTTCTAAAAAACTAAACACTGCAGAATAACAAACTCATGGATGGGAGTGTTATAGTTTAAAGGTGTTTTGCTGCTTCAGGGTCAGAAAATCTTACCATTGTTATGTCAACTATGAAATCCACATTATACCAAAGAGTGCACGAGGAGAAATGTAAGGCCATATGAAAAAAATAATAATTATTAAATACAAAAATAAAATAAAAATCTCAAGCTGAACTTTACAACCTTCCAACACCAAAGCATGCAGAAACACTCCATCAATATCGCACAGTTTTCTGCAAGGAAAGATGGGTAATATTATCCTATGTGAGGTACGAGACTTTTAAATTATTTGAAGAAATTAAGAATTTGTGTACTTATGTTTTGTCCAATAAAATGCCTTTTATTTTGTGTTGCTACTTTTGTTGAATAAAAGGTTACAAAGTTATTGTTAAATTGTGTAACCTTCACCAATCAGTAAAGTTAAAGTATCAGTTTGTCCACATATGATGAAAAAAAGGGAACTTTTTGTGGGGTGTTTTTCTACATAACAACATATTTAATATGTAAACAATGTCCTTCTATTTTCTAAATTTTTACACATTTTTTTTTGTCAGGCGCTATACCATTCAATTCTGTTTCCCGGGTTTATTGTAAGAAATAAAATAAAAAAAAATCAAACGAATGCATTTTTTGAGTGGAAAATACATTTAATAATCAATAATTGGAAAAAAAGAAAATATTGTTAATTCACAAATATTTATTTTATTTATTTTATACATTTTTAGTATAAATTATTATTATTATTTATTTTACTACTTACTTAACAACTACATAATCATTCATAATGTATGTAATCTAATTCTATTTACTCAAAAAAAAAATGCTCCTTATCAAGTGACAGCTAAATTCATAACTCTTCACAACTCAAATGCCATTACATTTTTTTATTTTATTTTATAAATTTAATTGCATTTGAATTAATTAATTATTATCAACCTATATACTTTATCACAGGACGTATTTCAAATCAGCAATAAAATCTGGAAAATATGTAGTAGGCTATTTCTTTAGCTCAATTTTTCTTTTTTCTTTTTTGAGGTTGGTTCAATGAAATGTAAATGTGCAAGTTCTCAAACTCTTCATATTACAGTTATCAACCGGCATTAGCCCGGGTAGAGCCAAAGTACCTCTGAAGCAATCATATTTTGTCATATCAAGTCTTTTCCTCAATACGTTTTGCATATTTGAAGCCTTAAACTATCTTGGGGTCGTTCTGAACAGGTGTGCATTCAGTGAGCACAAAGGGTCAACAGGCTTTAATGTAAATACTGATGGTGTGAGCTATACCTAACTCTCTCCCTATGCTTAATAAACTTTATCTAACTCACATTTTTCATTCTCTTAAGAATGCAGAATAACCATGGAAATGGCAACAGCAGGCTATCAGAGGCAGAATCATAACAGTGCTGCTAAAGCTCTCACAGTGTGTGTGTGTGTGTGTGTGTGTGTGTGTGTGAGAGAGAGAGAGAAAGAGAGCTGGGATTCTAGGTGAACAACAAAGGAAGGAACAGGAGTCTTACTGAGATAACAGAGTTCTTCTTAGCATCACTTATGCACTCTAACATTTCTATGCTCATGTCCACACGCTTTCAAAAAATAACTGCAGTTTTACAACTGCAGAAAAAGTGTGTTAAATTGGACACGGTAGTATGGGATGCTACCGCATTCAGATAATAACACCTGTAACAGCTGCAGCAATGAATCCAAATGACCTGGAATCCTGACAAACCACAGTTTTGCTGATAAGAACTAATTCAGTTTTGGAAATGACAAGGAGAGATTGGGATCAAGAGTCTTGCACAAGAGTACAAAAGCAATGAAAATCAGTAACACTGAGGTTTATGGTCCATTTATAACTTTTCAAATATTTTATATAGCATAACAAGATCTACAAAGCATTAAGCTGTATGCAAAACGATAGTATGCAGGCATCTCCTCAGCTATCAGTGCAAACAATTTGTTTTAGCTCTTTTAACTATCAATCCTCATCATAAATTGGAAAGTAGGTGAAACTGACAGGCAGGACGAGATTATTTATATCATATTTCATACATACTGGTAATTCAAAGTGCTTTACATAAGAAAAAGAAGTAAACATTTAAGGCCAATGAGTCGTGTATGAACAAAAGCACTTTTTGAAATCATTCTTGAAGTAACTGCAGGATTATTATTTAATTCGAAATTAGAAATAGTGATCTAATTTTTGTAAAATAGCATTCTTGTATTCTAATCTTATATTAGATTGAATCATTTCTCATTTTTTGAAGAATGAACATTTATCTTTGATGTATTGTGACTAATGAGTCAGCTTCATGTGTATCAGGAAGGCATTCAATCTTTTTTACATTTAAGTTAGTAGTAATTAAGGACCTGTTTTACAAGAATTTAATTTGTCAGCAGAATTAATTATGACCAAATAATGGGAAACCTGAAACTGTGTCCTTTATTTTTATTTATTTTTTATGCATCATGAAGTGGCAATGAATAAACTTAGATTTGATAATGACTAACCAATAACTAAAATGAAGTTTCTGGATAAATCTTAATGATAATGTCTCAGAAAATGATGAATTTGTATATAAACAAGAACAATGTCAAAAATTAAAGGTTGACAGTATAAATCACTTCAGATAGATCATAAATCATCACAGCGGGTCTTTGGCTGAGAGAAAGTATCTTGTAATGAGTGTCGTCGTAAGAAACTAATTATTCCATACTGGAGATAAAACATTTGGATTTGAAACACAAGAGCAGAGTTTTAACTTGTAAATAAATGGAATATTTTTATAAAAATAAGTTTGCATGATTTTTTAATGTTCATATAAACACACACACATCAGTCTCCAACAGCGAAACTTCAGAATACTTCAGCATCAAAACATTTGAGGTTTTCCATAAACGGTAAAAAATATCACCTCGAACTTCAGTATAAAAGATGCGTGACCTTCAGAAAATGTTGATTGCAACCCATAGGCTAACTAATTATTAAATGAGTCATCTTTTCATATTTACTGTTTTCACACTTTAGTTTGAGGACCATTATTAACTCTGACTTTAGCCTCAATCTCCTTATTTGTAATATTTGCTGCTTATTAACATTTCATAAGGTAGTTGTTTAATTAAAGTATGGGATGGATAAAGGGATCTAAAATATGGTCATGCAGAATAACGCATGATAAGTGCTTACAAATGCATTTTAAATAGCCAATATGCCGTTATTTTTCCAGAGATTTGCAGGGGTTTTTTTTCTAAATACAGTATACAATCTATCTTTGAGCAAATATGATAAAACATCAAAATGAAATGGACATAATGTAGGCCTATTTAAAAAATGCTATAGTAGGTAACCGTGTAAAACTCAGCTTAGTAAGATCAGTTCATATTTATAGCTATTTTGTCATGAAATATTGTTTATATATTTTTCTCATAGTAACTTTGATAACAAGCTGGAATGGTTGCGCATGATCAATGCACTCGATCTGTGTAAAGATTTAGAAAATTAAACAAGACTATTTGTAGAAAGGGGCCCTTCTTGGGGTCACAATATTATAATATATAAATATATTTATATATAAAGTGCCACTTCTTATCATGAGTCAGTGTGGACCCATCATAAATAAAGCGTGAAGTGTGGCGGAGTGCATGTGCAGATGCACCACACACGCCCATAGAATAGCTATTTTGCTAATGCTTTTTTAAAGTGTCTATCTGCGTAAAGATTAAGAGACATAAACATGTTGTGTTTAAGTATTGATGTGCCTACGGGCAAAAACAACTCGGTGTGAGAGATGAGTTTGTCTCCGTATCACAGTTGGCAACTCGTGTTCTGTTTCTACTGTTGGCCGCTTGTGTAAAGCAGACTTTCTTTTTTCAGTTCATCAAACTCGATTTCTTCAAGCATCTCGTGCATGTCACCTCACAAGCATTTTTTTATTCCGTTAACCCTATGTTCAGGGAAAACCACAGAGGACGTTTCTATTCCCTCATATGACTGGGATGGATGCATGTGCGACGGATCAGCTGTTCTGCAATTCAAATCTCACAGGTTTAATCCCAGATAGCAAGACGTGTGAATTAGAGTATTACTAAAGGATCTTTATCTCTATTGCACCCTTGAGCGAGGCACTTAACCTAACAGTGCTCCTGGCAAACAGTCCCTGCCATTAATGTCCTTTATGTTGCCTTGGAAGAAAAATATCCACTAAATAATCTTTGGTTTGTGTTTGATTGAAAGGAGATTGAAAGATTGCCTAGATTTTTCAAGAAACGTTTTTCAAGCCCATTTGATTTCTGCAATCTGATGATCTTTAGAGTAAAATGTGGTACAGAATGAGAAAAAACATAGAGTGGGACTGATTTTATTAATCAGAAATTGATTGGATTGTAAATAGTGGGCGTTATATGGAGCCAGGTGGCTGGAGATGGGGGCTTAATAATATCGGTGACATCAGCTGAAAAGTTTCTATATTTTGGAAAAACATGCACCAATACAGAAGCTGCTACACGTCCACAAAGCATCTGATATCACCCTGGTTTCCTCAACAAAACAACAATTTTTCCCATTTGGATTATATCAGAAAATATGCTCTGTGACAGGGAGTTTACCATTCTTACACGTTTGGTTCATCAAGTTAATCTTCACGCATAAACACAACTTAAATTATGAAGCCTAAAAACAACTGGCAGAAGTGAAAAGCTACAGAAGCTAAACACAACTTTAAATTCCCCACCAATAAGCTTTCCAAAGAGAATCAGTTGTTTGAGACAGCTTTTTAGAAGTACTCTATCTGGGGTCTGACTGGAAATCGTATAAAATCACTTTATCCTGTATTTAGTCTTAATCGTGAAAATATGTTGTCTTTTAAAGCTTTTAAAAAGGTGCATTGCACATCATGTCCTTACACACTATTATATGGCATTTTATAGTTTAAATAATGCAAGTAGTGTGTTCACACCGAAAATTCCAAAAAGAAAAAGTGCACTTTAAAAACCCGGAAGAAAAAAAAGGAAATGTGGAATGTTGGACTTCTTGTGTATTCAACTGTCACAGCTTTAATTTCATAGCGGAGGGTAATGGGCTTTCATGACAAAGTAACTCTATGTAATTTAAACACTACACTGTTAAGTACATAGTGTTTAAGCACATAGTGTATAGTGCGTGATACAGCAAAGATATCATGATATGTTTTCAGCAGTAGAATAAAAAGTGTGAGAAGTTTGCTTACACTGAAAATTCCAAAGAAACTTGCACTCCGATGATCTTAATTAACCAAAAAGAATTAAGTGCGCAATTCTGCAGTGTCAAAATAACCCTTCATACACTAGATGGTAGAGCACATAGTACACAAAGTGCATGGGTCATCATCATTTGAGACACAATTGAAATAAGTGATGTCCTTTCACTTTGTTGCTGAAACAAACTGTAAACATTTTTCTTTTCTACGAGTGAAACGGCTTCAAGAACAAGGAAAAGACGTAGGGCAGGACTTGATTTTGTCTATTGGGAATTGATTGGATCATTGTTGTTCGTTAATTGCTATGATTTCATGAGAGTGACGGGTTGCTGGAGGGGAGGAATTATTTCCCAGTCCTCGTGCAGAAAAGATGTTGTTGCGAGGGGAGGGGAAATTTGTCTTTGATTAACAATTACGAGGGTGCATAATTATTAAATAATAATAATTAAGATGGATATAACATTTTTATTAAACACTGCAGTGTTGCATTAATATAATAAGACCAGGAACCATTAGGAATGTAAGTAGATTTTTTGGATTTTTTTAAGTTGCATCATAAAGGCGGCCGTATATCGAGAAAAGGCTATTTTTAAAACATTTCCCAAGCCCTCATAAGCATCTGTTTCCTGATTTTCACTGAAAACAGCTCTTGCCTCTGCAAAGCAGTGCTTGTGTGTCCTGCTGTCAGGTCAAGTATATTGAGTTTGTCACCCACACAATAGGTCCAAAAAGGAATGAGAAGTGCCGTATGACAGAAAATGCCATATAACATTTTGTCTCGTAAGGAACGCAGTAAGCAACATCTGCACCGGTTTGTGTGTGTGTGTGTGTGTGTGTGTGTGTGTGTGTGTGTTTAGGACCCTGTGGCATTCCCATGGCATCTGTTCTGCTGGAGCTTGACAGAGAAAGAAAGAACGAGAAAAGGCAACAGAAGTATAATGCATTTTCTGAAAACATGCAAGGACGCTGCTATTCCATTCAGACTCACTCCCATGTGCACCCAAAAGCGTATGTTATGAAATGAAAGACAGAGATAAACACAGAAGCGCGGATGTGGGTCAGAGGATTTGCCTCTCATGGCATCGTGTTCATGAAGGATCACATGTGTCTGGGTGGGCTTCATTATGAATCCGGATTAGACAGGGTCAAGGGTTCCTACTATCAAACCTCTCGAGATGACATTCTTAAAACTTAAAACTTAAAAATGTTAGCTTCTCAAATGAGTGTTTTCTGAATAATTTTTTTATGATACACTGGGAAGAAAGCACAGACGTATCCCCTTTCATGCTACGGTTTCTCTTTAACTGGCAAGATGAAATTCGTGTTTAACGGGGATCAAATATTTATCTGTACTGTAATATATACATTATTTAATATTCATAACACTTTCCAACCACAGCTGGTTTTATTTACTAGCAACTCTACATCAAACACTCATGATTGTAGGATTTTTTCCCCCATATTTCTTTATTTATACAAGTTTTGAGAATGTTTCGTGATCTTAAAATGACTTTTGATCTGGCATACTGCTGGTTTTGTCAGCGTATGAATAATAGGCCTATATTTTGTGTCTGCATGCTATTTTCTTATTAGTTTTTTTGCTGTTGTGTTTAATTTTAAATGTATCAATTTGAAGAATATGAAAGAAAAGCATCCATTTGAATTTTAACAAAAGTAAGGCACACACACAGGTTCCCTGGAACTGATGAGCTGATAAGACAGAAAAAAAGTTCAATAATCATTTCACCCCTACAAATCAATCACGTTTTGATGAATTTCCTGTTGACTGTACATACAAGCATTTGAACCAAACCTCTTAAACGCAAAACAGCAACACTGCCACCTAGTGGACGAGAGTAGCACTGCATTTACGGTCAGATTTGAGAAAAGATAAAAACAATTTTTTTTAACTCAATATTAGTATTTTAAATAGTTAAGCAGATTCCTTTGTGAGAGTTTGGTTTTACTCACAGTTTGCGGTTTAACCCTTGTATTGTTTATTAATAGAAGTTCAGAGTAGGTCACAATCACCCGGATGTCATAGTTCATAAAACATTTTCCCCATTTCCTATAATGGGATGATTCCTATAATAATTTATTATGACTAACAGCCTATTCTAAAATCAGGAAGGAACATGCACACATATGATGCTTATCAGTAGAGAAAACAGAGTTATATCTGTGTTTTGAAGAGGTCAAGTTACTGTATCTGCGAAAGGTAAAGGATTAAACACTATTATATCTAAATAATATCATTCTCTTCTTTGCTCAACCACACAGGAGTTGTAATGCACCCAAACTGATTTACTTAAAGGGATAGTTCACCCTGTTCATTTACTCACCCTCAGAACATCCAGGATTTAAGCCACTTTTTTTCTTCAGAAGATTTTTAGGTGAAACCATGCTCTTTGGTGATTCATGCAATGCAAGTCAGCAGCTGACTGTTTTTAAGAATAAAAAACATCATATCAAGAAACAAAAAAGACTTTTTCTTAAGACCAATGAGCCGCTGATATGCGCATGCGTGAACTGAGAGCTTGCATGAAGGGGCCAAATGATATGGTTTCTCTTTGTTTAAAAAAGTGAGCTGACGAAGACTAGTTTTTTTCACTGTATATGCTTTATAAAAAGCATATAAAACATCCATGTTTCACATCATTATTGTGTGCTTTAAAAGGTCATTTGATGCATTTTCAATGTTTCCTTTCTCTTTGAAGTGTTACTAGCTCTATGTGCATGAAGAAGATCTGTAAAGTTGTAAAGACTAAAGTCTCAAAAACAAAGAGATAATTTTTAAATCAAAATTAAGACTTTGCTATGCACCCTACGACTTTTGCTGTGTGTGTGTGAGAGAGTGAGTGAGAGTGAGAGTGAGTGAGAGTTTGAGTGAGTGTGAGAGAGAGTGAGTGAGAGAGAGTGAGAGAGAGTGAGTGAGAGAGAGTGAGAGAGCGAGATTGAGTGTGAGAGAGAGAGTGAGTGAGTGAGAGAGAGTGAGTGAGAGAGAGAGATTGAGTGTGAGAGAGAGAGTGAGTGAGAGAGAGAGTGAGTGAGAGAGAGTGAGAGAGCGAGATTGAGTGTGAGAGTGTGTGAGAGAGAGTGAGTGAGAGAGAGCGAGAGAGCGAGATTGAGTGTGAGTGTGTGAGAGAGAGTGAGTGAGAGAGAGTGAGAGAGAGTGAGTGAGAGAGAGTGAGTGAGAGAGATTGAGTGTGAGAGAGAGAGAGAGTGAGAGAGAGTGAGAGAGCGAGATTGAGTGTGAGAGAGAGAGTGAGTGAGAGAGAGTGAGAGAGCGAGATTGAGTGTGAGAGTGTGTGAGAGAGAGTGAGTGAGAGAGAGTGAGAGAGAGTGAGAGAGCGAGATTGAGTGTGAGAGAGTGTGTGAGAGTGAGTGAGAGAGAGTGAGAGAGCGAGATTGAGTGTGAGAGTGTGTGAGAGAGAGTGAGAGTGAGTAAGTGAGAGAGAGTGAGAGAGCGAGAGTGTGTGTGTGTGTGTGTGTGTGTGTGTGTGTGAGAGAGAGAGAGAGAGGCTGCATTGCTATGCTGGTATCATTGCTGTGGTGATTACCGTTGCTTCATGCCCCAGTATATTGGGTTAAGCAGCTGTGCGATTGTTAGCACGGTGACTAATGAGGATGAAACCCAGCACTGACAATATTTAATATTCTTTGCACTGAAAGACTTCAAATATGTATTTCAGCAATGATCATTCTGTTACAATGCATTCAAAAACTAAAATATGAAATTTACTTGCACAAAGGTATACAAATTAGTGTGATAATACAAACATGTGCATTACATATAAAAACCCATACTTTCTCATTCATTTTTCTTATTTGATTCGAAGCTACAAAACATGAAGGCTGTCAACAACAACTGAATGTGGTTAGATGTATAATGGAAAGGCTGGTGGAGTGGAAAGTGACCTGTGAAATGATAGACAACATTAGACAACAACAGACACAACATTTCCATTCCACTCAATGATCTCAGAACCTTAGACACACTAGAAAAAGTGGCTTTAACAACTGTTATTACAAAGTCCAATTTTTGCAGAGGACCAGTGTCCAGAGGCAAACTGAGAATGTTATGGTTCCTGATGAATGAAAAGAAAGGGAAGCTATAAAACAAATTGAAGAATGTTTTGTTCCAGTTTAAATGTGGTTACAGCAGGTGCAGCAGTAAAGTCTCTCCGCTGACTTCTCTTTGAACTTCTGCAGACTTTTTGCACATTGACACCAATTGCATGTTTCATAACATCTTCATATAATGCAGTTTTGTTGTACATTTTTGCAAGATCAATTTTGGGCCATATACAATAGTATTAAATTCTGCAGTTTAAAACTTGACATCGTGCAACATTATAAAGTAAAACTTGCCATTTGCATAGGCAATAATGTGACAATCCTTTTCTAAACTAAGGGAGGTAAAACTGGACACCTTTAATAGATGCCTTGGAGGAGGAGTTTTGTAGTCATTACCCATTTTACTAAAAAAATTAAATAAAAAATAAATTGTTTTCCAGCCATCACATTATTGAAGACTGACTTTTGTGAGCAAAGACTTCCTTTCAAAAACAAATGGAAGTAAGTTGCATACTATACTGGGAAAGTACAACAACAAAATCTACTAAAATAATCATAATAAATGGAAACCATATCCAGGGACATGAACCCTGCGCAAGACAAGATTAGTTTCTTGTAATCTTCCCTCATACCGCAACTGTTAAATAAAATACATAACAAATAACCATTAGAAAGAGAGATGATAGACAGACAGACAGATAGAATAATACAGTTGCCTTTGTGTAAACCAACTCTTGACTGCAAGTAAATATATTTATGAATAATTAAGGATGTTTTTTTCTTTAAAAAAAAGACTTGAATTGGAAATAGAAGCATTTAACTGCACAAAATAATGAATCACACCTCCATCCTTTACCATTTGTGTGATATTGAAAACTCATAAATATTCATTAGATAACAACAAATGCTCCTCTATATACATATAAAACACTAAATCCTTGAGCACAACTGCAGCACATGAGGAAAGTTTCCAGGATCTAACAGATGGAGAAACATAACTCCTACTGATTTATTCATTTTTCGAGATCAGATCCATAAACAAGGCTCCACAATACCAAGATACACACATTTTTAGTCATTTTAATGTTACCCTTGGTGAAGTGTGGGAATCCAATAGATATTATATTCAGTAAACACAAGAACTTGCAGTAATTTTAATAAACATTTAATAAACGGGAGGTTAATATCTATAAAGTGGTAAAACGGCTACACTGCTGTACGCTAAATATTGGAGTAGAACATTTTGAATGAGCACCTGAGAATGTCAGATTTAACAGTTGAATTTAAAAGCATTTTCAGCTATAATTTCAGGACAGAACATTCAAAACAAAACGGTTACGTTTTTCCCCATTGAGCCTGGGCCTTGAAAATGAAAACACTATTATATGAAACCTTTCAGCCTACATGCACATTATCAATTTGACACAAAGCAGAACCCTTGCAGAGCCGACACGTGCATCAGAACCACCATTAATAAGCTTCTGATGAAGACACGAGCCGCAGAGGTTCACAGAAGTGCCTAGCAACAAGATGTGTGCCGATCAAGTGCATCTGTTCCTTTAAAAATACTAACAGAGTACCTAGTTTCTTTATATAAAAAATTTCAAACATGGTATTTAAGATGGTTCAAGAGGGTTTGATAAATCGTGACTAAAAGAGATTGTGATTTCAAATTATTAAAATTATCACAAATTTATTATTTTAATTAAAATAATATATATATTTTTTTTTTACAGTGCCTTAAAGGTATAGTTAAGCCAAATGTTTAAATGTATTCACCTTCAGGCCATCCAAGATGTAGATGAGTTTTTCTCTTCATCAGATTTGGAGAAATGTAGCATTGCATCACTTACTCACAAACGTATCTTCTGCAGTGAATGGGTGCCGTCAGAATGAGCGTCCAAACAGCTGATAAAAACATCACAAGTAATCCACACCACTCCAGTCCATCAGTTAACATCTTGTGAAGCCAAAAGCTGCATTTTTGTAAGAAACAAATCTATCATTTAAATATTTTCTGGCCAAATACATATTCCACAATCCATACTAAAGCTTCCTCCAGTGAAAAAGTCCATCTCCTGTTGTTTCTCACATCAAAATCCACCCACATATTGGTTAAGAGCGGTTTAAAGTCTTGATGGATTTGTTACTTGCGCAAACAGACAGCTTTTCACTTCACAAGACAATATTTGATGGAGTGGTGTGCTGTGGATTACTTGTGGATTATTGTGATGTTTTTTTCAGCTGTCTGGGCTCTCATTCGGAGCAAAACAAACTGATTATTTTAGATGTCATTCAGAAAGCTCTTCCTCTCTACGTTGGCAGAGGCAGCTCAGAATAATGGATTAATATATACCAGGAGACATATTTACAAAAAAATCTTAAGCAGAAATGTAGGAACAACTCTTCTGAAAGCTGAATAAATACGATTTCCATTGATGTATGGTTTGTAAGGATGGTTAGCAATACTTGACTGAACTAATTGAAAATCTGGAATCTGAGGATGCAAAAAATAAATAAATAAATAAATGCTGATTAAAAACACCTTTAAAGTTGTCCAAATGAAGTTCAATGCATATTACTAATGAAAAATGAAGGTTGTATATTTTTACAGTAGGAAATTTACAAAAAATCTTCATGGAACATGATCTTTAATATCCTAATGAAATTGGCATAAAGGAAAAATTTGTAATTTTGACCCATACAATGTATTACTACAAATACAACCCCAGAGACTCAAGACTGCTTTTCTAGTAAAGAGTCACAAATAATATTTGACGCTCTAAAAACATTTTATGGTTGTTGCACAGCGGTGTTGCTTAATTTTGTGGAATTGTTTTTTTTTTTTTCAGGATTCTTTGATGAATATAAAGATCAAAAGAACAGCATAATCTTATAAATCTTATTGTTTATCTGCATATATATATATATATATATATATATATATATATATATATTTCATCTTTCAAGACAGTTTTGTGTGCTTATATTAAGGCATTTTTAAACAGATGAATAGCTTTGAAAGAAAACAACGTATGTGGTTTGATTGCTCTTGTTTAATCTTAAAATCTAAAAAAAGAAGAGCTTAATTTACCATTTTTTAAAGCACTAGAAAAAAGTAAAACATCACAGTGGAAAGAAAATATTTACAATCAATACTCATTGGTGTCACTCAGTACAGTTCTAAGGGGTGTGTGTGTGTGTGTCTTTATGGTTTTGGTAATAAGACGTTAAATCAGATATACAAACGACACACAGACATCAGTCATGTCACTTCTAACCTTTAAATCTGCTTGTGTGTGTGTGTCACTTCTTGGAGGGAACTCCATCAGAGTAGTCCTCCAATACTCCATTCAGATGATCATTATGA
Source organism: Carassius carassius (assembly GCF_963082965.1). Lineage (NCBI taxonomy): Eukaryota > Metazoa > Chordata > Actinopteri > Cypriniformes > Cyprinidae > Carassius > Carassius carassius. The sequence continues at coordinate 1,783,344 of NC_081760.1, forward strand.
GTCTTATAGCGTCTCTTTCTCTGCGTCCCAGGTTTCTTTCTCTTCTGCATGGGCGCCTGCAACAGCCAATCACAAATCACATCAACCGCTCGCTCCAACACAAATATGCATGAACCAGCCAATCTGGGGAGAGTGTTTCTCTGCATGTAAATGTGTATCTGTATGTGTGTGTGAGACACAGAACGCACTATTTTCTTTGGTCCTGTCTCCTGCATGGATGAGATGCCCTGTTTCTTCAGGTACTCTTCAATCTTTTCCTCATCGATGGAATCAACAGGAACGCTGCGCCACAGCTTCTGGAACTCTGGAGAAAGAACGACACTGGCATTACGATAGACATGCTCCACCTGCATTACTGTATAATAAATTACTGTAACCAACAATCAGGTCAATATCAATCACCGGTCAGTGTTAATGATCGTCACACACCTTCATCAACATCAAACTGACAGTGTTTGTCATTGTAGAAAAGAACCTTCTTCTTATCTGGCCTGGTCACAAATATAATCTGATCTCCAAGCGCCTGAACAAAATAAAACACAATTAAGTATTTCAAACCTACAAAAAAGCTAATTTGATTCTTCCCTACTGAGAACAACACATTAAATACATGATGTTGAATTATTTCTATATATAAATATTACACGCAAATTAGGTGCTAAAAAGGAGCATCTTTTAGAAGATAAAATCTCAGTGCATCTGTTTACTGGTCTTTACGTTTCTTTGTAGCTCCTGCTTTAGATGTACTGTCTAGAAGATGTTCCACCTGTTTGTTTTTTTTTTTTTTAAAACCTTAACTGTCACCCCCCATTTTTTTAAATAGGCATTAAAGTGCACTATCCAAACTAAAATTGCTGAAATTTATGAACACTTTGGAATATAAACATAAGGTTGGTCTCTTTTTAAAGAAGAAAATTAGCAGATGTTGGCAAAAGTGGAATTTTTTCAAAATATTTAAGTATCAAAAAGTTATAGAAGTTTAAATGTACTAAAGATAATATGCGCTATATTAATTTTATTATATTTTATTTATTATAAATATTTTACATAACAGTTTTTACTCTAAAATTGGTATAAAATTAAAGCCTTGTGTCTAAATAAGTTATGTTATAAATTTGAAGTTGATATGAAAAATAATTGAGGTTCCTGTGAGATTTTATTTAGGGCGTCATACCACACACAGCCACCGGGAGTCATCAAAACTATTTTGAATTTTGCTTTATGAATTTTTCTCTAGATTTCTCTGTGAATTTTACGTCTATCTCAAAATAACTCAAAAATATGAAATCCTGAGACTCAGACCTTTCCAATGATATGTTTGTTGCCAAGATTATAAAAAGTTTTGGTTCTAGAAGACCGTAATGCATTATGTTTTATGACACTTGGCCCTGCCCACTAAGGGGGAGGTGACCGCCATTAGATTTTAAAGTACCATTTCCATGGTAAAGCAATGTCCGATTTCAAAATGGTTTTCACATGATGAATCTTGAGCTTCTAAGCTTTCAAATGATATATGACTTATGATGATTACTAAAAGATTTCTTAGAGAAAAAGACAACAACAAAAAAGAGTGCCAAGCGTCCCACAGGTGGGACGGTGACAGTTATGGGGTTAAACATAAATGTAAATATATACACAGTATGATGGTATATTACTTTAATAGCCTTGGCTGCGTTGGGCAGACCCTCTTCCACGTCGTCGAGTAACACTCCTCCTAATCCCAGCTGATCGTGTTTGTCCAGCAGTCTTAGCAGAGCTTTCTTATCCTTCAGATGAAACTTGGGTTTAAAGGCATATTTCCCTTCCCTCACATCAATTTTAGGATTACTTGCTAATGCCTGGAAGGAACGAGGGAGAAAGAGGTTAGATTTCCCTTTCTGGTGTATGTGTGTGTGAATATACATTGCTTTGATTAGACAATTATGGCATTCTGTGCTCAAAACTAAATTTATTATGTGAAGAAGAATACATGGCGCTATATCAAAGTCCCTTTCAAGGAAAGTTTGTTCATTAGGTGGCCATATTTGCAACACCTATTTCCAAGACCAAGTCCTATCTAAACGAATCCTGGGGGAGTCCTGAAATCTCAAAAGCATATTTAAAATCAGCAAGAAAATCTGAAATGAACTGCCAATGAATGCTGATCCTTATGCACAGACAGGAAAGAAGGTTGTTTTTCAGTCTAGACCAGCCAATGCACATGTGCAGTGATGCAATGACTTAACCAATCAGCGATTGGCTCTTTCATTTAGAAGGCGGGCCATATTGCACATTGCAGTTTTCTAAGTAACAGGAGTGAACTGTCTTGGTAGATCTATAGTCTTTGAGCATATGTAAATCAAATAAGAATTGTTCCTACCATCCAAGAAATTCAAGTACCTCTTACATGCAAAGCATATTTTTACAAATTTACAGCTGCAAGGACAGGCAACATGCATTGCAATATAAACGCAAACAATCCATGCAATTATTAGTGAACCAATGGCTTTCTCTAATGCCAGCACACACACCTCGCTCATGAGCCACTGCTTCTGCTTCATGCCAATGTCCAGCAGCTTGGTCTCGTCCAGAATTTCCTCCAGAGTCAGATGATGAGTATCACCTCTCTGGTGCCTCGTCTGGGAAAGAAAGACAAAGAGATTTAAAAAGAGAGTTTAAATGGGCCACATCTGTGGATTAACAGCCTGACAGCCTTTAATTACTGTCATGTCAGAGAGAGGACATCATTTCACTGTGGAAAACTGCCATGGCTGATACACACACACACACACACACACACACACACAAAAGACTGACACACTCTGAATAGTAGAAAAGCTTTCCACTCAATGATCAGTCTGTGATGTATACTAAAGTGAGATGGACCACTGGACCTTGGAAATGTTAGAAAATGTGTGTGAATTTTGGTATTACCTTCATGTAGTTGACAATTCGGGCCAAAACTCCAAATTTGTATCCTGAGCTCCCAGAAAGTGCTTTAAGATTGAAAGAGCCATTGCTGGGATCTGAACGGTGAAAAGATAACAAAGACAATAACAAACTATAATAAGTGTCTTAATGCAGAACTACTGTAACCAGTCCTTTCAAACGACAATGAACACACACAGTTTTCATTCACAAAGTTAGTTTCTGGCAGTTATTTTCCATTCCATTTACACTTCTTTCAGCTGTCAACAGACACTTTCTAAATAAAGAGACGCGTCAAAAACCAAGAGTGAAATGAAAAAGCAAAACAAAAAGGTCTATTCCGACGATGTGCGAAGTGAAAAAGCACTCCGGCCATTCAGATGGCTTAATTTATTCCTTTGATGTAACCAATTTCACAACACTTTCTCTAATGCAAAGCAAAAACCTCTGATAAAAACAGATCTCATCTGCAACAGCAAAATAGCCTTCTATTCTATTCTGAATGATAAAAATGTGTGATACAGGAGTATATACCAGATTAATGACAATAACAAAGCTGCACTGTTATTAATATAATTGAAATAACATTTATGGTAAGCACAGTAAATATATAATCATTCATTTCAGCTTGTTTGTTATTACAACATGATTTCAACAGCTGGCATTTATTAATGTGTTTTTATTGCGCAATACAATACAATGCTTATTCGATGCTAACAGTTGGTTATATTTTATGCTTAATAAATCAAATTATTCTTGTGTCTGTTTGTATTTTTAAGGATATGCTTTGTGTGAGTGATCTGGCATGGAAATATCTTTTAAGGGATCCAAAAAAATAATTATCTTACTTTATTAAATACAATTTAGATTTTTTTTTTTGAAAGTTATACATTTAATCCCCAGTGTAAACAAGCCAGTGAACAATATAGAACTACAACAAAAGTTACATAAACAGTGAATAACTGTACAAGGCGAATGTGTGTGTAAACAAAGCATAAAAGGATACTTTAGATATTAAAACGCTGACTTGTTAGGTGATGTTTTCTCTTTAAAATCATATGATTTCCTATTAATTCAATAGGATGCATGGGAATACTAGGGAACACCAATATAGAGGAGCGGTGGGTTCACTTTTAAGATGCCAGTTCTCTATTATAGATCAGTGAACAAGGCACGTCAGAAATCTATTATTTGTCACATCCTGTCGACAGAGATACCTTCATTTGATACATTTTTAAAGGATGCATAGATGCATGCATCTTTGATATCCTATGCTTTTTTATTTTGATTTCCAAACCAAGCAGCTTTATGAAAAGATAAACCTGGCCAATTTGTGAAATTAAAACAATTAAATAAAATTGACATTCCTCATGCAAAAAACAGAGCTTAATCCCAATGCAAAACTGGACAATGATTCTTTGATTGTCTGTGCTTATATGGTTTTTTTCCACCTCATGCCCCTTATAAGAAACCGAGGTGAAAATAATAATTTCGTCAGTGCATGTCTCTCTAGCATCACACCCTCTTCCTCCTCCACACCGTGCTCTCAAACCCTTGCAACTGGAGCACAGCCAGTCTCAGCCGCATCTTGTCACTGACTCATGAATGATTCATCATGTGGGAGGGACTTAACACTGAGGGCAGATGCGTCACAGTAGGTTAGATGGCTGATGCTTTGAATGACAGGACAGCCAGCCAATGGCGTCGAAGCAGAGACTCGGACCAGCCAGTGCAATACATGATTCCAGGTTAAGATGGAGCAGGGAGAGAGAGAGAGAGAGAGCACGAGCAGCAAGACAACACACAGACGAGGAACAGGCTGCTTCATCACCCCGCATCCAGAGACTCACACCCAGGTACGTCCTGCTTTTATACCACACAACACAATACAACTGATTCTATACTCACATCACCATCTCAGTTCTATATATATATAATCTTCAATGGATTTTTTATATAATGGACTTTTTATATTCAGTATAAACGAATGACGAAGGTGTGCAAACATAACTAAAATGTGACATGCACACATGCACAAATGTGTCACAAACATATAAAAGGTAATCAAAACATCAGATCTTGATCGGACGTGTATCTGTACACACTTACATGCAGGATCCAGACAGATGAAGCTGACGGTGTTACTCTTGATCATAACACCAGAGAGCATCAGACTGATTGTGTACTAAATATGTAACAAGAAAATCTCATTCTTTATCATCTATAAGTCTCAAAAAGGAGACTAACATTAGAAAAGGTGCTTGAAAAAAATGGACAAGCAGAAGCCATCTGTCATTTTCAGATGGGACTGTGTGTGTTTATGGGAGAGTCTACAAGACCAGAATTAAGCTTATTATTTGTGAAAATAAAAACTGAATAACTGAATGGGAAAGGAGGTTTATATCTCTCTGGAGATGGAGGAATGGTCTTCTAAGTCATGGTCGAATCAAAAGTGAAACTGTATTCCTGCAAAAGCGTGACATGTGAGAAATGCTTTCGCGTGGCTCATGTTACACTTAACCTAATTACATCTAAGACTGCATTCCTGACGTGCACAGATCCCACTGTGGTGACGTGTTATTCAGAAAACCTTTTGATTGCTCATCAGAATGAATTTCAAACACCATATACAAATATCTGAGAAATGCTGTAAACGAAACTTTCACTCTGGTCTAAAACTACACAACATACGCAATGTCCACTAAAGCAAACTAGGTCAGCTGATTCATCTCAATTCATTTGTCCTACATAACATGTAAGTTTAGGAGTAGCCAATCCCCCCAAAAAATCCCAAAGGTGCATTGAAAATAGTATGCTAAAGCTGCCTGGATGGTATAATACAGTAGTAGATTTACAAAGCGTTATGTTTTTATCTCTGCATTTTAGGCTAATATGTAAATGTTTGGCAAGGAATATTTGAACCTACAAAAGTACACTACCATTCAAAAGTTTGGGGTCAATAAGATTATTATAATTTACATTTTTTTAAAGAAATTACTGCTTCTATTCGACAAGGGTGCATTAAACGGATCAAACTGACAGTAACGACTTAAACTGCAAATCTTTGCACTGCAAATCTATGTTGTTGTTTTTTTTTTCATATAATTTATGGGTTGCCTAAAGCAACTAATCAATTTTAAGTAATTCCTGAGTAATTATTCTGATTTTGGGTTTATCTGTTCCCAATAAGAGGAGTTAAGATGAGGTGTGGACAAAGATGCATCAAACTAGGAGTTGAGCTCTCTTTGACTTAACATGGTCTGTTGCAAACCCTGCACTTACTGTATGATGATTGCAATGTAACAAACAAAAATGTCTGGCTGACAGCTAAAGCACTGTATGAAATAATGAATGTGCTTTTCCCATCAACACCAAAAACACACAAAGTAGTGTGTAGAAATTGTTATTCAATCTGTCAATCACCCTGCCACCAGCTAGCTCTGCTTCCATCTTCCTCCTCAATAACTGACTGCATGTATCGGTCTCTCTGCAGTATGAACATGTCCAGCAGTTCTGCTCTGATCCAGCAGATCTATCCCTTTCACGATGGCTGGAACATCGCCTGCTTCATCATCCTGCTCCTCTTCATCCTCACCATCCTCTCCCTCGCCACGCTGGCATTCCTCTATGAGCTGCTGGACTGCGGATGCTTCACCAAAACCAAAACCGTTTGAGACGTGCGCCGCCAGCACGACGAGGTGGTTTAGTTATAACCATGGATTTGGACCGAGCTCTTCACCAGATTGGAGTGCCATAAAACACACACCAGACACATACAGAGACAGAAGCGCTCTACTCTCACTAGCTCCAACAGCAATACACTACACATGGCTTCAAATCTTAGATGAGATTTACACCAGAAAGAGGGAAATCTAGCTTGTATGTGCACGTCATTGTCTCCTCTTCAGTATTCAAGCAGTATTGTGTGGTGATGATGATGATATAAACCTGTTGAATTTTTTGTTGAGATGAATCTTTCCCTTTGTGTGGGATGACAACGTCTACATGTCTGTATTATAGAATTAATAAGTTACATACAATATGATTCGACAACTTCAAGCAAATACCACACAGTATATTTGGAAAAAAAGGAAGGTTTGTATGTTTGTTTACATTCATTTTTAGGTCAGACTTAATATGCGAGTAATTGTTATGTATAACTAAATGCACTAAATGTCAATTATTGCATCTTTGCAATGCCTTTAAAATGTGTATTTAAAATAATATAATAAAAATCACACGAACACAAGAAATGTGTAGTTCCCGTAAGGGTCACAGAAGATATCATCATTGCTAAAAATACATTTAAATCTGTCTACATGCTCAAAAACATGCAGAAACAGGCTTGTCCTTGAGCTTTGCTTTTCTGTGCCTTGCTGACACCAGGCCTGTCACAATAACAACTTATTGTTGTGCCATATATTGCCCCAGAAATAATTGCGATAATCAATATTACTGTCATTTTAAAAAACATTTTTTAAAAAAACCCAAAAAGTATTGCGGTCATGTACATATATTGTACAATAAGTCGATATATTGATTATTGCGACAGGCCTAGGTGACACTCCACAAAAAATAAAAATAAATAAATAAAAATAATAAAATTAAAAATAAATTAAATAAATACATAAACAAATAGATTAATAATAATTAATACGTTAATAAACTAATAAATAAATTAATTAATAAATTAATAAATTCTTAAATAGATAAATACATTATTAAATAGATAAATTAATGATTTATTAATTAATAAATAAATATACATTTATATTATTTATATATATATATATATATCCTGGTTTTACATGTTAGGCTCACCGGCATAAATTTAAGAATCCTCAATATCATTCTAGCCACTGACACCAATTTTACTCAAGTCAGGATGAGAAGTAAAGATTATTTTAGAAAATCGTTTCAGCAAATCAGACTGCAATGAACCAGGCTGACAAAAACACCAAAGTCACTCGTTACTTTCAGCTACTTTTTATGTTGAAGATTGGTAATGTTTGAGCATCTCCCAAAAAAAAATAAAAAATACAACGGTTTAGATACGCCAAGGCCATTAAAATAATGTTAAATCATCAGTACAATAAATATGATACAGAAGAAATCTACATAGACTACCATTCAAAAGTGTAGGGTTGTACGTTGTTTTAAATGTTTTTGAAAGAAGATTCTCTTATGTCAATATGTAATGTACTCCTGGGAATTTAAGCATCATTCCTCCAGTCTTCAGTGTCACGTGATGTTCAGAAACCATTCTTATATGATGATTTATTAGTTGTGCTGCTTCATATTTGTGTGGAAACCGTGATTTTTTTCTTTCTTCCGAGATCTTTGATGAAAATAAAGCTCGAAAGACTCTGACCTGTGTTGTTTTTGGAGGAGGATGACGTCTCTTTGTCAGGTCTGCTCTTCTTCTTCTTGGAGGATCCAGAGGCCTCAGATGTCACTGGTCTCTTCTCTACAGCGGGATTGGACAGCGCTCTCTTTTTAAAGAGCTCTCGCTCTCTCAACAGAGCTTTATCCATCCTACACACATGCATATCAATTAACTTATTCGTTTCCATCAATGACATTATAAATAAGGCTAGCAATTAGATCAGAACTGTAGTTAAATACACAAATGCTATAACAGGTTGGTGCAAGCCAAAACTATGAATAAGAGAAATAACCATAAATCAGTGCACTTTAAATTATAAAATATAAGCTGAAAATAGAACCATAACATCTGATGAAATGATATACTCTATTAGTCAAAGGTTTGGACGCAATTATTTATTTTACCAATAATATTACGAATAACAGCAAAGCTGTAGTCATAATCAGCTAGTTCCCATAACTTGGATACACTGGCTGCTTTTCATTCGATTTCTGGCCCAACTAAGTTAATTTATTCAAAAACAAACACTTTTTAGGTTCGTAACGGAATTTGTTATTTAAACCTCTTAACTGTCACTCAGATTTTTTGAACATGAATGAATGAATTTTGAGATTTAAAGTTTTGAAGTGATATATAATTTCTGATGATTTCTAAAGTGTGATTGACAAAGGTCAGACAAAGGGTTTTTCAGGTGCACTCTTGCCATAAATTAATCTATTACTTTTCCTACAAAATTTTTAACAAAAAAAGATTGGTAAAATATATATTTAGGAGTCTTAGACCTTTCCAACGATATATAGTTTGTCATGATTAGATTCGGATTTAATTGTAATATACTGTAGTAAACGTAGGCGTCCCACTGAGGGGCCGTTTGGCAGTTAGCAGGTTAACTTACAGACACAGATGGAAGTTTATTCATATCCAAAATACAGAGATAAATCACTTGTTTACACTCAACACCGAGTGGATATTAAATATCTAACAAAGGACGTTTAATATAAACAACAAAATCACAATAACACAAAACATGCAAAAACACATCCACAATTTACTGTAGAAATAGTTACCTGAAAACGTCACAGGCTTCTCTCTCTCAGAGAGAAACAGCTCAGCCAAACCTTAAATATTATTTTCAACCATTATATGCTGTCGATTTAGGGATGAAGCCAAGTGAGAAACTTTTCACAGGGTCCTAGCGATGCCACACAACAACATTAACTTCCTGCGGAAGAGCTGCGTTCTTCTTTTACGTTGTTTTTAATAGTGATTTGAAAAGAGATCCTTTGCCGCCTGCTGGTCAAAAAGAGTTTTACATATGTGGCGCTGTAGGGATTTAACATTCACTGGTCTTGGTAAAATATTTTCATACATTTAACTGGAAAAAATGAATTGTTTTACCCGTTCATACAAACATTTTAGAATGCTTGAACAACCAACACTATTAAAATTCGGATTGCTCCTCTCCTCTTTACCTGAAGGAGGCGCACGTGCGGATTTTCTTGCATAACACGATCTAGTGTGCTTCTGAATGCAGGAATAGCATGGCAGCTAGTGAAGCCCACAAAGTGCTTGTTTACGGAGGAAAGGGGGCTCTAGGATCTGCATGTGTGCAGTACTTCAGAGCTAAAAACTGGGTAAGTTGTCTTAACCCAAAGGACAGCTCATGTCATTAAAAATAAATAGCTCTTTAGTTTGTTAATCAGACATGTGTTTTAGTGATGCTATTGTCAATTATTAATTCATATGTTACAGTTACCATGCATTTCTTGTGGCCTGTCATACACTGTGTAAATAAGGTGGATCATGTTATTTAAGCTGTCTGTTTTTTCATTTACAGTGGGTTGCCTCTATAGATCTCAATGCCAATGAAGAAGCCAATGCCAATGTTACAGTTAAGATGACTGAATCCTTCACTGAGCAAGCCAACCAGGTAAGCTGTTAAAAATGACTTTTTATGACTGAAGATTATGAAGTATGTTTAACTAACACTATTTATTTTAATTGTGCATTTGCATTTATTTTAAAAACTGGGAATGGTTATCAGCAGATGCCATTGCCATCTTTATGAAATCGCCAAGTATTTACATCTCTGTCTTTATTTTTTTATTCAGGTGACAGCTGATGTGGGTGAGCTGTTGGGTGAAGATAAGGTTGATGCCATCTTGTGTGTGGCAGGAGGTTGGGCAGGAGGCAGTGCCAAGGCTAAAAGTTAGTACATGCACACACAGAAAGCATGCCTAACCTATTCACAACCTTTCTGACCTTCCACTGTCAGAGGCCATCTATATAATATAGAATATAATGTGCATATATAAGTTTAAAGAACTTTTATTCAATAAAAAATATTTATAATTAAACATTTATGTTAATGATTTTGCTTAATATTAAAATTAATTATATTAATGATAACATAAAAACAATTTTAAACGGATAGTTCACCTAAAAATATAAATTAATTACCCTGTCATTTACATTTAAAATGGTAATTTTAGAAGGCCTTTATTCACCTCACAGAGCTGTGTGGAGCACTTTTTAATGATGGATGGATGCACTTTTTTGGCCTTCAAAATCTCAACAGCCATTCACTTCTATAATAAAGCTTGGGAAAGCCGAGATATTTTAAAATATAACTTTTATTGTGTTCGTCTGGAAGAATAAAATCATATATACCTAGGATGGCTTGAGGGTGAGTAAATCATGGTGTAATTTTCATTTTTTGGTGAACTATACCTTTAAATCATGCCACAAAGTTTTGCTGAAGCCCCCTTTTTCGAAAACCTCTGATTTATGAAACACCAAATCTTGACTCCAGAACATTGTCACATTTTAAATCTAAAGGCAAAATGCATACTCTAAACAAACACATTCACGTTCTAGCTATGCAAGTTGATTTTTTTCCCCCATTGCTTTCTGAAATGTGTTGCATTCTAAGTATTTTCTAAATCTGTCTTAAAGTCCTTAGTTATTATATTAGTTTCTATTGAGTATGAATGTATTCTGTGCACCTCAGCTCTGTATAAGAATGCTGATCTGATGTGGAAGCAGAGTGTGTGGACCTCCACGATTTGCAGTCACCTAGCAGCCAAACACCTCAGAGAGGGGGGGCTGCTCACACTGGCAGGGGCTAAAGCAGCACTGGGTCCAACAGCAGGTATGCATGCTTATATTTACTGCAGGACATTTAGAGCAGGTTTAATATAAAGTGCGTATATACATGCATGTGTGTTTTTATGTGTATAGAAGTGTTCTTTCTCATTGGCACTGTAGGATGCATTGGTTATGGCATGGCGAAGGCAGCGGTTCATCAGTTGTGTCAGAGTCTGAGCGCGCCAAATAGTGGTCTTCCTCCAGGATCTACTGCAGTTGCAATACTTCCGTAAGGAATGACGATATAGTAACTCATTTTCATCCATGCATATATTTTAGTTTTTAAAGCCAACTGATAATTACTTCTTTTAGAGTGACTTTGGATACACCCATGAATAGAAAGTACATGCCGGATGGTGATGTCACTTCCTGGACACCGCTGGAGTACATATCAGAGTAAGTACTCGTGTTTGGGAGCATCTTTAGTATGTAGTGTGTGTGATCTAAACCGTGATCTGTTTTGTGTATTTTAGGCTGTTCTATAAGTGGACTGCGGGAGAGAACAGACCTCCTTCAGGTACTCTGATGCAGCTGGTTACTGCAGACGGAAAAACGGAGGCTACACCGGTCTCATGATTAATATAATTTTTCACAATCCTTCAAATCATGCCTATAACCCACTACTGTCTCTGCATTAGTGATACTTTTTGTCCTATTGCCTTATTGTTTACATGTAAACATCAACATACTGTAAATTGTGCTCTTAAAAATAGGATTATTGCATAAAAATGTCTAAGATGATGTTCTGTTAATGTGACGGCAAAAAAAGCAATAAATATGTTCTATTCTGATGCATTTTGATTCTTTTTTTTCTCTAAATCCTACATCCTTTTTATAGTATATTTCTTACCATAAGGGGGCGCTGATGGTTAATTCAATTACAGGTTCTCCTTTGGGTCCTTACAAAAAAGTAATATTTTTTACATTTTATAAAAAAAAAATTATCAAGCAAGAAAAGTGCTTTGACTAAGTGATGCAGTTTATTTGTGAGGATCGGCTATTCATTTAGGTACTGAACTATTGCCTTATTTTCTCTTTATAAACTTGCTTTTATTGTAATAAAAATATATGGTTTATGAAATGAGACCACATGATGTTAAATTCCAGTAATTTAGATAAAATGGAAAAATGATAATAGTTCCTGAGCTACTAGAAAAGATGCACTCAATGTAAAAAAAAAAAAAAGTCATTAGAGTCATACTCATTAAACTCATAATGAGTTATATTGTAGAAATAATGAAGTAGAATTTTTAAATGGCAACAGTAGAAAATAACAATTTTGTCTTTTTATAATGTTAACATTTTAACACTTAACATGTTAATTTTCTCCTGTTTTATAATCATGATTGAGAGGAAACCATGACACAAATGAGTTACAGAGAGTATTATTTCACTTCAAAATGCTATTTGAGGAAATAATTTATTGTGGTTTTTGAATTTAGGGTACAGCTTTCTCTGTAAATCTATAGTAAACATTCAGTACATGTTGGGGAGTGCCATTTGATGCCTGAAAAATCAAGACATCCTAATCTCAAGTCTGTCGTTTACTTCCTGTCATGTTGTTTTGTTTTGCATGGAACACAAAAGGAGATTTATCAAAACGTTCATGCTGCTCTTTTCTAATAGAAATTAATGGTGATCTGGGGGTGATGTGCAAGTTCCATTAAAGCAAAAAAAAAAGAATGCATAAATAGAAAGTCAATCAAATGAAGTAAAAAGTATTGAATGTGAATTGCATTGATGTTGCAACTTAATGTTGAGTGGCCAAATTTCACATTCATCCACTGTCTTTGTATTAACAAAAGATTATAAAAATTCTGCGAATGTAAATAAACTAATGACTGTATAATACGATGCAAAATTGTTGCACGATTGCACCAGTGAGCCTTTTCGAGGTTTATTAATATAATGAGATTCCACATGATGCAACAACTAAGAACCCTTTCGTAACATTCATGAGCAGGTTTTGTTTGTAGCAGGATTTTCCTGCAGGCCCACACAAAACCTCCCATTCCTCATTCAGTCCTTCTACATTAACATCTGAAGACACTGGAGTCGACACCAGATGATGTTTGCTTGTGGATCTGCTGGATGTGTGCTTCTGAAAGCCATAAATGGATGTACACAATCAGAAAAAGTAGTCAAATGATGCTCTAGTTGGTATTAAGGAGTCGAATGAGTGCCAAGAAAAAAATATTTATTACTTTTTACCATCATCATCATCATCTGTTTCTCTATAAGACACCAGTTGTGAATTAGTTGAATATGAAGACAATGAACGAATCAAATATGTGACACTTGAGGTCTGAAATTAAGAATATATTGCTGATGCATATTTTTTTTAATGATTAGTTTCTGCAAATATTAGATGGTGTTAATAATAAAAACAGCTTGTTAAGAATTGCATCGTTATTATCAGGCATGGCATACAAAATTTGTTTTAGGAATTGGTGGTAATTATGACCAGGATTTGTATATTTATATATATATATACTCCAAATCTAAGGTGATAAAGCTTGGATATTCTGACATGAAAATATTGTTTAATTTTTAAATGGTATTTCAAGACATTCAAGCCTACTTATTTATGATATTTCTTTGCTGCTGTATATTTTGTCCAGGAGTCGTTGAATAGGGGAATAACTAATTTCTAATGCACTGCATGCACTTATTATTTGTATTGTAATTATTTGTAATAAATTTAGTTAACTGAGATTTGTGGTGGATTCATAATGTTTCATAATTTCAGAAATTACAGTAGGCTGTGTGATTGCATTGCAGCAACAGCAATAGAAAATAGGAAAAAGTATTTTCTCTATCTCTGTTTTTTCTCGCTTGTTATCAGGAGGGGCAGCCCATAATTTCAAAGCTGAAAGAACGAGGTCACTGAGTTGAGGTTGCTATGACAACGTCAGATCTAAAGAATAGTGAATGGTAGAAGCATACAGCAAGCGAAGCTGAAGTTGTGTTTGTTACTCTTGAGCGGTTGAATGTGTGCTGCTATTCTTTACTCTTCTTTTCGTTACACCTTTAAAACAGTTTTATTTTTAGATTCTAATTGGTTGTAAATAACTCTTGATTATAATTCTTTTCTATGTGATTTGTTTGTAATGTGAGCATGGTTATACAGCAAGTACAGTGTATTTTGTGGACGTCATGCACTTTATGTTGAATCCATATATAAATAACATTAATTAGAATTCCCTTTTAATTATGTTTTAATTTTTATATAATGTTTTATTTATATATAAATCATTTTTTTTAGATGAATCTGAGTGATATCCATGCCTTGTAGAACCTTGCATATGGAAAAATGCACATTTTCTGTTGTCAAATAGAGAAAATAAAGCAGTAATTTCAAAAGAATGCAATGCTATATCATATTATACAATATCAAAAATTATTGTAAATATAAATAATAATATATATATATATATACATTTCAGAAAATTGTGTAGATATTTTTACTTTAAAGCAAGACAAAAAATCTTTAAGAATATATATTTATTTTTTACAGTGATGGTATGAATGTTTTCAGTGTGTGGAGTGTCTTTAGTGTTCATATCTAGTATGTGTTAGTATGTGTTAGTATGTTTATTGTGTGTGTGTGTGTGTGTGTGTGTGTGTGTGTGTGTGTGTGTGTGTGTGTGTGTGTGTGTGTGTGTGCGTGTGTATTTTTGTACTCCCTCCTATATATTGTAGTGTCTGTGGATTATTTTTTGAGAATCTGAGGTTGCATTAATATTTAATCAAATGATTCAACTATAAAATCCATGTGGATCTTTCTTTCTGACTCACTCTGTCTCTATTTTCCCTTCTCTTGATAATCCATATGTATAGATGCATATGTGTGTGTTTGTGGCATGCAGTAATTGCACAATAAAACACACACTCATGCGACTTGTGAAATTGCTTGTGCAAGGTCAGAGAGGGCCTCTAAATGAAGAGCAAGATCCTTGGACGTTCATTATAATCTTCATCTAATTGGACTTTAGGTTTATTTACATTTTCCTAAAATATGTTTCTCTTTCTCTTTCATTTTTATTTATTTATTTATTTTATTTTTCTTGATGTGGCCCTCACATACACATATTTAATTTCAAACATTTGTGTTGGACACTTTGTTCTTTAACAATTCTTTTATAACACTTTATATTATCTGAATAAATCTGAGTGAAACACTGAATAGAACATTAGAATGTATTTCTTGATATTTCATACAGTTCTTGTTCTTTTGTTTAATGCAAGCAGCATGCATTCATACAAATCCTGTTCGTAATCATGATTTTAAAATCATGTGTTCCAGCAGTTTCTCACTCAAATTATGGAATGATCCCACCTGGTGAAAAATGTTTTTCTTTAATATATTATAAAAGATGCTTAAAAGACATTTTTATTTCTGCCATATAATCTTGTTTCCATATTTCTTGTTATTTATGTATTTCATGTATCTTATAGTGTTTGCTTCTGGTGTATATTATCTTTGATTTTTAAGTTATGCTGTTAATAATTTGATGCAATTTATACATGTTTATATATTTTTAGTTCTTTTTTATCTTAATGAGCTTCAGGTTTTCTGGGTAATGGTATTTCTTTGCTTTTTATCGTATATAGTTATATTGTCCAAATAAACTAAATAAAATTAATAATATTAAATAAAAAAATTGAGTAAAAAAATCTTATAAAGCTGTCTTGTGTGAGAAAATGAAGAGACTTATAAATCTGAATTCTCTTTACATCAAAACATTTCAGTGTATTTATATATATGTTTATTTATTTATTTATGAAATCCTTAATCTCTTTATTTCACGGTTAAATTGGATTTTGAATCTCTTAATTTCAATGTGTTCACACATTCACACATTTGAACCCCATATACAGTATATATATATATATATATATATATATATATATATATAGACCTTGTCCTTCCCAGAAGTTCTGCTATTCTCAGTCCTCTTCCTAATGACTATTAACTAAAGGAGATCAGAGAGTGACATCTTGTGGTCATCTTTGATCAAGTCACCATAGAGACGGGAGGAAAATTGATAAACACAAATACATGGATAGAGAGCCTTCTCATTATCCTGCTGGCTCTCTCGCTCTCTCTCTCTCTCTCTCTCTCTCTCTCTCTCTCTCTTCATTTATAAAGCAGTGGAGTGGGTAAATTCCATTCCTTTAGACCCCCTCTCCACCCTCGCCTTTCCCCATGAGACACAATGCACACAAAGAGCCCAGCAACCACTCTTATTAACTGACCTGAGGGGGAGGTGTGTGTGTGTGTGTGTGTGTGTGTGTGTGCATCTCTGATCCTCTTTACTAGTATACCTACACTTTGCATTGTGAAACCACATGATCACTGAACTATCAATCACACATTCACAAAATGAAGCAACAGGAACTGTGCAAATGTGTGCGTGTGTGTTACTCTACTGTGTTTTGTAAAAATAGAGGGAGTGTCTTGATTTTGGCCATGAGAAAAAGAGACTGAGAGGAAAAAAAGAAAGTGAAGTAAAGGAGGTGAACTTTTGGGGCCCTGCTCTCCCCCTAAAACAAGAGAGTAATAGAATCCATATGGGCTTGCTCTGTCTCTCATTACATAAGAGAGATTTTTATAATAGAAACGAATGGAAAATGTGCTGAAAGTTTACATTGTTTTTTAAAAGAATTAAATTGTGTGTATGTCTCCAAACAATAGGAGAGAGAGAGAGACAGAAGGAGAAACAGAGAGAGAATGTGTCTGTATGTGTGAGAGCAAGTCTCTTGTGTGAGTCATAAAGAAAGAGATGGAAAAATACAAGTAGAGAAACGCGCGCGCGCGCGCGCGCACACACACACACACACACACACACACACACACAGTTGTGTGTACTGCATTAAAAATGTGCAATGCTCAGTGCAATTAATTCGCACATCAGCAAGCTATCCTACTATACCACATACTGCAGTAGGCCTATTAACTGATGACGTACATTGGGGATTTTATCCGAAACATTATAAAAGCAAACAGTGATTGCATTCCATTGAATTGTGCTCTAATTGGCCAACTTGTCAGACTGTACTGTAAGGAAAGACCCTCCAATTTACAGAAGCCTCTCTCCATTGCTCCACCCCTCCATCGTCTCTCTCTCTCTCCTTTCAGTCGTCCCTCCCTCCCCCTCTCCTCTGCTCTCCTCTCACAGCAGAGCGCGCGTGTGATTTGACAGTCGCATCTCTCCGTTGCGCGCGCGTGTGTGTGTGTATGTTTACGATCGTCGTGCTCCACGTGCTGCGTGTGGATGCGCTCCTCGCGCGCTGTCGGTAACAGAAACCATGACCGGCGCGCCGCGCGACCCCTTCTACTCCTCTCCGTTCGGTCCGTTTTACCGGAGACACGCGCCCTACCCGGTGCAGCCGGAGTACCGGATGCACGAGCTCAACAAACGGCTCCAGTCCCGGCCTGAGGTGAGTGAACACGAAAAATACAACAACAGATGATAAGGACTTTGCGTTTAATATTTTATATACGATCCGTTTTACGTTCTTAAAGTATGAAGCGAACATAGTTTTTATTTTTTATTTTTTATTTTATCGATATATCATGTAACTATTATCAGGAGAACTTTTCTGTCCATTAAGATGATTTTAAAGAAAGCATTTTCCATAAATAATTACTTTATAATAAAATGATAAAATGATAAAAATTTATTTTGTATTTACATAATATCGTAACATTCTGTTCTAAATACTGCTAATATTATGATGGAAATATGAAGTGAACAGCGATCCATACCAGAGCAGCAATTCGAAGATCAGAATTTAATCAATTATAATATTTGAGGGCTACCAAACAAGTAATAGGCTAGTTCTAAATGTATTTTTATGCGCTAAAAGTTGACGTATCGCTTAAAACTGAAATAAATGTCATTATCATCATGCCATACTGTAAAACATCATTATTGTTGCACTCAAAATGAAAATCCAAACCATCACATCACTCACCAAAGCTCAAAGCTTGTGGGTTGCCAAAGCCTTAATCAGATCCTTAATTACAAA
Organism: Carassius carassius; assembly: GCF_963082965.1. Taxonomy (NCBI): domain Eukaryota; kingdom Metazoa; phylum Chordata; class Actinopteri; order Cypriniformes; family Cyprinidae; genus Carassius; species Carassius carassius. Next base: position 1,801,819 of record NC_081760.1, read on the forward strand.
ACGTTACACGTTTTAGCATTGATAAAACATAATTTGAATAAGTTAAATTTTTTTGAAGTTGCCAAAGGTCCCCATACATGGAAAAATACCTCTAACAAATTAATTTATTCCCCTGGCATCACCACTGTGTGACCCCACTGTTCATTTACAGACTGAGATTATTTAAGGACTTTCACTGAACTGGATTAGACTGGGAACACAACACATTAGTCCTTGGTTTGGTAAAATACTAAATACACTATTGAATATATATATATATATATATATATATATATATATATAATTCTTCTCCCTCAGTAAGTCCTGATTTAAACTGCAGTGTAAGCTGTGTTAATATTTGCTTCTCCTGCTGCCGTCGGTGTGTGTGTGTGCAAAAATAATCCACAATAAATAGTACTTTTAAAATATTGCCTACACTCAGAAAAAGCTATGTGAATAAGTGGGAGAAAATAAATTGTATCAGCAGAGGTATGAAATGCTGTTCAGCACACCTGGAGTCATAATATTTTGACAGATACCACTAAGAGAGACCGGACTGTTGAAATGATGACCTATAGAAACACACACTCACACTTTTATAAGTGCAAGAGCTGTCAAAATACAGATAAAATCCAATACAATCAAGTGAATCTCAATAGCAGGCCAGCAGTAGTTGGCTGGATTTGTGGTGTAAATTGCTGCTCTTAATAGGGAGAGTCAACTTGGGTGTGTGTATTTAATAAACAGAACGCTTTGAAACGATAATCACTGTACTAGGCCTAATTATGGTCATTTTGGGTCATTCAGAGGCCAAGTCTCACTCAGTGTTAAATATGTGTTCATTTGTCATCCCAAAGGACTGTGATATTCTGTGGTGGGATGCATTCTGCACTGAGTTCTTTGAAGAAGACGGCGCACTGACTCTCTCATTCTGCCTGGAGGAGGGGCCAAAGACATACAGTGAGTGTGTGCAGAGCCATAACCAGTATATGAATATATGAGTCAAAGACATGACACATACATTTTTTAATTATAAAAATAAAAACAGTAAAAATACAGTGCATGCGTACATCGACTAATGTTTTTAGTTACTGGCTTTAATACATTTTATGTGCACAAAAAAAACAAAACAGGATGATTTAACAGTCCAAATATAAGAATAAAGAAAAAAATGTAAAGGATGATATTTATTACTGTAATCTTGTGTTTGTGTTCTTGGGAATTTTTATTTTATTTAAATTTTTTACAAAACTGCCGCCCTGGTCATTAATATTTAAAAAATAATATTGCTAAAAACACCACAACAGAAAATTATATTATAGAGAGGATCCGAACCGAACTTTCAACATCAAAATATGTTGAAATTACTGTATACACGTGATCAGAGTAATAAATGAGAATTAGATCTGTGAGCGCACATGTACTTAAAAAAATGCGTAAAGCATTTCTGATATCAGAAAATCTTTGAATTTCTATCTCTTTCTCTCTTTCTAAGGCAGAGTTTGAATTTAGATGAATTTCAGCCTGTTTGGGCACAGTTGTGCTGGATTTCACTCATTCTCATTCATTCCTTATTCACTGTGTATGTGGTGAGATTTGATTGACAGGTCTGGGGTGTTCAAATAAATATGGACCTGCAGACTTCACACACCTCTACTGCAGTGATTGACAGCTCCAGAGCACTAACTGTTCTGAGCGCGCGCACAGCCTGCTGGACTTAACACCCGCGGCATTCAGTAGCCTGTTTGTTTCTGTCTCTTAGGGGACCACACACACTGAGACACACAACACACACACACACAGTTGCCGGTTAAAGTGTTCGGCCAGTGTGTCACCCAACTTTGAGTCTCTTTCATCATAAGGGCATAAATAAATAAAGATCTCTGCATCTACACCATTGTTTTCCTTCCGTTTGGTAATCAGCGACTGCAACTGACGTCTCCACATATGTTTCTCTCTCTCTCCTTCCTTCTGCCCCAGCCATCGGGCGCACCCTGATCCCTCGTTACTTCAGTTCTCTGTTCGAAGGAGGAGTCTATGAGTTGTTTTTCGAGCTGAAACAAACAAAGGAGTCGTTCAACAACTCAACTATTACTGTCGACTCTCATCAGTGTACTATGACCACACAGCACGGCAAACCTACGTTCACTAAGGTACTGCACGCACACACTCAAGTCTGGCTCAGTGAGTCTCTGCTTGCCCATTTGGAGCTCTAATGTATTCCTCATTGTGAATTCTGGACTGGAACTGCACAAAACAAAAAAGGGAAATATAACCCCCACTCTCTCGCTCTCCCTCCTGCTTTTTCTCATTTCTTCCTCACTCTCTCTCCCTCCCTCCCTCTTCCACAAAAACTGCTTGTCTTTTTTCTATCCTATAGCTTTAGCTCTAAAATTGTAGGATGATGATGGTGATAAGTCTGCTAGTTCTCTCATATATTGTCTTTAAGCAAGTTTAAGCTCTTGCTTATATAACTAGTATCAGATGAATACTTAGTTCCAGAAGCTATCGTGTTAGTAAAACCAGTGTCCTATGCAATATTCATACGGTATGCCATTACGATGCAGAATCGTTCAATTATCAGTTAAAGAGAGAGAGAGTTTTATCCAACTTTGCTTTTTAGTAAATGAACATTTGTGAATTAAATATCGATTTGGAAGACTGTATGTAGTAGCTTAGTTACACAGATACAGTTCCCAAGTGTGTGTGTGTGTGTGTGTGTGTGTGTACTGGAGGCATTGATCAGAGCGTGTCTGCTGGGATTACATCCCTCCCGTTGCTATGCCAACCTCGCAGCTATCCTCCGTTCCCCCGGCAACAGAATGTTGGGGTTCAGAGTTCCACACCAAATCTTGCTTGTTCCGAAAACACTGCTTTAATGAGAGAGCCATATCATTTGATTTGTTTTAAGTTAATGGAAAACAAAAAGTAATTAGAAGTAATTCTCTCACGTGTTGTGCTGCGGTCAAGTCAGTGTTGTGATTTCAGAAGATACAAGATAATTAAGAGGACTGTAAGATTATGTCTGTGTTCTTTGTGTGGTGTCTTATTATATTATGAAAGTAAGAAAAAAAGTGTTAATTGAACGATAAGCAAACTGAAGGGTGTAAAGGACAGTCACACACATTATGCCGTTTCCTCCACTGAAGAAAAAAAAGGTCATTGCAAATTTTATCTCACAATTCTGACTTTTTTTTCAGAAT